>NC_060119.1:1157082829-1157393186 GCF_021461395.2 Schistocerca americana | reverse complement strand
TTATTGTCAGCAAAATCGATTTTCGGTCACTTAGTGACCATCCTCAGTGCTGTAATATACAATTAAAATTGGTAGGCACTGGTATCAACAAGCTTAGAGAGATCACATAAACTGAGTTACATGTCACAATTATTCATTCTCGGGGCAAAACTTCCAAATTGGTGTCAGAATTTCTTCTGTGGTGTAGCTATTGACAGTTTATTCTTATCGATAATTTCTTGTCCACTGGCTTCGTGCACTCAAGCCAAGGGAATGACCGCTTTCCAACCACGTGCATACTCGTGAAATTTGTCTTTGTTCTTATATTTGTCCTTAATCTCTATTATATGTGTATATGTGCGTGAATGTCACCAATGAAAGATTCCTCTGACCCTTCCATAATTAATAATTAATTATATATCGTACTGGGGTCTCCAAGACGCAGCTGTAAATATTGTAACTCAGCCGAGAGTATTATGAAGAACAGCAACCATAATCCATTTACTAGTTGTTTAGTTTACTAGTTTGTTCAGTCGAGCCGTCAATAAACGTGATATTTTTTACCAGAGCTTGTGCTCACGTTTTCCCTCGCAAACTTCCATTTTTACGTTCTACTGCTATCTGTTGTGCAATTGATAAATATTTCCGTCATTTATTTAACATTTATTCAACTATCATAAAAGCGCAAATCCGACAAATCAGTTCATTTAATCATCAAAGGTTTTTCTTCCGTGTACATCCAGATACCATGTTCCAGTCCTCCATGTCAATAGACACCTCATTTTTATGGGTACCTTAATTACGAACACTGATCCCCAACCAGATCCTTCACACACAGATACCCGTCAAGCCTTTTTCTGTAAAGGGAAGTAATTTTATTCCTAACTGACGTGCGACCCACTACTTCGTGCTTCCATTCGAAGTTAGCTGATATTTGTCGTCGTCCCTCCAACACTGTGTTGTGAGCGAAGGCGTTCATTTGTATTTTTGTATCAGGCTGTGTTCAGCCGATTTCGCGATTTGTGGCGAACGTGGATTGTATTTTGGAGTTTGATTCCTGGTTACCACGTTACTGGGTGGCATGGCTTGTCTGATTGTGTACCGAAGCCCGTACTTATTGTTAAATTGTTTTTGTAGTTTACTTGTCTGGTGTATCACCTATTCAGATCTTGCCAGACTTGATTTATTTATTGGTGTTTTGTATTTTATTACAGTAGTGTTTAATTCTACCTATGTATATATGTTACAGGACAGATTAGCCATTATTTAATACCTTTCTTAGTGAACTCAGGAGGGAACCCAGAAAGGGGGCCTCACTGCTTTAGTTGGTCTTGTGGCTTTTGTCAGATGACTTTTGGTAGTGTACATTCCCTGTACCAGTGGAAAAGGTGTTTACGAGGGCTATTCTGAAATAAAGGTCCCATTGGGCGTGAAATGGGAACCGCAGTGAAAAATCCGATGAAGTTTTGCACAGATGTGTCTGACAGTGTCTCTAGTATGCCTGTAGACCGCATCACTTCCGCATTTTCAGTTCTGAGCGCACAGCGAGCACGTTAAGATGCTTCAAAAATAGTGTCTCCCGCAAAGTATGGGTGCCAGCAACGAAGACACCCCTGCAGTGTTTTCTATGGAAAGTGTTTCATCAACAACCATTCAGTCCGGACTTGCCTTGCTCTGATGTTCATCTCTGCGCACATGAACAGTTGCTGCGAAGACAACATTTTGGCACAGGCAACGCACTGCAGACGAGTGCATACAACTGATGGAAAGCCCAAGCTGTCTTCTATGACGGGGCTATTGGAAATTTGGTACAATGCTATGACAAATGTCTAAGTTGGAGCGGTGACTATGCAGAGAAGTAGCTGGAACCTGTAGTTAACTGCGAATAAAACATTTTTGATTTTCACTGTTGTTTCATTTCGCGACCGATCGGATCTTACTTTCCGAATAATCCTTGTATTTTGGTGAGACAGGTGGACAGCAGACTCTAGTAAATGTACATTACTTGTTATTAGTTGGTTGCCGAACTAGCCACATGAGTAATAATAATATTGCGATTTGCCTTATAATTCTTTCTGTATATTTGATCGGCCGCTGCCGTTGTTTGCTAGCTTATAATTCCCTGAGATTAAGAGTTTGCCACACTTGAAGTCTGTATTTCAATTATACGTGACACCTACCAGGGCGCCATCATATTTTCAATAATATTCTGTTATGATTTAATACAGATAATTCCTTCTAAACCTCACTTAAGTAACTGTGTTTATAAGCCTGACAGTCTGCCTGCCCGCAGAGGCGTGTCTGGACGCAAGCTTAAGTACCCTCAAAATAATTATTAATGAGCATTACATTGTTAACCAGTTTTGTGTAAATTCTAAAGCACCTTTGCCCACTGAAGATCTTGCTTGCATGGCCGCCGGCCATTGACTCTGTTATCCTGTAACTGTCTCAAATGTCATTTGAAGTTTCTTGAGTACTGAAACTTTGTTCACTTAAGACTGGTCAGTGTAGCCGTTACCTGTTATTCAGTGGCGAGGCACTTTGATCCTTAATTAAATTTGTGTGAAAAATTTATTTGTTTGAAAGCGTTTCGCTGTGGTAGGCATTTATTATTGGGCCTTGAGTCGTTTGTGCATTTGCTAAGTTTTATTATTCGTTTGATAAATTGAAGTTTTTGTCTGTTAACGAGAGACGCCATATGGCAATCAATAATTCTTGCTACAGCTAATTACTACTACGACTTATTTTGGTAAGGACAGGAAGGTGATTTTATTTTGAATCCGCCAACATTATATTACATTACAGAGGCATGTATCACTTTAACGACACTTTTTCTTTACACAATATAATTTTTTTTTTACACTTACTACTTCATATCTAAAAATTCATCTACTGAGTAGAAAGAGACTTTTAATCCTATTTGGAAAATGACCAACTGTTTTTGTGGCAGCATAATTCACCCCGTTGTCTGCCAAACTCAGATATTTAACTCAGAATAGTGAAGACCATCCTTTCTTCCAGTGCTGTAGTTATGCACTTCGCTGTTATTTTTGAACTGGGATGGGTTATTAATAACAAATTTCATGAGTAAATATATGTATTGCGAAGGTACTATGAGTATCGCGAGTTCCTTACGGAAATATCTGCAACGTGATGAATTACTCTACAATATGATGCCATATGAAAGCAGCGAATGAAAATAGGCACATAGACTAATTTACTGACACGGTTATCACATTTGCAATAACCCTAATAGCATCAGTAGCTGAACCCAACTGTTTCAGCAGATCGTCAACGTATTTCTTCCAATTAAATTTCTCATCAGTGCACACACCGAGAAATTTTGAATATTCTGGCTTAGTAATAGACTTCTGTTCATAGTCTATATATACCAATGGTGTTTCGCCATTTACTGTACAGAATAAAAATTTAGTGGAGTCCATTTGCAGAGAAGCACTTAACAATTTTCTGAAATACATTATTTATAATTTCCTCAGCTCATTCTTTTTTTTTTTTGGGAGTGATTACTATACTTGTATCATCAGCAAAAAGAGTTAGCCCTGCATGTTCATGAATGTAGAGTAGCCAATCATTAATATACATTAAAAACAATAAGGGACCCAAAACTCTAGAACACCATTCTTGACACCACCCCAGTTAGAGGATTCTGCGAATATTTTGCAGACTATCTGTACTCTTAACTTATTGTTATTAATTATTATCACCTTGTACATATGCATTTTGAGAACTGTTTTTACTGATGTGGTGAGCCTTGAGTTTAACTGCCTTATTTATTAGTCATCAGTGCGCCCACTGTGAAATTGTATATTTTACTAATTGGAAAGTGTTCAATCGTTTTTAGATAATAAACTACTGTCGCCTCACTTTATTTTTGGAAACAGAACTAGTACATTTCTGGCAACTATGGGGGCTGGAGTATTGCTAAAGTATTATTTTTTGGAGGAAAAATTAACAAACAAGCAACAAGGTATGAGCAGGTACAATATTGTAGTTGCAGAAGCCATCAATTTTTTGACCACAACTGCGGGAATTTTTATTGTTTTACACAAACAATGTTAAACTTATAAGCAGTACCCCTTACTGATAGTGGGACACTGTGATGAAAAAGTCGTAGTACTCTACGTCGTTAGAATGGGACAACGCGATCAGCGCAGGATTCACGTTTGACTCACTCGTTGAGCTGGTTTCGGTCTTGGCGATCCGGAACGCGCCCACTGAGACGACTAGTCTTGGTTTGGACGTCATATTCATAATCCCATGTTTCATCCCCTGTTATGACACATTTCAACAATTCCTAATAGTTGTTGACCTCGTCTAGGAATTCCTGAGCACCTAGCATTCGCCGCTATTTTGTTCGAGATTTGTTTTAGAACAAATTTTGCTGCCACGCATTTCATACTCAAAAAATACAAAAATAGTTCTTGGTATGAGCCAACTAATATGCCGCAAAAATAAATTACTGCTCTGATTGTGATTTGGCGGTTGTTCTAATCATTTCAGTTACTTTTTCCACGTTTTCATCTTCTGGTAATGTGCTGTGGCGCCCTGTGAAGTCGCCAACGTCTTCATGACCTTCTGTTAACGCTTTTATTCATACCTGAGTAAGCATAAGCAACACTTAACATTTCTAAAACGTTGCTGAGCTATGTTGCATTCATCATTAAAATTTAGTACATGTTCTGTGATCCATTAGTAAATAAAATAAATTATCTGCGGTAGTACCGAAACACATGTAACCTCATTGACAGCTGACAACAGACATTTTTAACAGCTGACAGCAGACTAAATATCCGACGTGGCTAAAGCTATGCTTACAGTCTTCAGGCTTGTTTACCAAGAAATCGCGTGGATCCTATACCACGCTTGAAATTACAACATTCTCATTACATTTTTCAACACATCTCGTACCTAAGTCATCGGAACATATATTTCCCCTTGATAAAATCTCCTTGGTTTGCAAAGCATGCCACCGCGAAAGATTACGAGGACATATAGTTCATCTGTTTCCCTAAGTAGCGATCTTTTTATCAGTAATATTTAAATGGAAGCTCTAGGCATGTGTATATCGTACTGCTATCAATCATGCTTGCCACACGGAGACACTTCTATTGTTAACCGGAAAATCTAAAGCTCATGCTACAAGGAGGGCACATGGCTTCGAGCGAACAACGGTGACGCCTTCAAGGGAGGAAGCCACTGCAACTTTCATGTACGTTTGGTTGCCTATATTCCGTGGTGCAAGTGACGCAGGCTAAGTGCTTTATCTCAGGGTAACGTACATCAAAGAAGAAGGCAAGCAGGAACACCCTTAACGTTTCGTTTTAGAATTACTTTTTTAATGAATTTGCTATCAGGCTTTATTAGAGTGCTCGACAATGTTTTAAGATTTTTTCATTAGGTTTACATCGACGAATTCATTAATAAAACATCCGAGTACTGATGCGCAACAGTGAGAGTTTCTTTTTCTATTCTCTGTGCTAAAGTCGGTGAGAATAAGCAGTAAATTTAGCAAGCGGCCGTAGGGGTTTGTGTTGACAGCGTACGATTGAACGATTCGTATCCCTGCTACAAGTCTGTACGGCTTCTCACCTTACCAGTTATCTCGCACGTCCCTTATTTTTCTGGTACAAAGGTTCGAGATTCTCGATCATAGAACCCAATTCGATTCTGAGTATACGAACGAACGCACTTCTTCAACTCCTGGCGATCTAGGAACGAAACGCCGCCGCCGTCAGACTCCTACTGGATTTTTTTTGGAGTCACAGAGTTCTCTTTTAGCTGACGTTGCTAGACTAGTATTACCTTAAAATATATGTTCCGGTAGTATACGAAATGTTCATAATATTTACTTTATAAGAAATGCCTGTCACACGTATCATGTAGTAATTTTACATTATTTCTGATGAAAGAAATTGCTGTCACAGTGTTAAAACTAAATGGTGTTATGTTTCTAATGGATATATGTTGGATTTATCTGAGATTCTAAATTCAGCATGTCGTGAAAACAGAGTAGTGTTATTTTATTGTGATGACGACTGTCGCATGTTGCGGACAGTAATTGTCTGTTTGAAAGAAGGCTTATTTTTGACTGAAAGGTGTACTAAAATAATGGTTCTCATGTGTTTACGGATGACTACAGTGGAAGTGCTATTCATTTTCTAAGTTTAGGACTTTTTTTCTGGTGCCATAAATAACCAAATTCTAGTCCACGCAAGTCTTTTGCTTTTCCCGCTAGTCTACGACATAAACTGATATAGATCTATCTTGGAGCTTAATAATAACATTAACTATTACCTTTTGCTATAATGAGGTCATTTACGTCTGTCAGTGTGTAATATAAAGTATTTATGTGAGTCTAAATGTTTCCTTTCGTCTCTTGCAAATTTCCGGGTTATCATGCTGTCGTCTTGTGACATTATTTTAAAATCTGTATACCTGCAAGGGTAAGATAGATACTGCCAGCAGGAAAGTTACAGAGAGCTTTGGAGGCAAGAGAACCACCAGTATGAATTTCAAGAGCTCAGATGGAAAACCAGTTCTAAGCAAAGAAGGGAAAGCAGAAAGTTGGAAGCAGTTCATAAAGGGTCTATGCAGGGGAAATGTACTTAAGGGCAATATTATGGAAATGGAAGAGGACGTAGATGAAGATGAAATGTGAGATATGACACTACGTGAAGAATTTTATAGAGCACTGAAAGACGTAAGTCGAAATAAGGCCTCGGGAGTAGACAACAATCCATTAGAACTACTGATAGCCTTGGGAGAGCCAGCCATGACAAGACTCTTCCATCTCGTATGTAAGAGATATGAGACAGGCGAAATACCCTCATATTTCAAGAAGAATGCAATAATTCCAATCCCAAAGAAAGCAGGCGTTGACGGGTGTGAAAATTAGCGAACTATCTGTTTAATAAGTCACGGCTGCAAAATACTAACACGAATTCCTTACAGACGAATGGAAAAACTAGTGGAAGCTGACCCCGGGGGAAGATCAGTTTGGATTCCTTAGAAATATAGTTGCATGCGAGGCAGTGTTGACCCTGCGACTGATCTTAGAAGATGGGTTAAGGAAAGGCAAACCTACGTTTTTAGCATTTGAAGATTTAGAGAAAGATTTTGACAATGTTGACTGGAATACTCTCTTTCAAACTCCGTAGGTGGCAGGGATCAAATACAGGGAGCAAAAGGCTAATTACAATTTTTACAGATACCAGACGGCAGTTACAAGAGTCGAGAGGCAAGAAAGGGAAGCAGTGGTTGGGAAAGGAGTGAGACAGGGTTGTAGCCTATCCCCGATGTTATTCAATCTGTGTATTGAGCAAGCAGTAAAGGAAACAAAAGAAAAATTTGGAGTAGGAATTAAAATCCATGGAGAAGAAATAAAAACTTTGAGGTTCGCTGATGACATTGTAATTCTGTCAGAGACAGCAAAGGACTTGGAAGAGCAACTGAACGGAATTGACAGTGTCTTGAAAGGAGGATATAAGATGAATATCAACAAAAACAAAACGAGGATAATGGAATGTAGTCGAATTACATCAGGTGATGCTGAGGAAATTAGATTAGGAAATGAGAGACTTAAAGTAGTAGATGAGTTTTACTATTTGAGGAGCAAAATAACTGATGATGTTCGAAGTAGAGAGGATGTAAAACGTAGGCTGCCAATGGCAAGGAAAGCGTTTCTGAAGAAGATAAATCTGTTAACATCGAGTATAGATTTAAGTGTCAGGAAGCCTTTTCTGAAAGTATTTGTTAGGAGTGTAGCCGCGTATGGAAGTGAAAGATGAATAGTTAAGACAAGAAGAGAATAGAAGATCTCGAAATGTGGTGCTGCAGAAGAATGCTGAAGATTAAACGGGTAGATCACGTAACTAATGAGGAGGTACTGAATAAAATTGGGGAGAAAAAGAATTTGTGGCACAACTTGACTAGTAGAAGGGATCAGTTGGTAGGACACGTTCTGAGGCATCAAGGGATCACCAATTTAGTATTGGAGGGAAGTGTGGAGGCTAAAAATCGTAGAGGGAGAACAAGGGATGAGTAAACTAAACAGATTCAGAAGGATGTAGGTTGCAGTACTTATTCGCAGATGAAGAAGCTTGCACACGATAGAGTAGCATGGAAAGCAGCATCAAACCAGTCTCTGGACTGAATACCACAACAACAACAATACCTGCGAGTGGTTCACCATCGGCCACTGCACGGCGCCAACATCGCTGCTATTTAGACTGCTGATACTTCACGTATTTGCATGTCACAGTGACGTATATTTACGGTTCTCATTACGGAGTGATATCCTGGAATATCTTTATTTCTAATACATTAATAAATACTGTAATAAAGTTAGTTAAAAAACTGCCACAACTCTGTTTTATTTTTTTATAGATCCGAAGATGGCCGTTGTAGGCTGAAAAGAGAAATTTATGTGCACTATTTTTTAATGTCTCACATCCTTGTATGACTGTCGGACTGTGATGCTGAATTAATCTGCACAATTCTGACATCGTGGTTCCTGACATATTACCAGCAACATTAATCAAAACATTATCTACTAGGAAATCAGATTTGAAAGTTATATGTTACTTTCGTAACTTTCACTATTTAATTTGAATTTTCATTATTCTGTTATTTCGATTTTTAGTTAACGAAGTAAATAATCAAGGTTGTTCAGGGCATATGACCTCGCAGGCCATGGAATAGGACCTCTCCTTCCAGTCCAGCGGCCAGGAAATATTGTACCAGTACTGGACCATCGTATTGTACTGTACGTCTCTGAATAGTATTAAGGAATGAATGGGTCTGTCGTTGATTCATTGCACATTCTGCTATGTGACAATGTAAATATGATACAACAGTGCCATCTTATGGACAAGTAAACTAAACAAAATCTGCATAATGAATTCCTTGTAATCAGGCTCGTCCTCCTTGTTTCCTTCAACAAAATGAAGAATGTAAGTGTTAATAAACAGCACGGTACGTGTAAACTTATACGCATGTTAGTTTTAAATGGTCTGGAAAAAAGTAATGCTAGACAAAGCGGTAGACAAGTTTACTTCCTTATCTCCTTGAGTTGTCTTTTCCGACCCCAGATTCCCTACCTGAAATTGTTGAGTGGAGCATTCTCTATGTCCTGTCACATTTTTACACGGTCTTACGGAAACACCCTATATACAGAATGTGTTTGTTACTAATACATCCAAATGTTATAACGTTTAATTTCGTCACAGTCCCTACAAAGAGTTTTTGTCCGTGTTTTGCGACATGTACAGATTTCGCTTTGTTCGGTTTTATCCCGTGATGCAACTCTGTGTCACATGTCGTCTCAGCGTTAATGTTACACGTGCTGTTGTGGGTTAAAGACCTTCGGAGACAAAATTATGGGTTTGTATTCGAGCATTTTTTTTAAATCAACTATCTCTTGCTATCAGTGTCTTATGTATAAGAGTTTATGTCGACTGCCACTTTTTTTCAGTCATCAATCTTCTGCAAACCGTCACGAATTCCTCTCCTGTGCCAACCTCTTCATCTCAGAGCAGCATCTGCATTGTAAGTCCTCAATTACTTGCTAGATGCATATCAATCACCGTCTTCCTCAAAGAACACCAAAAAACGTTTAGGTGAAGTCATGATGATGTCATGATCTGGGATGAAAAAGAGAAAGAAGTTCAGCCGACATTGAACGTACTGAAGCATCAGTTATAGGAATATAACCTCTACATCAACGACACCAAGACTGTGGTGATGACAGTCAACAGAGATGGGCATTCCACGAACGTGAAATTAGAAGACCAAAAGCTTCAACGTGTGGTCAGTATCCCATACCTCGGAAATACAGTCTCCAGAAATAACTCTATTAGACATGAGATTACCAACAGAGTGCAAATAGGTTCTTAACAAGCGAGAACCCTTTTACGGGTCGAAAGAGTAAGCAAAATCAATAACTCTCACTAGTTACTTCATACCAATATTGATCTATAGTACTGAAGCCGCGTGGGATTAGCCGAGCGGTATGAGGCGCTGTAGTCAGGGACTGCACGGCTGATCCCGGCGGAGGTTCGAGTCCTCCCTCGGGCATGAGTGTGAGTGTTTGTCCTTAGGATAATTTAGGTTAAGTAGTGTGTAAGCTTAGGGACTGATGACCTTAGCAGTTAAGTCCCATAAGATTTCACACACATTTGAACATCTATAGTACTGAAGCATGCAGCTTCACAGAGAGTCATCTCGACTCCAGGCATCATAAATGAAATTCCTTTCATTCATTATCTAGGAGACCAGCATGGATAAGTTAATGATTGAAATGGGGAGGCAGAAAGCCGGAATCAAGATATCCATTTTAGGCCTGATCAGTATATCCAGACTGCAGTGTAAGCAGAGGAACAGACCGAATAAATTTTGAAAGAGAGGTGGAAGAAAAACCTACTATAGGAAGATCGAGAACGCGTTGGAGAGACATGATCAAGGATGACTTCACCGTCATGAGAAGGACAGTGGATGGTGTCATATGCGACGGGCTGTACATGGACAGAAAACTGTGCACTTCGGAAAACGCAGAAAGGGTTTGTACCATCACTAAAATATCAATGAGCTCCAACAGGAATCAGTCAACTCATCTACATCTACATCCACGTGGTTACTCTGCAATTCACACTTAAGTGCCTGGCAGGGGGTTCATCGAACCATTTTCATACTACTTCTCTACCATTCCACTCTCGAATGGCGCGTACAGGAAAGGAACACCTAAATCTTTCCGTTCGAGCTCTGATTTCTCATATGTTATTATGATGATCATTTCTCCCTACGTAATGGGGAGAGAAATCTGGTGATTGAAATTTCTTAAATTGGTCTCGCCGCAAAGAAAACCGCCTTTGTTTCAATGGCTGCCACCCAACTCGAGTATATCAGTGACACTCTCACCCCTATTGCGCCATAACACGAAACGTGCTGCTCTTCTTGGCACTTTTTCGATGTCCTCCGTCAATCCTACCTGGTAAGGATCCCATACCGCGGAGCAATATTCCAACAGAGGACGGACAAGACTAATGTAGGCTGTCTCTTTAGTGGGTTTGTCACATCTTCTAAGTGTTCTGGCAACAAAGGTTTTGTTTCCCCTTCCCCACAATAAATGTGATCTTTCCAATTAAGTTGCTCGTAATTGTAATTCCTAGGTATTTAGCTGAATTGACAGCCCTTAGATTTGTGCGATTTATCGTATACCAAAAATTTATCGGATTTCTTTTAGTACCCATGTGGATGACCTCGCACTTTTCTTTGTTTTGTGCTAATTGCTGCTTTTCGCACCATACAGAAATTCTCTCTAGATCATTTTGTAATTGGAATTAATCGTCTGATGATTTTGCTAGCATCGCCGGCCGGAGTGGCCGAGCGGTTCTAGGCGCTACAGTCTGGAACCGCGCGACCGCTACAGTCGCAGATTCGAAACCTGCCTCGGGCATGGATGCATGTGATGTCCTTAGGTTAGTTAGGTTTAAGTAGTTCTAAGTTCTAGGGGACTGATGGCCTCAGAAGTTAAGTCCCATAGTGCTCAGAGCCATTTGAACCAAATTACAGCATCATCTGCAAACAATCTAAGGGGGCTGCTCAGATTATCACCTAGATCATTTATGTAAATCAGGAACAGCAGATGGCCTCTGACACTACCCTGCGGAACGGCAAACATCACTTCTGTTCTACTCGATGATTTACCATCTATCACTGCGAACTGTGACTTCTCTTTGAGGAAATCACTCATCCAGTCACACAACTGAGACGATTATATGCAAGCTATATGATTAATAATCGCTTTTAAGGAACGGATCAAAAGCCTTCTGGAAATCTAGGAATATGGAATCGATCTGAGATCCCTTGTCGACAGCACTCATTGCTTCATGGGAATAAGGAGCTAGCTGTGTTGCACAGGAACTAAATTTTCTGAATCCGTGTTGGTTATGTATCAATAAGTCATTTTCTTCAAGGTGATTCATAATGTTCGAGTACAGTATATGCTCCAAAATCCTACTGCAAATTGTGAACCTGCGTGTAACAATTTGCAGGTATATGAAATGTGACGATTACAAAGGCTCAAAATGGCTATGAGCACTAAGGGACTTAACATCTGAGGTCATCAGTCCCCTAGAACTTAGAACTACTTAAACCTAACTGACCTAAGGACATCACACGCATCCATGCCCGAGGAAGGATTCAAACCTGTGACGGTGCCGGTCGCGCGGTTCCAGACTGAAGCGCCCAGAACCGCTCGGCCACTCCGGCCGGCCCACAAAGGCTTGCCGGCCTTGTTGCCGAGCGGTTCTAGGCGCTTCAGTCTGGAGCCGTGCGACCGCTACGGTCGCAGGTTCGAATCCTGCCTCGGGCATGGATGCATGTGATGTCCTTAGGTTAGGTAGGTTTAAGTAGTTCTAAGTTCTAGGGGACTGATGACCTCAGATGTTAAGTCCCATAGTGCTCAGAGCCATTTGAACCACAAAGGCTCAGTCGCAGGCAAAACAGGTGGCAGACATCGGTTCATTGGTAGAATACTACGGAAATCCTATCAAAGGAGACTGCTTAGAAAAAAATCGTGCGACCTGTGATACGGTATTGTTCAAGTAAATGGAACCTGTACCAAATAGGACTAACTGGGTATATTGTACGAATACCGAGAGGCGAAGCACGAATGGTCACAGGATTTAAAATTTTTCTTTTTAAAATTCAGTCTTGATCACACCACGTATGTTACAAGAACATAGGTGACCGTTTTCCGTCATATCACATGACCATCATCAGTCCCATGGCATCCTTCGGAAATGGTAGGTGGAGCGTTCTTCTCAGCTGCTGTGATGTGGACATGTCTGAATAATTGGAAAGCGTCACGGAGGTGCTGAAGAAACTGAACTGGCAGACGCGTGAATATACGTGCAATCCTGGGAAACCTTAGAGTTTCAAGAACCAGCTGCAAGGGATGAACCAAGGAATACACTTCAAGTGTTCACATATCACCCCAGTAGGGACCGAGAGAACAAGTTAGACTAATAGACGGAGGTATTTAATCTGTAATTCTCCCCGTGCTGTACACGTGAATGGAACGGGAATGAAATCCAATAATAGTACAATAGGAAGTACCCTCTGCCATGCACATCACAGTGGTTTGCAGTGTATGGATGTAGATGTAGAAAGAGCGTGTAAATTGTGAAGTGTTAACACTGACTATGACGTAGCAAGTTAGCTGTGCCAGCCAGTACAGGGTCGACGCGAGCGGCAGCTACACCTTGCTGTAGTCTCCGGAGGCTTGGCTGGCGCTGGGCTGTGCGGCGGAGCCGGCGGCGCCCAGGTCGGGGAACAGGTGGCGGAAGTACTCCTCGTAGCTCTTGTAGGGCGCGTAGTAGTCGCTCTGGTAGCGTGACGAAGTGTCCGACGACGCCTGCGGGTCGTACGAGTCGGCCTGGTCGTACAGGAACGGCTCCAGGCCCTTCACCTCGGGCAGGTTCAGCCCCGAGCTGGGCTGGTCGGCGCTCGCCGCCTGCGTCTGTAACAGTCACCAGGGTCCTGTTTGCTCTGGACGCAACCCGAGTGTCCTCAACTGCCGGGCTCTAAATTTGTGCAGCGGAGGGCCATACACACAGTGGAACATCGACTATCCTGACCTCCCTAATGCGAATACTTGCTTCTAACGGATGGTTTCTGTTTTTATTTCGTAGCAGTTATACGGAATTTGATACAACAAAAGAGAAAGAAGGTGGCAGTGTTCATGGACACAAGATGCTCACACACAAACTGGCTGTGAAATGATAATGACAATCGCTACAAAATGATTTCTGGTGACGAAATTAACGCCATCTGTTCGTGTGAATTCAGTAACGATACTAAGGATTGTAACATTTTCGACGTGTATCGGATATTACAGCCCTGGATTGGGTCGAGCATCGGATACTACAATACCGATTTACTGTGTGTGGGGTGCTGCAGTACTGTTTTGCACGCTCAAATGTTGGCAAACAAAATACGTAGACGAACAAATACGCATCAGATTAATATCTTCGATATTTATGCTTACAGAATTTTATAATATGTATTTATATTCTCGTGGATTGATAAAGGAAAGAAAAGTTTCTGCAACCATGTTTCCACCCCTCTACGTAGGTAAAGATAATATCTTGAGAAGCAATTTAATTGAGGCTAATCCATGATTCAATGACCACGTCTTGCAAAAAAATCAACCAATTAAAAAATAAAAATGCATAACTAATCCTAATCCGATGAAACACTTAGTTACAAAATTTATATAGCTGTAAAAAAATTTTACATTTCGGTAATTTATATTTCAGTGAGAAGTTTACAGGACGGAGCAAACGCAATGTATTGTAACAGTTGTGATACTAAATGTAACTGGGTTTTCTCTTTTGATGCTAGTCAATTGTCAGGATGAGCATTACTGCAATGTTCATTTAATTCTAAAGCATTATGTCAGGGTGAAAATATTAAATTAATTAGTTTTTCTCTCTTAACAACATGTAGGCAGGGTGGGTTCTTCCTTGGCTCGGGTATGAGGTTGAATGAAACAGCATTTTTACATAAGATAACTTTTATTGAAGATTTGTACAACTGTTTCCTTACTCGATGTTCTGGCTCTGAGAGCGGCAGCTGTGTCGTTTGCGAAGCCTTCTGCTGCGGCAGCGGCAGCGTCTGATTACGCGTGGCAGTGTGTATCTCGTGTCGCCGTCTCGCCCAGCTGACTGGAGACGCGCAGCGCGAGGTGGCCCGTTTAACTATTGCGAGCGAAGTCGTGCATCGGATGGTGATACCTTGGATGTGGCGTCCCAGTGTTTCTCTTCTCTAAGCGTGTGTTGTGCGTCGGCCAGCGGTGCGGCGCGGAGGGGGAAGGCCAGTGTCCCGGACTCGAACAACGGACTCCCGCTTGCCAGTCTTTGGCTGTCAGATCTTCATCCCAGCTCACAGGTGACTGCTGATGTGAGGCCGTCTCCTTCCCGTCCTCACGAGTCACCCGGGTACGTAAAAATCAGACTTCAAATACCTTTTAACTTCTGTCTTCTGGCGCCGAGGCTGCTGCTTGCTATTCCATTACAGCGGCGGACTTGGTGCGTCTGTGTATGACGTAGTCTCTTCTTGCATGACGGTCTTCAGCACCGAAACTGACTGAAAACTACTGCTACTCTTCTCTTCTTCCTTCGTCTGTTGGGCCCACTGCGTGTCGCGTATTTATTCACTTACGTTTACTGGAGGTGAACGACTTCACGGTCATTGCCTCTTTTGTCACGTTGAAAAGCTTCTCGAAGAATCTTCTTAACGTCGGTCATTGGCTCTTGGAATGTAGGCGAGGGCCTTTGATCACATGTGACGACTGAGAAACACGTGAGCCGGTCATTGCCTCTTCTGTCACGTTGAAAAGCTTCTCGAGGAATCTTCTTAACGTCAGTCATTGGCTCTTGGAATGTAGGAGAGGGCCTTTGCTCACATGTGACAACTGAGAAACACGTGAGCCGGTCGGGCGATGCCCTGACGGCTGAATCGACAGCGTTCGCTTATGTGGAACTTGCTGACTTCACGGTCATTGTCTCTTCTGCTCTGCTGTTCTTGAAAATATAGACACTGATGAGCAAAACGTAAGGAAGAAAATAACATTCGCATATGTGTCACTGCCAAGTAAAATAGTTCGATGAGACTTGGACCACACGTAGAAGCAGCAGCTACAGTATACTACAGAACGTAGCTGACACACATGCGCAGTGAGACGAACAGTAATAACACATAACACTTGTATTGAAAGAAAATAATTACCCTGCAGCCATCGCCATTTATGATGGCACTCTGCATATTATAAAAGGCGTATCAAATGGATCAAATGGCTCTGAGCACTATGGGACTTAACATCTGAGGTCATCAGTCCCCTAAAACTTAGAACTACTTAAACCTAACTAACCTACGGACATCACACACATCCATGCCCGAGGCAGGATTCGAACCTGCGACCGTAGTGGTCGCGCGGTTCCAGACTGAAGCGCCTAGAACCGCTCGGCCACTCCGGCCGGCAAAAGGCATAACATGATTCTTAACAGGGCACTGGTTTCGCCATGTGAGGGTACGTCCAGTATTGTAGAACATGATCGTTTCAAGGGTCCAGGTACTACGGCGTGCGATGGCATAATGTTTCATGGGCACAGTGAGCTCGTGATCTTTGAAGGCGGTACACTCACTAGTCAATGTTACGGTGACACCGCGTATTTCCAGGCTAGCATTCGGCCCTGACTTTACTGTTTTGGATGAAAATGCACGTCTTCATCGAACTGTGCAGGAGGAAGAGCTTATAGAACGAGAGGATATTCGGCGAAAGAACTGGTCTGCCCGTTCGCCCGTCTTAGAAAGTACCGTAGAGCACGCGTCGGATTTGGTGCGGAGACGTGTTACAGCATGGAGGTATGAAATGTCCTACCACGAGGACTCCTTACCAACCTTGTGGCCAGCACCGGAGCAAGTTGCAGAGCATGCACTGCCTAACGTGTTGATCACGCACACTGCAAAGAACCATATCCAAACAAGTGTCATGTGTATTTATGGTTTTTGCACCGTGTCATTTGGTGTATCACACGGCGCACGCAGACTCCACGCGATACAGCAGTACCGTTTCGGTTGCCTGTTTGCCTGTACAGCAGGCGTTAAGGGGCGAGTCGATACACGGCTGAACCCGTAGATTCAGTCTGATCTACTTGGTGGTCCATTGATAGTGACCGGGCCAAATATCTCACGAAATTAACATTGACGAAAAAAATATAAAGAACGAAACTCGTCTAGCTTGAAAGGGGAAACCAGATGGCACTATAGTTGGCCCGCTTGATGACACTGCCATAGGTCAAACGGATATCAACTGCGTTTTTTTAAAAATAGGAACTCCATTTTTTAATACATGTTCGTGTAGTACGTAAAGATATATGAATGTTTTAGGTGGACCACTTTTTTCGCTTTGTGATAGATGGCGCTGTAATAGTCACAAACGAATAAGTACGTGGTATCACGTAACATTCCGCCAGTGCGGACGGTACTTGCTTCGTGATACTTTACCCGTGTTAAAATGGACCGTTTACCAACTGTGGAAAAGGTCGATATCGTGTTGATGTGTGGCTATTGTAATCAAAATGCCCAAAGGGCGTGTGCTATGTCTGCTGCTCGACATCCTGGACGACATCATCCCAGTGTCCGGACCGTTCGACGGATAGTTACGTTATTTAAGGAAACAGGAAGTGTTCAGCCACACGTGAAACGTCAACCACGACCTGCAACAGATGATGATGCCCCTAGTAGGTGTTTTAGCTGCTGTCGCGGCTAATCCGCCCAATACTAGCAAACAAATTGCGCGAGAATCGGGTATCACAAGAACGTCGGTGTTGAGAATGCCTCATCAACATCGATTGCACCCGTACCACAATTCTGTGCACCAGGAATTGCATGGCGACGACATTGAACGTCGTGTACAGTTCTTCCACTGAGCACAAGAGAAATTACGGGACGATGACAGATTTTTTGCACTTGTTCTATTTAGCAACGAAGCGTCATTCACCGACAGCGGTAACGTAAACCGGCATAATATGCACTATTGGGCAACGGAATATCCTCGATGACTGCGACAAGTGGAACATCAGCGACCTTGGCGGATTAATGTATGGTGCGGCATTATGGGAGGAGGGATAATTGGCCCCCATTTTATCGATGGCAATCTAAATGGTGCAATGTATGCTGATTTCCTACGTAACGTTCTACCGATGTTACTACAAGATGTTTCACTGCATGACAGAATGGCGATGTACTTCCAACATGATGGATGTCCGGCACATAGCTCGCCTGCAGTTGAAGCGGTATTGAAAACCATATTTCGTGACAGGTGGATTGGTCGTCGAAGCACCATACCATGGCCCGCACGTTCACCGGATCTGAAGTCCCCTGATTTCTTTCTGTGGGGAAAGGTGAAGGATATTTGCTATCGTGATCCACTGACAACGCCTGACAACATGCGTCAGCGCATTGTCAATGCATGTGCGAACATTACAGAAGGCGAACTACTCGCTGTTGAGAGGAATGTCGTTACACGTATTGCTAAATGCATTGAGGTTGACGGACATCATTCTGAGCATTTATTGCATTAATGTGGTATTTACAGGTAATCACGCTGTAACAGCATGCGTTCTCAGAAATGATAAGTTCACAAAGGTACATGTATCACATTGGAACAAGCAAAATAAAATGTTCAAACGTACCTACGTTCTGTAATTTAATTTAAAAATCCTACCTGTTACCAACTCTTCGTCTAAGATTGTGAGCCATATGTTTGTGACTAATACGGTGCCATCTATCACAATGCGAAAAGAGTGGTCCAACTACAACATTCATATTTCTTTACGTACTACACGAATATGTAATAAAAAATGGCGGTTCCTATTTAAAAAAACGCAGTTTACATCCGTTTGACCTATGGCAGCGCCATCTGGTTTTCCCCTTCAAGCTAGACAAGTTTCGTTCTTTGTAGTTTTTTCGTTTGACGCTTAATTCGTGAGATGTTTGGCCCAGTCACCATCAATGGACTACCCTGTACAGCGGGCGACAACTCTTCCGCCCTAATCTGCATTGCCTGTGACGTGGGCGGAAATAGAATCTCGTGCGTTACCATTCCTACAGCTGTTTGTTTATGTCGGCTGTGCTGCCAGACAAGCAGTCTCGACTAGACGATAAATCCGCGTCTCCACTTCCGGAGCCGACGCCCAGTCTTCTCGTGTCGACGAGCGTCAACGGATAACAGCCTGCCACCAGCCTTCATCCACCAGTTTATCGCTTCTTGAAAGTGTCTAGCTCTTCGCAATCACAAGATACGTATGTTATGTAAGTGATTCACTAATATAGAGAACTTTGAACAATGATTCAGTAGTTGTGTCAGTGGTAGCCACCTAGGTAGAACTGATGCAACCTCTTTTACGCGTTTAGTGTTGTAGTACGCTGAGGCCTTGCAAAACTCATTACTAAGGTGTATCCGACAACAGAGCACAATATAGCATCATTGTAATTCTTTTGTCTGTATTTCCAGAGTTTCGGTTATCCGATGGCCTAAGGTCTGACATAGTCCAGATAAACGAGGTTACACAGTACTACGTGAAAAGTTTATTGGTGGACCCAGATACGTCATGTCATCTATTATTAAAACAGTCTTACAGAGGGTCGACAGCTTCGCTTTGGCCTACGAGGTAGGATTAGAGTTGTTACTACTCCACCACCGGAAGTAGAATACCTTCTAACAATCTTACTGCATCCAAAAGGATTTCGAGACCTGGCCACTGGGTTGGAAAGTGTACACTGCTAACAGTCAATATACCAACTTCAGTTGACTCGTCCAACTATCGGGGACAATTGCCTCAATGAAAAAAAGAAAGATAATATTTCAAAGTCAATAGAAACACAGCAACTGGAATTTACATAGAAAAAAATAAGTTTATAAGCATTAATGAACTCTTGCCAAGTCACTTTCTTTCACTGAAAACCACCCCCAACCGGATAATGACTCTACTGTCTGATTTGATGTATTTGCCACCGAGTAAGTACGCACACTCGCCTAGAACACCAGAAAGTGACTAATGAGAATTTCACGACTTCACATGGGAATCCGCTTGCGAATTGTACTTACCTTTCCGTGCTGGCAGTAGAACTTTACCGATCACTGAGAATCACGAGTTCGTTACAGGAAAACGGACGACTCCGTTTATAAATGATTTCTCCTTCATAGAACGCACCTGAACCTTCTAGCTGCCAACAACTCCCAAAATATTTAAAGCTTCCGGCCTTCCAGCCATTCAGATTCTGGAACAAAACGCAAGTATTCTCGTTGGTCGTTCCCTTCTACCAGTTATGCCACTTCTCCGAAAAATTGCTGTTTCCTGCCGGAACCATTAGCAAGCTTATTTCCATCAATTGCTGGAAAGCAATTACCGTCGTATGAATGTCACTAGAATGTAAGCCATTCTACGCGGAATAGGCAAAGTCTTTTAAGGAGACAGAAGTTTAGTGTCGTTTTTGAAGAAATGGGGAATCCAAAATTCTGCTGTGAAAGACTACCCACCAAACAAGGAAGAAGGCACAGATAACATTCCACCGCAATTCCGAAAATCGCAGGAGAAAGTGGCAACGAAACAGTTATTCAAGTTAGTATCAGACTGGAGACACACAGGCTTTGGACAAAAATACAGAAACACCGTGAGACGTGCACGCCTGAAAACACCGGGTGATCAAAAAGTCAGTATAAATCTGAAAGCTGAATAAATCACGGAATAATGTAGACAGAGAGGTAAAAATTGACGCACATGCTCGGAATAACATGGGGTTTTATGGGAACCAAAAAAATACAAACGTTCACAAAATATCCGACAGATGGCGCTTCATATGATCAGAATAGCAATAATTAGCAACACAAAGTAAGACAAAGCAAAGATAATGTTATTTACAGGAAATGCTCAATATGTCCACCATCATTCCTCAGCAATAGCTGTAATCGAGGAATAATGTTGTGAACAGCACTATAAAGCGTGTACGGAGTTATGGTGAGGCATTGGCGTCGGATATTGTCTTTCAGCTTCCCTAGAGATGTCGGTCGATCACGATACACTTGCGACTTCAGGTAACGCCAAAGCCAATAATCGCACGGACTGAGGTCTGGGGACCTGGGAGGCCAAGCATGACGAAAGTGGCGGCTGAGCACACGATCATCACCAAACGACGCGGGCAGGAGATCTTTCACGCGTCTAGCAATATGGGGTGGAACGCCATCCTGCATAAACATCGCACGTTCCAGCAGGTGTTTATCAGCCAGGCTGGGGATGATGCGATTCTGTAACATATCGGCGTACCTCTCACCCGTCACGGTAGCAGTTACAAAACCAGAATCACGCATTTCCTCGAAGAAAAAAGGCCCGATAACGGTAGATGTGGTAAATCCAACCCATACCGTGACTTTCTCGTCGTGCAATGTAGTTTCCACGACAGTTCTAGGATTTTCGGTAGCCAAAATTCTGCAGTTGTGGGCGTTGACAGACCCTCGGAGCGTGAAATGACCTTCGTCGGTCCACAACACGTTACTCAACCAATCGTTATCTTCCACCATCTTTTGAAACGCCCACACCGCAAATGCCCTCCGCTGCACTAAATCGCCAGGTAACAGTTCATGATGTCGATGGATTTTGTACGGATAGCATCGGAGGGTACGCCTAAGTGCCAACCAAACAGTAGTGTATGGAATGCCGGTGCGACGTGCGACTGCACGAGCGATGACTTCCCCGTGCATAGACGAACCCGCTGCAGTCTCCATTTCTTCCTGAACTGTCTCAGCAGTATTACGCCTTGTGGTCAGTCGGCCACTACGGGGTCTATCGACTAAACAACCCGTGGCTTCTAACTTCGAAATCATTCTCGCCACAGCTGAATTTGGCTCTGAGCACTATGGGACTTAACTTCTGAGATCATCAATCCCCTAGAACTTCGAACTACTTAAACCTAACTAACCTAAGGACATCACACACATCCATGCCCGAGGAAGGATTCGAACCTGCGAGCGTAACGATCACGCGGTTCCAGACTGTAGCGCCTAGAACCGCTCGGCCATCCCGGCCGGCAATACGTTGCAAGTTCAGTCGTGTTCAGAACAGTATTCTAAATCACAACGCGGACGAAAGTATGTGTAGAGTGATCGTAGCGGACGATGATTGAAGAGGAATGTGACGAAAAATAACAGGAGAATAGTTGCGGAATTCACTGCAGAACTGAATATTGTATTCTCGAACCCTGTTAGCACTAAAACAACACGAAGGAAGCTGCATAAGCTGCAAACTGCAGAGCGAGCTGGAATTCCACATCCAGTCACGAGCACTGCAAATACTTGTAACAGGAAAACGCGCTACCGAAGCCATAAAACGTGGACTGGTCAGCAGTAGAAATAAGTTATTTGTTCGAATAAGTCTTGCTGTACATTTTTGCCAATTTGTGTCCCAATAGTGAAATATGGCCGGGGGCTGAGCAAGAGGATGAGTTCTCGCATGTCCCGTGGCTACAAGTCACCAGAGAAAAATATTATTGAGACTTTATGGTCTATTATGGAGAGAGGGGAGAGCCGTCGTTCCCCAACTCCATCTTCGTTACCTAAACTTGCCATTGGTTTGCGGAAAGAATGGTACACTACTGGCCATTGAAATTGCTACACCACGAGGAAGACGTGCTACAGGCACGAAATTTAACCGACAGGAAGAAGATACTGGGATATGCAAATGATTAGCTTTTCAGAGCATTCACACAAAGTTGGCGCCGGTGGCGACACCTACAACGTGCTGGCATGAGGAAAGTTTCCAACCGATTTCTCATACACAAACAACAGTTGACCGGCGTTGCCTGGTGAAACGTTGTTGTGATGCCTCGTGTCAGGAGGAGAAATGCGTACCATCACGTTTCCGACTTTGATAATGGTCGGATTGTAGCCTATCGCGATTACAGTTGATCGTATCGAGACATTGCTGCTCGTGTTGGTAGAGATCCAATGACTGTTAGCAGAATATGGAATCGGTGGATTCAGGAGAGCAATACGGAACGCCGTGCTGGATCCAAACGGCCTCGTAACACTAGCAGTCGAGATGACAGGCATCTTATCCGCATGGCTGTAACGTACCGTGCAGCCGCGTCTCGATCCCTGAATCAACAGATGGGGACGTTTGGAAGACAGCAACCATCTGCACGAACAGTTCGACGACATTTGCAGCAGCATGGACTATCAGCTCGGAGACCATGGCTGCGGTTGCCCTTGACAGTGTATTACAGACAGGAGCGCTTGCGATGATGTACTCAACGACGAACCTGGGTGCATGAATGGCGAAACGTCATTTTTTCGGATGAATCCAGGTTTTTTTTACAGCATCATGTTGGTCACATCAGTGTTTGGCGACATGCGGTGAACGCACATTGGAAGCGTGTATTCGTCAACGCCATACTGGCATATCACCCGGCGCTATGGTATGGGGTGCCATTGGTTACACGTCTCGGTCATCTCTTGTTCGCGTTGACGGCTCTTTGAACAGTGGACGTTACATTTCAGATGTGTTACGACCCGTGGCTCTACCCATCATTCGATCCCTGCGAAACCCTACATTTCAGCAAGATAATTCACGACTGCATCTTGCAGGTCCTGTACGGTAATGTGTTGTGTTTGTGGTGCCTTCATATTTTAGTCCATCCCCTGTAACAGCTGAACGGTGAAAAAATATTATTCACTGTGTCCACGATATATAAAAGGGAGATAAATGGGAGAACACCGCGTAATCATCTTACCTATTGATGCATTGTAGCTACTGGCAATAACAGTATATATAAAATAGAAAAGAAACTTCACGATTTGTTAGACGACGATCAGTTTGGATTTAGAACTCGTGAAGGTACCAGAGAGGCAGTTCTGACTTTGCGCTTGATAATGGCGGCATGACTGAAGAAAAAGATAGTTTCGTAGTATTTGTCGACCTAGGAAAACCGTCCGACAACCTAAAGTGATGCAATACGTTTGCAATTGTCAATAAATAAAATACGCTGTAGGTAAAGACGAGAAATTTGTAATATATTCAGTAACTAAGAAAGAACAATAAGAATTGAAGCTCAGAAATTCCCGGATTAAAAATGGCGCATAGCATGGATGCAGTGTTTTTCTCCTAATGTTCGATCTGTACACCGAAGAAACAACGACGGAAATAAAAGAATGGTTCAGATGTGGGATTGAAATTCAGGGTGAAAGCTTGTGAGTGATTAGTTTCGCTAATGAGATTGAAACTGAGGAAGAATTACAGACCTGTTCATCTCGTGAACAGTCTACTGTGTATAGAAAAAGGATTCAGAATAGATGAAACAAAGAGGAAAGCATTGGGGAATCGAAAATATGACAAAAGCGATATTCGTAACATTTAAAAATGGGGATCCATTAGCAGAGAAAAATGAAAGAATTATGCTATCTTGAGGAGAAAATAACACATGGCAGGCAAAGCGAAGAGGATATAGGAAGCAGACTAGCACAGACAAAGAACACATTCCCTCCTAAATCCAGCGTACCACAATCAAAAATGGTTCAGACGGCTCGAGCACTATGGGACTTAACATCTGAGGTCGTCAGTCCCCTAGAACGTAGAACTACTTAAACCTAACTAACCTAAGGACATCACACACATCCATGCCCGAGGCAGGATTCGAACCTGCGACCGTAGCGGTCGCACGGTTCTAGACTTAAGCGCCTAGAATCCGTACCAGTAACAAACATACAAGTAACAAACATACAACTTAATTAGAGGAAGAAAGTTCTAAAATCTACACCTCTGGAGCACAGCATTATATGGAAGTGATCCACGGATTTTGGATGACCCAAAAAAGAAGTGAATCGAAAAGTTTGAGATTTGGTGTTACAGAAGGAAGCCAAAAATTAAGTGGAGTGATAAGTATTAGAAGAGACAGGAAGATAGAACGTGTGTTAAGACATCAGAGTACTTGCATGGTAGTACAGGGAGCCACAGAGTGCAAAACCTATAGAGGAAGCCACAAACTGGTATACATCCAAGAAATAATTGGGGTTGTTAGATCTAAATCTAAAAATATTCTTCACAAGCCACTATTCGGTAGTACCGTGTACCGCTATCACTAATTCTCTTTCCTGTCTCCCTTTCAAATGGATGGAGAGGAAAATGACTGTGTACGTCTGTGCGAGACCCAATTTGTCTATCTTGTCTTCGGGGTCCTTGCTCGAAATGTACATTGGTGGCAGTACAATCGTTCTGCAGTCGGCTGAAATGCCGGTTCTCTAAATTTTTTCGAGTTTCGTGGAAAGAACGTCTTTCCGCAGGGATTCCCACTTGAGTTCAGAACGATTCCGGAATACTCGCGAGTTGAACGAACCTACCGGTAACAAATCTAGCAGAAGTTATCTTAATTGCTTTGATGTCTTCCTTTAATTCGACCTGGTTCGGAACCGGAACATTCGAGCACTAGTGTTCTATACGTGATCTTCTTTGTAGATGAGCTCCATTTTCCTAGATTTCTCCCAGTAATCCGAAGTGCACCATTCGCTCACCCTACAACCAACTTGACGTGGTCGGTGCACTTAATATCTTATTCCAACTTGGGAGTATGCAGGGTGATTCCGTGGTGATGTCAATAACTTTCATAGATTGTGGGTAAATGTATCGGTATGAGATAAGGGACCCTGGCCCGGAAACGACCAAGTTACAAAATCGTTCAGATACATCTCCAGCAAGCTCTTTGCTTTCGATATTTTGGGAGGAGGTAGTAAGGAACAAAAGAAGAAAACATTGTCTAGTAAACATCTGCTCTAAAATACATACCTCAAAAGCTAAGAGGACTTGTTCAGCATAAGAAATGTCTTTCACTGTAGCGAAGATGAACAAGTCCTCGTAGTTTTTAAAGTATACGCTTTAGAGCCCATGTTTAATGGACATTTTTTCTTGTTTTGGACATACTATCTCCTCACAGAATATGGAAAGCAAAGAATTTGCAGTAGAAAAGATCCACGGTCAGAGGTATATGAACGATTTTGGTTTTGTAATTTTCGACTGCCGTCCGGTGTGGCCGAGCGATTCTAGGCACTTGAGTCCGGAACCGCGCTGCTGCTACGGTTGCAGGTTAGAATCCTGCCTCGGGCATGGATGTGTGTGATGTCCTTTGGTTGGTTAGGTTTAAGCAGTTCTATGTCTAGGGGACTGGTGACCTCAGATGTTAAGTCCCATAGGGCTTAGAGCCATTTAATTTTCGACTCATTCGTTTCCGAACTAGAGTCCCTCACCTCAAATTGATACATCTACCCTTCTGCATTACCGCTGAAAGTCTGTAACATCATCACGGTGTCACCAGTATATTTAATCGATGTGACTGTGCCAAGTATCACAACACTAATACTGCATTCGAACATTACAGGATTTTTCAATTCAATAAACTTTACCAACAACCGTACGCTTTAAGATATGTTATTTTATTCTGAAAGCAAGCAGTTTCGACAATTCATTTTGCCGTCTTCACGCCCATTCCGCTTTTCTCAAATCAACGAACTTATCGTACAGCGCCATAAAACTGGATATCGTGAATTCCAATCATTGTGCAGCTGATTCATACGAAAGCGTGACAGAAGCTATCCAGTTTCATGGCACTATACGATAAGTTCGTCGATTTGAAAAAAGCGTGTGGGGCGTCAATATGGCAAAATGAATTGTCGAAACTGGTTGATTTCAGAATAAAATAAAATATCTTAAAGTGTACGGCTGTTGGTATAATTTATTGAATTGAAAAGTAGGTACCAGCCGATGTCTCTGGCCATAATGGACCAAAGGAGATTACAGGACTTTTGTTTCTACTCATCTGTATTAACATTTTCTGCATTTAGAGGAAACTACCATTCATCAAACCAAATAGAAATTATAAGTCATCCTATGTACTCTTACACTCGCTCAGTAACGACAGTTTTTTGTACACTCGAGCGTCATCAGTAAACAGGTTGCTGGTCACGTTATGCGTCAGATCGTTTATGAACGTAAAGAAGAAAAATATGAAGAAGAAGAAGAAGAAGAAGAGCGGTCCTATGACATTCTCTTGGGCACTTCTGACGGTACCCTAGTTAAGACATTCACCGCCCAGGACAACTTGTAGCGTCACGGCCGTAGTTAATTTTCCCCCGTATCAAGAGCAATACTTATTAAATGAAAGGGTCTAGTATGTTTGATTCAAAAACTAGATTTAATTTTATTTTGCACAAGCGGAAGCCTCGCCCTGGAGTTTGTACTTATAAGGCT
This sequence comes from Schistocerca americana, assembly GCF_021461395.2. NCBI lineage: Eukaryota > Metazoa > Arthropoda > Insecta > Orthoptera > Acrididae > Schistocerca > Schistocerca americana. Next base: position 1,157,366,334 of record NC_060119.1, on the reverse strand, counting down.
TTCTTCGACTTCTTTAATGTGAAATGGAAATTGGTGTTAAGTTCCTATGGGACCAAATTGCTGAGGTCATCGGTCCGTAGCCTAACACACTACATAATCTAACTTAAACAAACTTACGCTAAGGTCAACACACACACACCCTTGCCCGAGGGAGGACTCGAACCTCTGACGGGGGAAGCCGCGGGAACTGTAGCAAGGCAAATTAGACTGCGCGGCTCTATAATGTGAATCACTATTCCTGCTAACAAGGGAAACTCCTCGTAACCCCCCTTCCCCCTCCCCCTTCTCAGATTCATTGGTAAGATGACCCAATGTATAGCCCGTCGACGCAGGTTCCAATCCTGCCTCGGGCATGGGTGTGTGTGATGTCCTTAGGTTAGTTAGGTTTAAGTAGTTCTAAGTTCTAGGGGACTGATGACCTCAGAAGTTAAGTCCCATAGTGCTCAGAGCCATATAGCCCGTCGAAAACTGAGCACAGATAAAGCATGAGAACATTAAGAAGGTGTACTGAACTGTGAGAAAAGAAGCAAAATAGAAATAGTAAACGGCCCAAACTCAAGATGTGCAACATCGAGCGAATTTCAACAGCCACGGCGTCGTTGTTTTCTGGTCATGGTGTTGGACTGCGAAGGGGCACATCCGTGCTGAAATATCCCTCGTGTCCTTTCTGTTTTCACAAAATTATGAACTGCCCACCTGGTCATTGTCGTCTCTGTTCGCTGTGTTTAAATTTGTGTCTGTGTGTTGGTGTTACGTCCGTTTGCAACAGCGAGGTGGAAGGAAGGTACGTCCAGGTGTACACACCTCCTACTTGTTCTAAGCAAGTGCCACATGTTATGACTATTACGTTCCGTACTGGAAATTTTTACTCATGAATTCCTTTGTTGTAATATAGTTTACACCCGTGTATTTGTTGTTTTAATTTCTGAGACAGATCTATGCGGCTTGTCGTCTGCTCTCACTATTCATCACATTCACTTGCGACGGTAAAATATTCTTACCACGTGACTCATAGTCTATAACGATTGTATAGTATGACAACTGCCAAGACTACTTAAGGAGAACGGACACTTCAATGTTCGGATTAAAAGTTCATGTTGTTGTTGTTGTGGTCTTCAGTCCTGAGACTGGTTTGAAGCAGCTCTCCATGCTACTGTAGCCTGTGCAAGCTTCTTCATCTCCCAGTACCTACTGCAACCTACATCCTTCTGAATCTCCTTAGTGTATTCATCTCTTGGTCTCCCTCTACGATTTTTACCCTCCACGCTGCCCTCCAATGCTAAATTTGTGATCCATTGATACCTCAGAACATGTCCTATCAACTGGTTCATAATTTTGTGAAAAAGATAGGGTCGCGAGGGGGATTTGGGCACGGATCTCCTGCTTTACAGTCTAACACCGTGACAATACAACCACGACACTGTCATTCTTGTAATTCGCTCGATGTTGCACATCTTGAGTGTGGTCCGTTCACGGTCTATTTTGCTTCTTTTTTCACAGTTCGGTACATCTTCTTCCTCTTTTCAAGCTTGATCTGTCTACAGTTTTTGAAGGGCTGTCTACTGGGCTACTTTACCACTAAATGGCTCTGAGCACTATAGGACTTAACATCTATGGTCATCAGTCCCCTAGAACTTAGAACTACTTAAACCTAACTAACCTAAGGACATCACACAACACCCAGCCATCACGAGGCAGAGAAAATCTCTGACCCCGCCGGGAATCGAACCCGGGAACCACTTTACCACTAAATCTGAGGGGTGTGCGAAGGGGAGTTTCTCTTGTAAGGAGCGTGGACTGGAGGCCAATGGTACACTCAGCGTCTTACTATAACTACTATGAGTGGAATCACTTGTACGCAAAAACTTCCGAAAGTAAGTTACACATATTGCCCCATGCTAAGAGCATTACGCACGGACAGTGGAACATTGCCAGAACAGTGCACGTGTTTTGGATTTCCTGCAGACATAGTTCTACTGCGGTACGGATAACAGGTACACCATATTGTGGGAGCGAAATGGAGCAACAACGAGGCGTACTCCAAAGTCGAAGCGTGCAAAATTGTGGGCGAAACGTGTAAACTGCACACAGAATCCCAGTGATGTTCTGGTTATTTATGAACAAAATGCAACGTGGCTTCCAGCCGTAGTGAAACGGTGCCAACAACCTGAAGAAGTCCGCATAGACATAGCTGATGCTGCTTGACAAGTCCAGGCCCAGACGTTACACCACGCTGTTTCCGTCTTTTCGGCGGTGTGAAGGAACATCTGCTGAGGGTTGGGGAATGGGATGTTCTAACGACGAGTACAATCACACAATATTTATATAATGGCTCGTGAACAATGAATAGATTTCTATCATCGACAAATTAACGACTGGTGCGAGTTCCTGTCTGTTGTTTGCAGAGTCTTAGTGACTATGTTGAAAAAGATTGTGTTACACTATAGCGAAGTGAGGCATTTAATAAAAGTTACTTGTCCTGCCATAATAGTGGGTAACGTAATTTTTGCAGTCCTCTTGCAGTATCAGCGACTTCAATGTGTGTTTTAAAAGCAATGTTTCAAATTAGAAAATACGATTTACTCAGTGTTGACTGAAGTGAGATGGACTACTTCAGTGAGTCCAAACAACTGTAACGTTTATGTCTAAAGTAAGGTGTGTTGTTTATGTCTAACAAAGAACAGTTACATCAAGTGGTGTGCTGTCTGCGTATTTGACATGCGTATCCGTATGTTAACCTGACCGTGTTTTAATCAATCTGTCTCCTAACAAGAAAGCAATATCAGTAAACCCAAACTAATTAAAAACCCGTGCATGATAATTACAAATTGGAAGTAAGTACACTCAGATCTACTCGATCTTATTACGGCCCTGTAAATCTGAATAAGTACAAAAGTGATCGCTGTAAGAAAATCCATAAACCGTGTGAAATGAATTTCTTACCTCTGTAAGTAGGCTGTTTAGGTTTTTAAGTTGACAACGCTCGGTATGAAAATCATTGACTGTGCTGTGTGCAGTCTGTGGCTGGTTTGCATTGTAGGAATATTCGCTATTGTAGTGCATTGTTGGAATATTCGCTATTGTAGTGTTGGGCAGTTGGATGTGAACAGCCAGCAGTGGTGGATTTAGGAAGAAAGATGGCAGAATTTTGAGAGCGGACGATCTGGACGTGTGTCCATCAGAAAAACGAAATTTGTAATGCTGGATGTCATGAACTGATATATATAATGACTTTTGAACACTATTAATGTAAATACATTGTTTGTTCTCTATCAAAATCTTTCATTTGCTAAGTATGCCTATCAGTAGTTAGTGCCTTCAGTAGTTAGAATCTTTTATTTAGCTGGCAGTGTTGGCGCTCGCTGTATTGCAGTAGTTCGAGTAACGAAGATTTTTGTGAGGTAAGTGACTCATGAAAGGTATAGGTTATTGTTAGTCAGGGCCATTCTTTTTTAGGGATTATTGAAAGTCAGATTGCGTTGTGCTAAAAATATTGTGTGTCAGTTTAGTGTTGATCAGAATAAGAAAAGAGTGAAATGTCTGAGTACGTTCAGTTCTGCTCAGCTGTTTGAAAATCAAATAATGTAAGAGGTTTATCAGCACAGTAATTCACGAATTTTTTCTAAGGGGACGTTTCACTTCATATTGGTGTCACCTTGGATAACGCGTTCTTGTGCTCTCAGCACTACTAAACTACAATAGCAAAAGCCAAAATGCAAAATTTTTGACTGATACACATTTAGAATTTGTTTAAATAAAAGCGACTTGGACCTGGTAGGCGGAACATAACTGGAGAGAATGAGTTAGATATGTTACATGATAATCATACTATGTTGTGAATCTGACTTGCAATTGTTAAGCTTACCATAAAAATTACATTTGTTGTTGTTGTGGTCTTCAGTCCAGAGACTGGTTTGATGCAACTCTCCGTGCTACTCTATCCTGTGCAAGCTTCTTCATCTCCCAGTACCTACTGCAACCGACATCCTTCTGAATCTGTTTAGTGTATTCGTATCTTGGTCTCCCTTTACGATTTTTACCCTCCACGCTGCCCTCCAATACTAAACTGGTGATCCCTTGATGCCTCAGAATATGCCCAACCAACCGATCCCTTCTTCTAGTCAAACTGTGCCACAAATTTCTCTTCTCTCCAATTCTATTCCTTACCTCCTCATTCGTTGTGTGATCGGCCCATCTAATCTTCAGCGTTGTTCTGTAGCACCACATTTCGAAAGCCTCTATTCTCTTCTTGTCCAAACTGTTTATCGTCCACGTTTCACTTCCATACATGGCTACACTCCATAGACATACTTTCAGAAATGACTTCCTGACACTTAAATCTATACTCGATATTAACATTCTCTTCCATTTCTATAATATTGTCCTCAAGAACATCGCCTTGTATAGACCCTCTATATACTCCTTCCACCTTTCTGCTTTTCCTTCTTTGCTTATTACTGGATTTCCATCTGATCGCTTCATATTCATGGAAGTCGTTCTCTTTTCTCCAAAGATCTCTTTAATTTTCCTGTAGGCAGTATCTATCTTACCACTAGTGATATGCGCCTGTACATCCTTACATTTGTCCTCTAGCCGTCGTTGCTTAGCCATTTTGCACTTCCCGTCGATCTCATTTTTGAGACGTTTGTATTCTTTTTTGCCTGCGTAATTTACTGCATTTTTGTATTTTCTCCTTTGATCAATTAAATTCAATATCTCTTCCGTTACCCAATGATTTCTATTAGCCCTCATATTTTTATCTACTTGATCCTCTGTTCCTTCACTATTTCGTCTCTCAAAGCTACCCATTCTTCTTCTACTGTATTTCTTTCCCCCATTCTTGTCGATCGTTCCCTAATGCTCTCCCTGAAGCTCTCTACAACCTCTGGTTCTTTCAGTTTATGCAGATCCCATCTTCTCAATTTACCACCTTTTTGCAGTTTCTTCAGTTTTAATCTACAGTTCATAACCAATAGATTGTGGTCAGAGTTCACATCTGCCCCTGGAAATGTCTTACAATTTAAAACCTGGTTCCTGAATCTCTGTCTTACCATTATATAATCTATCTGAGATCTTCAAGTATCTCCAGGCGTCTTCCATGTATACAACCTACTTTCATGATGGTTCAAATGGCTCTGAGCACTATGGGACTCAACTGCTGAGGTCATTAGTCCCCTAGAACTTAGAACTAGTTAAACCTAACTAACCTAAGGACATCACAAACATCCATGCCCGAGGCAGGATTCGAACCTGCGATCGTAGCGGTCTTGCGGTTCCAGACTGCAGCGCCTTTAACCGCACGGCCACTTCGGCCGGCTACTTTCATGATTCTTGAACCAAGTGTTCGTTATGATTAAGTTATGCTTTGTCCAATATTCCACCAGGTGGCTTCCGCTTTCATTCTTTACTCCCATTCCATATTCACCTACTACGTTTCCTTCTCTTCCTTTTCCTACTGTCCAGTTCCAGTCACCAATGATTATTAAGTTTTCATCTCCCTTCACTATCTGAATAATTTCTTTTGTCTCATCATACATTTCATCAATGTCTTCGTCATCTGCGGAGCTAGTTGGCATATAAACTTGTACTACTGTGGAAGGAGTGGGCTTCGTATCTATCTTGGCCACAAAAATGCGTTCACTATGCTGTGTGTAGTAGCTTACCCGAATTCCTATTTTTTTATTCATTATTAAACCTACTCCTGCATTACCCCTATTTGATTTTGTATTTATAACCCTGTACTCACCTGACCAAAAGTCGTGTTCCTCCTGCCACCGAACTTCATTAATTCCCACTATATCTAACTTTAACTTATCCAGTTCCCTTTTTAAATTTTCTAACCTCCCTGCCCGATTAAGGGATCTGACATTCCACTTTCCGATCCGTAGAACACCAGTTTTCTTTCTCCTGATAACAACGTCCTCTTGAGTAGTCCCTGCCCGGAGATCCGAATGGGGGACTATTTTACCTCCGGAATGTTTTACCCAAGAGACCGCCATCTTCATTTAACCATACAGTAAAGGTGCATGGCCTCACGAAAAAATTACGGCCATAGTTCCCCCTTGCTTTCAGCCGTTCGCAGTACCAGGACACCAAGGCCGTTTTGGTTAGTGTTACAAGGCCAGATAAGTCAACATCCAGACTGTTGCCTCTGCAACTACTGATAAGGCTGCTGCCCCTCTTTAGGAACCACATGTTTGTCTGGCCTCTCAACAGATACCCCTCCGTTGTGGTTGCACCTACGGTACGGCTATCTGTATCGCTGAGGTACGCAAGCCTCTCCACCAACGAGAAGGTCCATGGTTCATGGGGGGGAATTACATTTACGCAAACAAATGCTCTTCACAAAAAAATAAAATAAAAAACTTGGTATCGCCTACAAATCTGGTCTCATTCAAATTCGTTCTACAGCAAAAGCATATAAATACATGAGTATTAATTACCTTATTGTAGATCGATGTAACTAATGTATAAAGATTCTTCATCATTGTTGCTTAATAGTATTTGTAGGATGTTCGTAATTAATTTTACCTCAAATCTTCTTTCTTGCATAAATCATTAATACACAAGACTGAAATTATTACACTGAATATTCAATACTAAGCGACCGTTCACTTTGGAGAATCGCGACAGCCTCTGGCGCACTATCGCTGCTACTCCTGAGCAACGACTGCCTACTAATGCGCTACCTAGGATAAGCTCTTTGTTACACGTACTCTGCCTCAGCGATACCTGCCTTGCAGCGTTCTTTGAAACGTACATCATTGTAATCCATATACCGCTTATGCTCTTGGATAATACGTTATAATTTACCGTTTCCATTACATGTACCTATTTCACAACATTTCTCTTACGTAATAAATTACATTACAATAACATGGCGATATTAGAGAACCACATTTAAGTACATGTTCATAACATATAAACATGGAAAAATTGATTAACAGTATAATGAGGAAAATATTTTGTGGTCAGTGTGGTACTAAGGACCGATTGCGATGATGTGGAAAAAGTAATCCTTTAAAAAGGAATTCGGTGCCAATAGCCCTAATTTGTTCATTTGTAGACAAACGGAAATTACGAGATCGATATGTCTGTACGCCGAGTTCAGTTTATTGTCGATGTCCATCATAAAGATTGTACTGGCAGCAGTGTTTTCCATGCCTCTGTAAATATTGGCTCTCCTTGTAATTGAGTGGCTTTCTCCATAAACATTAGTATTTGTAACAATCCACCGTCATTCAAAAGCTCTGGCTTATGCACACACTGCCCGCCACTATCTCACAACAACTGCACTTCGCCTCGTTGTTCTTTGATCTACGTAGCTCTCTTTCTCTCTCTCTCACTCTCTCTCTCTCTCTCTCTCTCTCTCTCTCTCCCTCCCTCCCTCCTTCCCTCCCTCCCTCCTTCCCTCCCTCTCTCTCTCTCTCTCTCTCTCTCTCTCTCTCTCTGTGTGTGTGTGTGTGTGTGTGTGTGTGTGTGTGTGTGTGTGTGTCTTTGTTTCTCTCTTTCCAAAGCTTAACAAATCTACTATTTTCACATTATTTAAAATGTAAATCAAATAACGTAAAATGTATCACTGAAGACTAAAAGCAATTATACCTTTCCTCAAAAAATACAAAAATTTACATTGAGGCGGCAGGATCCCCCTCACCCACTTGTCTCTCCCATCCTCTCCCATCCCCATCCACTGCCGCACCTGCATTCGCACATCCCACCTGCTCTCCATCTCTCCACTCTCCATACCCTCGCCCAAGGTGGCTTCCACCTCTCCCTGATGATGCCCTCATCCCCTCCATCTACCCCTCCTGCCAACTTTGATCCTCCTCTACTGTACCCTGTGTTTTTTCCCGAGGACACCCTCTCTCCCTTCTCTCCCTCCTCCCTTCCTCCCTCCTCCCCCCGAGCTTCCCCTACCCCTACCTTCTTTCCTCCCCCTCCCATCTCCCCTGCCACTGGCATCTACACACTCCCCTCTCCCTCCTCCTCCCCTTTTTCCCCTTTTGGCAGGTCCCCAGAGTAGAACACGTATAGTGAACTTTCGTGTGCTGGAGATCATCGCCTAGTGTTTGTGTGTACCGTCGTGTTCGTGCTCTAGTGTTCCAGTGTTTAATCGTCTGTGCTCCAACGTTCGCGTGTGTCATCTGTCATCTCTATGCGTGTCCACGTGTCTGAACGTTTTTACTTTGGACTCTGCGCCCATGAACGGCTCCGTGTGTTTTAATTTTGTATGTCTACGTTTGTATATCCACCATGTCTGTTCTGCGATTGTCTTTTTTTGTATCATTAGTTTTATCTGTGGCCGAAGAGCAGCTTAGTATGCCGCTGCTGGCCTACCTGTACCAGGTGTGAAATTAACAATAAAGAAAAAAAAAGCGTTCTTGTTGCAGTTCGCCGATTTCCTCGGAGGATACCTTACGCAGTCGAAGGCTAAACGTCAAGGGAGCGTCCTATGTATGGACCATGGCATCTCAACCCGGAAGTGTTGAGTGATGACAACACCTGCCGTGAAAGCCTTCATTCTATGATCAAACGCCTCTGCAGGGAGGATACGTGAGCATCGGTTCCACGGTTCGAGAGCATGTGCAAGAAGAAGTCACAACAACTGCGTTCGCTCACCTTCCTGTTACGCTGCAGGGACACGCCAACTGTTCCGAAATTTCTGCAAGTGAAGAGGACGTTCCGCTCGGCACAAGTTCATCGAATTTACAGCCGTATGGAATCAGCAATGTTACGAGAGAGGATTCACCAGACGCGGCGAGCGTTGGCGGAAACCAACAGTAAGCTATTTCAACTTCATATTCTCATCAGTAATAGCATGCAGTATCACGATTGGAATAAGAATGACAACCTTACATTTAGAACTATGGAAGTAAGTGCAGAAATATCAGTGATTTGACAAAAGACGAAGTTCTATAGCTTACTGAAGATCACGTCGCGAGGCACAAGAGAGGATAATTCTCGGACAGTTATTAACCTGTCATACAAAATCTTTACTGTAGAAGAAGTTTAAGTACTTACTAAGGGTGGAAATTTTGCAGTGACGCCCCGAATGGTTCCCACGAAAGATATTGTGGCTAATGTTGAGGCAGGTATCCGTCAGCTGTCACAGCAGTCTGGTGATGTTATAAGAATGGAAATAGCTAGAATCTTTCGCACATGTAAGCCACCTAATAGTAATCTACCACAGGCATAAAGGTAGGCACTGAGGGACATCAACGCAGATGAAAACATCATCGTGATTTCTGCAGATAAAGGCAGCGCTACTGTCGTAATTAAGAGTAAAGATTATAACGAAAAAATCATGGACGCTTTGGATCCCAGCAATTACAAACAACTTCAGAAGGATCCGACACTGAGGATTTTAAAAATGACCCCTCAATTGGTGAAAGCGTCTTCCCTCTCTTCAGTCGACAAGAAGCCACTCTTTAAATCACAAGCTTACTCACCCAGACTCTATGGGTTACCCAAGGTCCATAAACCGCTGGTACCTTTGAGACCTATGGTCAGCGCAATAGGGTATCATACCCATGAGTTAGCTGGACACCTTGCCTCTCTGCTGAAACCTCATTTTGGTGGAACTGACAGTCATGTTAAAAATTTATGTCACTTCATCGATATTATTAAGGAAATTAGTGTGGGCCCTAATGATAACCTGGTCAGTTTTGATGTGGTGTCGCTGTTTACCATGATTCCGGTGAATGAAGCTATCACATGTATAGCGGACATTGTTCCTTGTGATACACTCCTGGAAATTGAAATAAGAACACCGTGAATTCATTGTCCCAGGAAGGGGAAACTTTATTGACACATTCCTGGGGTCAGATACATCACATGATCACACTGACAGAACCACAGGCACATAGACACAGGCAACAGAGCATGCACAATGTCGGCACTAGTACAGTGTATATCCACCTTTCGCAGCAATGCAGGCTGCTATTCTCCCATGGAGACGATCGTAGAGATGCTGGATGTAGTCCTGTGGAACGGCTTGCCATGCCATTTCCACCTGGCGCCTCAGTTGGACCAGCGTTCGTGCTGGACGTGCAGACCGCGTGAGACGACGCTTCATTCAGTCCCAAACATGCTCAATGGGGGACAGATCCGGAGATCTTGCTGGCCAGGGTAGTTGACTTACACCTTCTAGAGCACGTTGGGTGGCACGGGATACAAGCGGACGTGCATTGTCCTGTTGGAACAGCAAGTTCCCTTGCCGGTCTAGGAATAGTAGAACGATGGGTTTGATGACGGTTTGGATGTACCGTGCACTATTCAGTGTCCCCTCGACGGTCACCAGTGGTGTACGGCCAGTGTAGGAGATCGCTCCCCACACCATGATGCCGGATGTTGGCCCTGTGTGCCTCGGTCGTATGCAGTCCTGATTGTGGCGCTCATCTGCACGGCGCCAAACACGCATACGACCGTCATTGGCACCAAGGCAGAAGCGACTCTCATCGCTGAAGACGACACGTCTCCATTCGTCCCTCCATTCACGCCTGTCGCGACACCACTGGAGGCGGGCTGCACGATGTTGGGGCGTGAGCGGAAGACGGCCTAACGGTGTGCGGGACCGTAGCCCAGCTTCATGGAGACGGTTGCGAATGGTCCTCGCCGATATCCCAGGAGCAACAGTGTCCCTAATTTGCTGGGAAGTGGCGGTGCGGTCCCCTACGGCACTGCGTAGGATCCTACGGTCTTGGCGTGCATCCGTGCGTCACTGCGGTCCGGTCCCAGGTCGACGGGCACGTGCACCTTCCGCCGACCACTGGCGACAACATCGATGTACTGTGGAGACCTCACGCCCCACGTGTTGAGCAATTCGGTGGTACGTCCACCCTGCCTCCCGCATGCCCACTATACGCCCTCGCTCAAAGTCCGTCAACTGCACATACGGTTCACGTCCACGCTGTCGCGGCATGCTACCAGTGTTAAAGACTGCGATGGAGCTCCGTATGCCACGGCAAACTGGCTGACACTGACGGCGGCGGTGCACAAATGCTGCGCAGCTAGCGCCATTCGACGGCCAACACCGCGGTTCCTGGTGTGTCCGCTGTGCCGTGCGTGTGATCATTGCTTGTACAGCCCTCTCGCAGTGTCCGGAGCAAGTATGGTGGGTCTGACACACCGGTGTCAATGTGTTCTTTTTTCCATTTCCAGGAGTGTATTTTGGCGTTATTCAGACATTGCCTTACAACAACTTATCTTCAATTAAATAATGTTTTTTATGAACAGATAGACGGGGTGGCTATGGGAAGTCCTCTTAGTCCAGTTGTGGCTAATTTGTTCACGGAGAACTTCGAACAAAGGGCTCTGCAAACAGCTAGAAAAAGACCAGCTAGTTGGTATCGTCATGTTATATGAAGAGGAAGAGGAGCTGGCTGGATGCCTTCCTGATACATCTGAACAGTATTAATCCAAGAATTAAAAAAAAAAAAACATTGATCGCTATCTGTAGAAAGATTGTAACCATCACCCAAGACGTAAAAGAGGGGTGATTAAAACATAATATAGAGGCCGCACAAAATATGTGAACCAGCTCACTTAGATGATGAACACTTAGATGATGATCACCTTAGAGCGACCTTAAAGAAGAATGGGTATTCCAACAGATAGATCGTGCACTTCGCCCTAGACTGACAACCAGGACGGACGAGGATCGACAGCAACACAAGGGGAAAGTGTCACTGATCGCATTGGAAAATTTTTAAGCAAGTACGACGTGGAAACTGTTTTCAGACTCATCACGAAAATAAAATATTGTTTAAAATCCTCCAAAGATAAACGACATCCTCTACCTACACCAGGTATCTATAAAATTCCGTGCGGTTGTGGAAAGGTCTATACAGGCACAAGAAAAAGAAGCGTCAACACTCGTCTGGGTGAACATAAAATGAACTGCCGCCTCGGACATATTGACAAATCGGCTGTAGCGGAACATGTATTTCAGGAAGGTGATCATGAAATAAAGTTTAGTGAGACGACCGTCGTAACAAAGACGTCGCATTATTATGCGCGAATGCACAGAGAGGCCATTGAGATTGCCAAACACTGGAGTAATTTTAATGGAAAAAACGAAGGCATTAGGCTGGATATGATATGGATGTCAACATTGCATCAACAGCGTGACAATCGATTAATTTCAATTGAGAAAGTTGGCAATATCAGAGATCATAGCACAGCCGACGTCACGTGATTGGCAGCGGCACCCTCTGGATGGCTTATGTGTACGGCGCTCATTCGCGCCGTCGTTGCAGTTCGCCGATTGTCCTCGGAGGATGCCTTCCATAGTCGAAGGCGAAACGTTATGGAGAGTCTTAGGTATGGACCACGGCATCTCAGCCCGGAAGTGTTAAGTGATGACAACACCTGCCGTAAAAGCTTTCATTCTACACTCCTGGAAATGGAAAAAAGAACACATTGACACCGGTGTGTCAGACCCACCATACTTGCTCCGGACACTGCGAGAGGGCTGTACAAGCAATGATTACACGCACGGCACAGCGGACACACCAGGAACCGCGGTGTTGGCCGTCGAATGGCGCTAGCTGCGCAGCATTTGTGCACCGCCGCCGTCAGTGTCAGCCAGTTTTCCGTGGCATACGGAGCTCCATCGCAGTCTTTAACACTGGTAGCATGCCGCGACAGCGTGGACGTGAACCGTATGTGCAGTTGACGGACTTTGAGCGAGGGCGTATAGTGGGCATGCGGGAGGCCGGGTGGACGTACCGCCGAATTGCTCAACACGTGGGGCGTGAGGTCTCCACAGTACATCGATGTTGTCGCCAGTGGTCGGCGGAAGGTGCACGTGCCCGTCGACCTGGGACCGGACCGCAGCGACGCACGGATGCACGCCAAGACCGTAGGATCCTACGCAGTGCCGTAGGGGACCGCACCGCCACTTCCCAGCAAATTAGGGACACTGTTGCTCCTGGGGTATCGACGAGGACCATTCGCAACCGTCTCCATGAAGCTGGGCTACGGTCCCGCACACCGTTAGGCCGTCTTCCGCTCACGCCCCAACATCGTGCAGCCCGCCTCCAGTGGTGTCGCGACAGGCGTGAATGGAGGGACGAATGGAGACGTGTCGTCTTCAGTGATGAGAGTCGCTTCTGCCTTGGTGCCAATGATGGTCGTATGCGTGTTTGGCGCCGTGCAGGTGAGCGCCACAATCAGGACTGCATACGACCGAGACACACAGGGCCAACACCCGGCATCATGGTGTCGGGAGCGATCTCCTACACTGGCCGTACACCACTGGTGATCGTCGAGGGGACACTGAATAGTGCACGGTACATCCAAACAGTCATCGAACCCATCGTTCTACTATTCCTAGACCGGCAAGGGAACTTGCTGTTCCAACAGGACAATGCACGTCCGCATGTATCCCGTGCCACCCAACGTGCTCTAGAAGGTGTAAGTCAACTACCCTGGCCAGCAAGATCTCCGGATCTGTCCCCCATTGAGCATGTTTTGGACTGGATGAAGCGTCGTCTCACGCGGTCTGCACGTCCAGCACGAACGCTGGTCCAACTGAGGCGCCAGGTGGAAATGGCATGGCAAGCCGTTCCACAGGACTACATCCAGCATCTCTAAGATCGTCTCCATGGGAGAATAGCAGCCTGCATTGCTGCGAAAGGTGGATATACACTGTACTAGTGCCGACATTGTGCATGCTCTGTTGCCTGTGTCTATGTGCCTGTGGTTCTGTCAGTGTGATCATGTGATGTATCTGACCCCAGGAATGTGTCAATAAAGTTTCCCCTTCCTGGGACAATGAATTCACGGTGTTCTTATTTCAATTTCCAGGAGTGTATGATGAACCATAATGTTGTATGCCAGCGAAACCTTCGCACTAAACATGAAAACTGATATACAAAATCTAAAGACAGAAGAAAGAAAAATAGTGAGGATAATTTTGGGACCAAGATGGACCGAGAATGGATAAAAGCTACAGACAACGTCCAAAGTTGAAGAATATTCTAACATAGAGACAGACATGAGGAAAAGACGCCTCAAATTCTATGGCCACATAATGAGGCTTCCCGAACACAGACTAACAAAAAGAATAGTAAAATACGTAGATTCCCCAGCTAATGGAGGAGAAGGGATAGAAAATGTCAAAAAAGGCTTGGAATCAGCCAGAATCACAAAAGAAGAAATAGACGTAAGGAACAATTTTGGAATAAAAGTGGAAAAACGGGAGGGTAAACCAGAGACACGAGCCAGAAGAACCGGAACGAAACGGAGCGAAGAAAGAAGAGCTAAATTCTCGCAAACAATGGAAAATTGGTGGGAAATTAAAAAAAAAAGAAGAACAAGAAGAACGGAAAATGAACCATCTTTACTTAGCGTCTTCCACTCTGGGAGCTTTGAGGCTAATAATAATAGTCTTAATCTCTCTCTCATCTTATACAGACGATTAACTATTGACAAAGTGGCACATCCCCTGCAAATTAGTCTGGTTCTGCCTATGAAATAATCCACAACAGATCTTGGGTTTCATAATGTTTGTGCAAGATGGGCCCCAGAACAACTCACACAATTGCATAAACAATCGCCCTTGGACATCTGCAAAAAACATTTGGATCGCTGTGATAACGAAGGGGACAACTTCTTAGACAGGATCGTTAATGGCGACGAAACATGAATCCATCGTTACGAGCCGGAGAGTAAACGGCAGATTATGGAATGGAAACATCCAAATTCGTCGTGCAAGAAAAAGTTCAAGACCCAACCGTCCGCAGGAAAACTGATGCTTACGGTTTTCTGGGACGCATAGGTCCAGTACTGGAACATTATTGGGAAAGGGGCACAACAATAAACAGTGTACGTTACAGTAAGATGCTTACTGCCAGGCTAAAGCCTGCAGTTCGAAGCAACCGCCGAGGATTGCTGTCAAAAGGTGTTGAGTTGCTGCACGGGAAGGTCCGTCCGCATACTGCTGAAATGCACCAGAAACTCAAATTTGAAGTAGTAGATCATCCTCCATATTATCCCGATCTTGCCCCTTCTAACTATCACTTGTTTGGTCCACTCAGACAGGCATTAAGGGGTCGTCGATTTGCCTCGGACGAAGCAGTGAAAGAAGCAGTGCATTCCTGGTTCGCAGCTCAACCGAGAACCTTCTTTTCGGAGGGCATCAGGAAGACTGTACAACGATGGACCAAGTGCGTTGAAACGCAAGGAGACTATGTCGAAAAACGATGTTCTTGTAAGCTTCCTATTTGATTACAATAAAATTTTATAACTACTTTGCAGATAATACTTGACTTACCGTCGTAATTATTAAAGAACTAGTGAAGGATTTTTAAGGCTATGTCTATGACTACTGGTATTTAACTTCTTGCTTGGAAATAAAAAATACGTGTGTCTGGAAATTCAACCCATACGGGAGTGTAATAGGTGATGAAGATTTTTAAGATAATACTTCGTTACACTAAAAATATTTAAACCTGAATTTATGAAAAATGGAATTTCACTTTTCGGTCAGACGTAAAGAAATATTTTTTACAAGAGAAAGTTGCTATGGAAATATCTCCACAAGAATGCAAAAGGCATTTTACAAAACTTTGAACTCCAGCTAACAGAATGGATTTTTGGTCTGAGGTACATTCGCAAAAGACCATGCTAATATGGCCTTAATTAGTGTGTAAAGCTTAGATGTTACAGTTTGTGAACAACGTAAAAATTCGTGCAGACCTTACAGTCTACGCCAGCGAAGCAGCGAGCGCTAAGCTGGTTTTAAGATCGACTGATACCATACCTTAGTGGCTGTAAAGTGGTAGATAAAAGTACACTATGTGAAGTTTGTTTCGTTTTCTTCGTACTTTTGTTGTTCACAATCGTTTCTTTTATCGTATTTTCAATGTATCGTGTCACATCCTGTAGGATACATTTCGGAACGGTCTTGTATATTCACTTGTGACAGCGGCCACCTTGCTGAATAACGCGACGCTGCTCTCCTCCCTGCTGTTGTTTCACGCGGTGGTTGTGAACTTCCTCTTGGTTTGCCTAAGAGAGTGTGGGGTCAGAGAGGGATTTGCGTAAGAGTAGTGATTAAATGTATGTAAGAGGCAGATGCTGTTCACAGTGATAGTCCGAGTTGGGTGTTATCATACGGCAGAAATCAAATACACAGCAACACGGTTTCTTGTCATCATGAAATCGCTGAGCGGATGTGATTCTTCTTCTTAACAGCGTGAGAGTGTCTGAGCGATTTCTGACGCGTCACTGGTCTCTCTCTCTCTCTCTCTCTCTCTCGCTCTCTCATATCTCATATTCTGAGTATCGTACGGCATGCCAGTCATAGTTACGTAGACTGCAGTACAATAAATAACAAGCACGCCTGCGGGCACATACTACTATTTCCAACAGTGCTTTTAGAAACTGAGGATACTTGATACGCGATGCTTCTAAGACATTGTTTCACGTGTCTTCAGTCTAAAGAATTTTAATGTTTAACTTCGCAGCTTGTTTTAGCATCTTGTGACAGTAAAATTTCGCTTTGACGATCGTTCCGTAACAGCAACTGTATGTACTGTGTACAACTAACAACGCAAATCTCTAGCAATAGTTTGAAGATGACTCAGAGAAGTTCGAAATACTGAATGTCTTTTCCCCTAAAACTGTTTCACTGAACAAGGCTGCCTTGTAGTTCCTCCTTTAAATCGTCGCATGAACGTCAAAATGACATATCGAAATATGTGACAGTGTGATAGAAAAGCAGCTAAAGTCGGTCGCAAACTTGAAAGCCTGTGGAGTTGACGGGATACCAATACGGTTCTACACAGGGTATGA
This sequence comes from Schistocerca americana, assembly GCF_021461395.2. Classification (NCBI taxonomy): domain Eukaryota; kingdom Metazoa; phylum Arthropoda; class Insecta; order Orthoptera; family Acrididae; genus Schistocerca; species Schistocerca americana. The sequence goes on along the minus strand of NC_060119.1, from coordinate 1,157,349,534 downwards.
GGAAGAACTTACTGCTCTTCTAGCAGTAGTGTACCGGAGGCGGTGGAGCGGTCAAGCGTTCTTAGTGAAAGGAAAAAAGCGCAGTCCATTCCATTTTTCAATAATGGCTAGACATACACTCAAAACTATAGACCTGTGTCTCTGACGTCCATCTGTTGCAGATCCTTGGAACATGTTTTATGCTCGTGTATTACGACACTTCTAGAGACCGAAAATCTCCTCTGTAGGAATCAACATGGGTTCCGGAAACAAATACGGTGTGAAACCCGGGTCGCGCTGTTTGACCACGAGGTACAGAAAGCTGCAGCTACTGGCGCACAGCTTGACGTCGTGTAACTTCACTTCCAGAAGGCACTGGATACAGTTCTCCTTTGACGACTAAAGAACGAAGCACGTGCTTACGGAATATCGGTCCAGCATTGTGACTAAATTAAATAGTTTCTAGCAACAGAGCGCAGCAGGCCGTACTCAATGGAGAGAAATCTATGAAAGTAAAATTAGGTTTTGGCGAACCACAAGGGAGTGCTGTGGCACCGTTATTTTCACGATGTATATAAAAGATTTAACGGATAAAGTCATGTGCCCCATGTGGCTTTTCGCATAGGATGCTGTTGTATACAGAGAAGTCGCAAACGCCGGAAAATTGTAGCGAAATACAGGAAAACCAACAGAGGAGCGACGCGTGATGCCTCTACATAAAGAAACGAAACGTGTTGCGCATCGATAGGCAGAAAGACCTATATTTTATGATCACACGATCGCAGGACAAAGACTGGAAGTAGTGACATTCATAAAATATCTAAGAGTACGTGTACAGAGTTATTTAAAGTGGAACGATGACGTAAAATTAGTCGCTGCTAAGGCGGATATCACATTGAGGTTCATTGGAAGAATCCATGTGGTGTAGTTCAACCGCAAAGGACTGCTGCAAACTACATTTAAGTGCCTGGAAGAGGGTACATCAACGATTTTCACAACTATTCTCTATTTGCCAGTTTCGAACAGCGATCGCAAAAAAGGAACACCTATGTCTTTCCGTATGATCTCTGATTTCCCTTATTTTATTATGATGATCGTTTCTCCCTAAGTAGGTCAGCCCCAACAAAATATTTCCGCATTCGGAGGAAAAAGCTGGTGATTGAAATTTAGTGATAAGATTCCGATGCAACGAAAAACGTCTTTGTTTTAATCATGTGCACCCCAAATCCTGTATCATGTCCGTGACACTCCCTTCCCTATTTCTCCATCATACAAAACGTGGTGTCCTTCTTTGAACTTTCTGGTGTACTCCATTAATCCTATCTGATAAGGACTCCAGGCCGCGAAGCAGTGCTCCAAAAGAGGACGGACAAGCGTAGTGTAGGTAGTCTCTTTAGTGGATCTGTTACATTTTCTAAGTGTTCCGCCAATAAAACGCAGTCTTTGTTTTGTCTTACCCACAACATTTTCGAATGTGCTCTTTCCAATTTACGTTTCTCGCAATTGTAATGCCTAAGCATTTAGTTGAATTTATAGGCTTAGATTTATCTGATTTATCATGTAACTGAAGTTTAACCGATACCTTTTAATATTCGGTGGGTGACCTGACACTTTTCATTGTTTAGGGTCAATTGCCAGTTTTCGCGCCATTTGCAATTTGTTTTAATGACCTAACTAGACGATAAACGACAACAGCATCAGCAAACAACCTAAGACGCCTGCTTAGATAGTTTCCTATATCGTTTATATAGATAAGGAACAGCAAAGAGCCTTCAACACTATATTAGACAACGCCAGAAATCACTTCTACTTTACTCGATGACTTTCTGTCAGTTACTACGAACTGTGACCTCTCTGACAGAAAATCACGAATCCAGTCACATAGCTGAGACTATATTCCATAAGCAACCAATTTTACTACACGCCGCTTGTGTGGTACAGTGTCAAAACCGTTCTGGAAATCTAGAAATACGTTATGAATGTGAAATCCCTTGTCAATAGTGCTCAACACTTCATGTGAGTAATGAGCTAGTTGTGTTTCACAAGAACGATGTTTTCTAAACCCGTGTTGACTGTGTGTCAATAGACTGTTTCCTTCGAGGTAATTCATAATGTTCGAACACAATATATGTTCTATAATCCTGCTGCATATCGACGTTAACGATATGGGCCTGTAATTTAGCGGATTACTCCTACTATCTTTCCTAAATATTGGTGCATCCTGTGCAACTTTCCAGTCTTTGAGTACGAATATTTCGTCGAGCGAGCTGATGTATATGATACTTAAGAATGGAGCTATTGCATCAGCATACTCTGAAAGGAACGTGATTGTTGCACCGTCTGGACCGGAAGACTCAATTTTATTAAGGATATCTACTTCTAAGTTACTCATGTAGGCAGCTGTTCTTTATTCGAATTCTGGAATATTTGTTTCGTCTTCTTTAGTGATTTCGGAAGGCTGTGTTTAGTAACCCTGCTTTTCCAGCACTGTTGTCGATAGTATTTCCACTGCTATCGCAAAGAGAAGGCATTGATTGTGTCTTGCCGCTAGCGTACTTTACATACGACAAGAATCTCTTTGAATTTTCTGCCAGGTTTCGAGATAAAGTTTCGTTATGGAAAATATTACAAGCAAGTCGCATTGAGGTCCGCGCTAAATTTCGACCTTCTGTAAAAGATCGCGAGTCTTTGAGATTTTGCGTTCGTTTAAATTTGGCATGTTGTTTTTGTTGTTCCTACAACAGTGTTCTGACCCGTTTTGTGTACCAAGGGGGAGCAGCTCCGTCGTTTGTTATTTTATTTCGTATAAATCTTTCAATTGCTGTCGATACTCTTTCTTTGAATTCAAGCCCGAAGTGGTCTACACTTATATTGTTAATTTGGAAGGAGTGAGGATTATCTACTAGGAAGGCATCAAGTGAATTTTTATCTGCTTTTGTGAATAGGTACATTTTTGGAGGATTTCGGTAATGCAATATCCAATCTCCATACGACAACCCTGCGTTCACTAATTTCTGTATCCATTTTGATGCTTGTTAGTAGCTCAGGATTATTTGTTACTAAGAAGTGTGTTTTCACAACCGTTTACTCTTCGTGTGGGCTCATGAACTAACCGCTCGAAAAACTTTTCAGAGAATGGATTTATCGCAGTTTCGGATTACGTTTATGCGTACTTCCGAATTTAGACATGTATTTTCGCCAGCATATCGAGGGTAAGTTAAAGTTACCACCAACTATAACTGCATGAGTCGGGTACGTGTTTTAAATTAAACTCAAGTTCTCTTTGAACCTCTCAGCAATTGTATCATTTGAGTTGGAAGGTCGGTGAAAGGGTACAATTATTATTTCATTACGGTCGCCAAGACTGACCTCTGTCCAGAATAACTCACAGGAACTGCCTACTTCAATTTCGCTACAAGACAAACTACTTCTAACAGCAAAAACACGCCACCGCTAACTGTGTTCAGCCTATTCTTTCTGAACACCGCTTGGTCCTTCGCAAATATTTCGGCTGGACTTATCTCCGGCTTTATCCAGCTTTCAGTCCCTATAACGATTTGAGCATCAATGCTTTTTACTAGCGTTTGGAGCTCTGGTACTTTCCCAACACAGCTGCGACATTTCACAACTTGTACACCGATGGTTTGTGGATGTATCTTCTTCCTGTGTTCGACATGCACCCTTTCAGACTAAAGCTTGTTTTGTATTTCCCATAGACTCTATAACCTAAAACATTGTCCAGTCCACGCCACACACCCCCTGCTACCCTGTAGCCACCTCTTGTGTGTACCACTACCTATTCAGCGAAACCCGAAACCCAAACACCCTATGGCGCAAGTCGAGGAATCTACTGCCTACATGATCACAGAATCGTCTGCGCCTCTGATTCAGACTCTCCACTCGGCTCTGCACCAGAGGTCAGCAGTCAGTCCTGTCGACTATGCTGCACATGGTGAGCTCCGCTTTCATCTCGCAAGCAAGACTGGCAGCCTTCAGGACTTCTGTTAGCCGCTAGAAAGCAGAGAGAATCTCTTCTGATCCAAAGTGACACACGTCATTGGTACCGACGTGAGCCACCACCTACAGTTGGCTGCACTCTGTGCTCTTCATGGCATCCGGAAGGACCTTTTCCACATCTGTAATGACTCGATGCGGTATGTACATGGAGTGCACATTGGCTTCTTTCGCTCCATGTCTAATGTCTCTAAGGAGCCCCATAACGCGCCTAACATTGGAGCTCCCTACTGCCAATCATCCCACCCACCGCGATTGCCCCGATCTTCTAGGCTGACAGGTTCCCTCTGAAACAGGACAAGCTAATGCGTCTGGCTCAGGGGCAGTCAGCCACGGGCAGCAAGAGGAACCTGTTTGTCAGACTAGCCAGGGAGGCCTTAAGTGCGGCCCCATGGGAAGTCTTTCACCACCTGCCACGCCCCGAGGTGACCTCCGACTAGACCAGGGCTGAGGGGTCAACCTCAGTGCGAGCAGTAACTGGGTGGCCGCCTGTGCGGACCGATTGGCAGACTCAGACGTTCTGGACGTCCGTTTTGGGGTGTGCCAGCCATTACACCATCGTAGCAGTATGACTAACACTGCTGTATGGACTACCCCAGTTCATTGCCCTCCCTAACACAAACTGCAGTTCACGCTTTCAGCCCATTTTGCCCTTCTTTCATCCATGCAGCTTCGTTAGCTATGCTACTACGCTGGTGTAGTCGCCAACACATCTGCCTAGTAAACTGGGCACCTGGGTGCAATTCTGGGCCGTAGTACAAATTTTAATTAATTTCTTCAGCTTCCATCATTATCGAAGAAAACGTTGAGACTTATATACCTCAAGGAAAATGAAACTCCATCACCGCAATATAAATCTAAAAGCCTATAGGGGCTCTGCAATTTCAGTATGGCTTTTTATAGCAAAACAGAAATAATGACAATAAAAATATTCACTAGTACCTGGTGGCGATTACAAGGTAACAAAGAAGAGTACATTGTGTAAAGTGTGTTAGTGTGCTGAATTTTTAGTATGCAGTGTGTGTGTGTAACATAACGAAAATACATTTTTTCTTTATCAGATTTTCTATGTGTCATACGAGTATGTAAAATGCCTAGAACAGTGTCATCATAGTAAATGCTAAACTGTTCTGATAAAGAAACATATAAACTTTCACTGAAGCTCAAAACAAATTATATTTGGCAGTGAACTTTGCTTTCTTTGAAGCCCAAATTACCTTCATTCTTTGTGAAGCGGCCTGCTCAAGCTCCTCTGTCCAAGGAGCACTGTTTCTCCTTTTTGATTTCTCTTCTCTGTGTAGTCTGTTCGTCACTATCTTCTTAGGGAAGATATTGCTGTTACAGCCCTTTGCTTTGTGGAAGTTGGAGGTCTTCTTTGGTATTTCTAAAATAGGGCATTGTGGCTTTAGGGTTTGAATCTCGAAAGTCGAAGATTTTCTTGGTCAATCTGTACCCGTTCACATGTCTGAGGTGACCGTATGACTATACACTACGGCATGTGAAAAAGAGAGAGAGAGATAGGGTGATATATGTACATACGTATCATAAACCCTTTCTCTCGAAAATATTTCTCTCCTTCATACCTCCTCTGTGTTACCACAGATGACGTGTCGCTGATCTCCTTTGTGCCAAGTTTGCAGTACAAGCGACGTGCCTGTTTCCTTCCATCGCCCTGAGTGAAATGCATAAGTTCTAACCAATGTTCACCAACCTGCAATCTTCTATGGTTGTTGTCTCCTACGCAGAAAACAGCTTGTAGGTCATGAATGCATTATCTTGAGGCTGTAAGAAAGTCTTATCGGGAACGTGTTACTTTAGAAATAATTAAAATTTTCAATCAGTTTGTTTACACGGGATGCCACTCGATTTTTATTGGCAGAACACGGAATCTGCACAATTGCATTCCACATTAGAGTCACAAATAATTTCTATTCTTCGACAGATTAATGAACTGCGTATTTACGCAATTACAGATATCACATTTACAAACTCGACATTTCAAATGGTTCAAATGGCTGTGAGCACTATGAGACTCAACAGCTGAGGTCATAAGTCCCCTAGCAATTAGAACTACTTAAACCTAACTAACCTAAGGACATCAAACACATCCATGCCCGAGGCAGGATTGGAACCTGCGACCGTAGCAGTCGCGCGGTTCCGGACTGAAGCGCCTAGAACCGCTCGGCCACCGTGGCCGGCTCGACATTTCAAATTAAGGCTTAACTGACACCGCCGCCGACAACATGTCTGTGTTCCGACACTGCCGAACCGGCTCTGATCTTACAGCCGAACCACTTCGCCCGCCATCCAAGTTAGGCGCGATCCGAAGATCACCGAAGTGCTTCGTCTACCTTTTCGTTTGGCAGTTGTTTATTATTCTGCTGGTTATGAATACTTGTGAAATAACGGAACGACAACTCGCGATTTACAGATGCTTTAAATTTGAATTGCAAGTAAATACGCTGTTTAATTTAGCTAATATTAAAAACAGAAGATAATCATTTTGGTGCGCTGCTTTCGTCCGCAGCTCGTGGTCGTGCGGTAGCGTTCTCACTTCCCACGCCCGGGTTCCCGGGTTCGATTCCCGGCGGGGTCAGGGATTTTCTCTGCCTCGTGATGACCGGGTGTTGTGTGATGTCCTTAGGTTAGTTAGGTTTAAGTAGCTCTAAGTTCTAGGGGACTGATGACCATAGATATTAAGTCCCATAGTGCTCAGAGCCATTTGAACCATTTTTTGCGCTACTTTCGAATGTAGCAGCCAATCGCGGAGAAGGACCACAATTTAGGCGGTCTCTCTTACGATACCCATACCGAACAAAGCATCTGTCTTCGGTACCTCACACCACTTCTGCCTTCACAACTGCTCCAAGAAGACCTTCGTGTAGCCGAATATGATGGCTGTAAAGCCAGAAATATTATGTCTTTCGCGGATTGTGTCTGTAATTTTCTCTATTTTGCCATAAAGTTTCTTGTTGAATATTTTTTTGTGGATACTATTCTCGTAAAAATTGAATCCAGTGAGCGGAACAGATGTATATATGCGAGTGTGCTTTACATTAGTGACAGTAATTACAGGAATTAAGGTTTTTAGATAACGAGTAACATTATATGGAACAAAGTTCATGTTCTCCAGTATTATGAGTACTTGATCCATTTTCCTACTTACTATGGGACCGCCATAGCCACTCTCAAGTCCGGTTGAGAAAGGAGGAAGGAGGATGAGCAACACCTCGTTAGAAACCTTGATTCACCTGGCCCGGGTAATACAGTAGTAGCCCAAGAGGTCCTCTTGCCGGGGTAACGATGAAGACGTCCACGGCGATAAAGACAGAGAAAGATCGTCGGTTACGCCAGGACTGGCGGAAGAGGCAGCCCTGATGATATGAAAGTAGGACGGAGAGGCCAGAGAACATCTTGCGGTAACTACTAGGGCTAAAAAGCCTGGTTGTAACGTGTGTGCGTACGTTTTCAAAATAAATTCAAGAAGCACGATGGCATAGTATTTCAGAAACAGAGCCCAGGTCGTCAAAACCACGATCCACTATCCTGGGGAGGACTCGGCGTCTTGAAAGAGACGAGTCGGAACGTCTCTGTGTATCCCGAACTTTTCTTTTATTTATATAATAAAATCCCTAACAATATAGTAACGTACCAGGAGTTCGATACATGGCTTACATTAAAATTCTGAGACAGTATTCATGACTTAAGAACGTAATTTCACTTTGTAGCGAAGTGTGTGCTGATTTGAAACTTCCCGGCAGATTAAAACTGTGTACCACACAAGGAGTCGAATCTGGTACCTTTGCCTTTTAATACCCATGACTCTCATTAAAGTAATGAATATTAAAACTTCCACGTCTTTTCTAAAGATCTATGCACTCCCCAAGACTTATGGCACTACTTCCTAGAATATAGAAGTAAAGACGAAATTGTAGGCCTGGATACACAACAAACTCCTACACATTTTGCTTCTTTTGGTATCGACAGGAGGTATTTACGATCCAAGATACATTTCAAAACACACGTAAGGATTTTAACTTCTGCAACACGTTGCACTTATTTGGCGCGCAGTGTTTTAAATCACACACTGGTGGGCAGTGGAGGTGCACTCACTATAATCTTCGCTCTCAGTCTACAACTCGCGCTTAGCTGGAATGTTAAACGACAACAGCATGTGCGGTTATCTGTGAATGATCAGGGCGAATAATTTTAAGAGACCTGGCAGGTGTGACACTACAACACAGGATGTCGCTACTGATTTTCTTCGGAATCGATGCCTTTTCGACAAAATAGATACACATTAACACGGATGATTATAGTTTATAGCGGACGAGACTTTACGTGCGCTGTTATCTATGGATGATTACAGAGAATAATTTGAAGAGCATCTGACAGTCGTTTTCGCACAGCAGTTGACCTTGCCGCAGAAATTTCGGTGAACTCACGTAGACGCAGCATTTCTGGCGTCGAAGGAGACCTGTTAGCGATAGCTACCGTTATAAGAGCGGGGTGTTTGGCCAGACAGGTGGAGACATGCTGAGGTGGACGTCGTTTCTGCTTCTGGCGGCGGTGGCCGCGAACTGCGTCACGGGTGAGTAGCGGGTCTGTGTCAGGTGTCGGGGCGAATTTCACCTTCCATTGGCCTGTCCTCAGGAAGGGGGGGTTTGCGGCAATAAAGGGTAGTGGGGCATCCCATTTTAGTGAAATGTCGGCTCTTCCGGCATTAGGTAGGAGTGTTGTTCTGGTGGGACACAAATTATTTCCACATGGAATGCTTGCTTTTAGGCTTTTTGTGAATGGTACGTGTTTTCTATCCTGGATTCACCTTACAAAAAGCAGAAAATCACCAAAACCCTCAGTCAGGAAATCACGTCTGTGTTAAAGATTGGAACTTCTTGTTGTTTTAGTACAAGAATTAAATATTATCCCGAAGTCCGGGGGCATAATTTCTGCACAGATTTTGTTATACGTGCTGGCGGATACTTGTATTAGAAGTTCGGAAATAGGGCTGAGGAAGGCCGCTCCAACTAGGCTGAAACGTCGGTTTATTTTCGTATTTCAAGTATTGTATTAGATGACGCGGCAGTAGGTCCAGAAGGATTTTAACGAGATAAATGTAGGATTTTCCCCTCAAACTCTTTTACTCGTGGCCTTCAAAGTGTACAAGGCCGACCAAGCCATTACCCTACATTCCAGGACTCGTCTCACGAAGACATGAAGACAGTTGCCTCGTTGAAACCTCATTTGGAGAAGTATATTTGTCTCACTTTGGCTACTAAATCTACATCTGTACACACACACACACACACACACACACACACACACACACACACACACACACACAGACGCATATGCCGTGAACCACCATACCGTGCATCGCAGAGGAGACCTTATACCACTAATAGTCGTTCACTTTCCTCTTCCACTCACAAAAGGAGCGAGAGAAAAAGCGACTGTCCCACGAGCCCTAATTTTCCTTATTTTCGTATTCCTTACGCGAAATGTACTTTATCGGTAGTAGAATAGTTCTGCAATCAGCTGCAAATGGCGGTTCTCTACATTTCCTCAATAGTTTTTCGCGAGAAGAACGTCGTCTTTCCTCCTCGGATTCCTATTTGAGTTGACGAAGCATCTCTGTAATACTCGGGTGTTGATCGAACCTGCCGTTTACAAAACTAGCGGCAGGACTCAGCATTGCTTCGCTGTCTTCCTTTAACCCGAACTGGTGAGTATCCCAAACGCTCGATCAGCACTCACAAAAGGGTCAAACTAGTGTTCTACATGCGACCTACCTTATAAGCGAGCTACAATTTCCTAAAAGTCTCCTAATGAACTGAAAACTACTATTCGTCTTCCTCACTCTTCCTACTCGTCTGCATTAACTTACATTTTTCTACAATTTAGAACAAGCTCCCATTCATAACCTCAAACCGAAATTCTGCCAAAGTAAGTCTGTATCCTCCTACTGTAAATCGACGACGATATTTTCCCATTTACTACGGCGTCTTCAGTAGACAGTTGCAGATTATTTTTCGTCTTATCTGTCAGACCGTTTATGTATGTATAGAATAAGAGCAGACCTACCACACTTCTCTGGGGCACTCCCGAGGATGCCCTTGCCTTTGATCAAAATCCTCCGTCCAGGCTAACTTAAGAAATGCAGGAAGATCTCCAGCGGATAGGCACTTGGTGCAAGGAGTGGCAACAGACCCTTAACATAGACAAATGTAATGTATTGCGAATACATAGAAAGAAGGATTCTTTATTGTATGATTATATGATAGCGGAACAAACACTGGTAGCAGTTACTTCTGTAAAATATCTGGGAGTATGCGTACGGAACGATTTGAAGTGGAATGATCATATAAAATTAATTGTTCGTAAGGCGGGTGCCAGGTTGAGAATCATTGGGAGAGTCCTTAGAAAATGTCCATCAACAAAGGAGGTGGCTTTCAAAACACTCGTTCGGCCTATACTTGAGTATTGCTCATCAGTGTGGGATCCCTACCAGGTCGGGTTGACAGAGGACATGGAGAAGATCCAAAGAAGAGCGGTGCGTTTCGTCACAGGCTTATTTGGCAAGCGTGATAGCGTTACGGAGATTTTTAGCAAACTCAAGTGGCAGACTCTTCAAGAGAGGCGGTGTGCATCGCGGTGTAGCTTGCTGTCCAGATTTCGAGAGGATGCGTTTCTGGATGAGGTATCGAATATATTGCTTCCCCGAGGAGATCACGAATGTAAAATTAGAGAGATTCGAGCGCGCACGGAGGCTTTCCGGCAGTCGTTCTTCCCGCGAACCATACGCGATTGGAACAGGAAAGGGAGGTAATGACAGTGGTATGTAAAGTGCCCTCCACCATACACCGTTGGGTGGCTTCCGGAGTATAAATGTAGATGTAGATGTAGATGAACACTGTTAGAGCCGCGACCGCCGCTTGCAACGCATTGAGAACGCTGCAAAAATGTCGTACAAGGTGAAATACAATAACGCAACCTCCAGTCTAGGTTAGCATCTGCATTTAGGTTGAAAGCTGCATTTCTTTCAGTGTTTCCAAATTTGTGTCCATCTCCTGTAGGAACAGGAGAGGTAGAATAAGTCACATAACACTTACAATTAATTCTTAAACTGTCTTGTCGTTGACTTGGGCCTATCGCGCTTCACCTCGTTACGGCCCTGAAACGCAGACTCACAGAAGTCCAGACCTACCTCTTTGACGTAAGTTTGTTGTGCAATTATAGAAATAGTGTGTGCTCGCGGTTAATAAAAAATGTTCGTATGTGTTTGAAGTCCTAAGGAACCAAACTGCTGAGGTCATCGGTCCCCAGACACCCATGCCCGAAGGAACACTCGAACCACCGGCGGGAGGGGCCGCGCAACGCGTTTTAATCTTTTGTTTGGAGATCAGAAACCCTCTCTGTTGGAAACAACACTACCTTCGAAAGCACTGGTAGTATGAAAGCCAGATTGTTCCTTTTATCACGAGATTAAGGTTCTAATTAGAGGATAGCTTCCCGAGTTCGTGTTTCATGACATCCAGAAAACCTCCGATACAGTTCCGCTCCATCGAACAGTTAGCTAAGTACGTATTTGCAAGATGTTGGAGAACAGAAGACTTTCTAACCAAATGCGTGCTTCTCACACGTCGCCTAGCGAGTACTTACACGAACTGGTTCACTCAAGTTGCTCGCGCAACATTGTTTCAATTGCCAAGCGCGGCTGACAGTACTGCTCAGACGGCATCGCTTCGCTCCGGAACACGCCGTTATCGCTTCAGGCCACTAACTTCACTTCGTCAGAAGAGAAAGTGAGTACTGCGTACACACAGGCTAGTTACTGTTCACGAGGTACGTAAACGACGTGACGTATAAAACGAACCACCAATATTACAGCCCGGTATCCTTAACGTCAGTTTGAGCTTATTTTAATTTCGAATGTAATTATTTTCCTTGAGATAGAAAAGATTCTGTCCAAAAATCAGCGCGAATCTAAAAAGCATCATTCATGCGAAACTCGGCTTGCTACGTTCAACCGATTTTCTGCGAAGATGACCAGTGCTAAGACATGAGGGAATAACTTCCATGGTACTAGAGGGATCTGTAAAGACATATTACATCCTACAAATAATTTATCGTGTAGGACACAAGTGTTACTCTGAAGTCTCACGGGATAAAAATTCGTGGCAGGGCACATCATACAAATCAGAAAGACTGATAAATAAAAAAAAAAAAATAATCGTGGATGAAGGGCAACTAGCATATGATATATTCCTACATTTGCGGAAAACGTTTCACGCAGTGCCCCATTGCAGCCTGTTAACGAATGTCTAAGCTCACGGAATATGTTAGTGGCTCGAAGACGTCTTAAGTCATAGAAACCAGCGCTCTGTCTTCGACAGCGTGTGTACATCAGACACAAAGGCACCGTCAGGAGTGTTCCAGGGAAGTGATGTGACGAATAGGGTGAACAGAAATCTGCGTCTGTTTGCTGACGACGCTGTAGTATGTTGGAAACTACCGTCATTGAGTGACTTTAGGAAGATACAGTGTGATTTAGAAACAATCTCTTTTTGGTGTTATGAATGGCAGCTTGCCCGAAATATAGAAAAATCTAAGTTAATGTAGATGAGTGGGAAAAGCAATCCTGTTATGTTCGAGTATGGTATTAGTGGTGTGCATCTTGACAAAGTGTCGTCGATTAAATTCTAGGCGTTACGTTGCAAAGCGATATGAAGTCGATCGAGCACGTAAGGTCGATTCTAGGGAAGGCGAATGCTCGATTTCAGTTTATTGGGCGAATTATAACAAAGTGTAGCTCATCTATAAAGAAGACCGCATACGGAACACTTGTGCGAGACATTCTAGAATACTTCTCTAGTGTTTGGGAGTCTCACGAGGTTGGACTAAAGGAAGGCATTGGAGCAGTTCAGAGGCATGCTGATAGATTTGTTCGAACAAGATGGCAGTGTGAACTCAAATGGATATCCCTAGAGAGAAGGAGATGTTCCTTTTTGCCAAATTTTACTGAGAAAGTTTAGAGAATAAGCAGAACGATTCTACTGCCATTAAAGTAATTTTGTCTGAAGACCGCTAAGACAGGATTAGAGAAATCAGAGATCGCACGGATAAAGAGAGATAAAGACGGCTATCTATAATAGTTAGCCGTACCGTCATTTTACACGAAAGTCCTAGCTACTGTTAAATATACAGTGTGTTGTGAAACTATTCAATCAAATTAATACAGGAGATAGAGAACATCAAAACAAATATATTTATGATTTCACGGTTTGGCCAGCCACAACTTAGTTACACGATAAAATATTTCAATTAAAAAAACTGCTACAATCTTCTAAAATCGTTTTGGTAGCTGTTAGTAATTCCTTTATTAGAAGATCACACAGTGCTTGTGTACACTACCTGCGCCTGCCGCACGTTCGAATTTTTGATGTTTCGTCTTGTAACCATCCAGTTTAGGCGGTCCTGGCAATTCGAACGCCATCTGAACGTTGGGAGGCCGTGTATTTTAACGAACCAATGTTACATTAATTATAAGTGTACACCAGAGGATGCGATTAAATCATCGCGAAACCGATTATGTGTCATCCTGTAATAAAGGAACTGGTAACAGTTAATGGGTTTACCAAAAAAAATTTTAGATGATTTTAATACCTTAAAAAAATTAAAATAATTTATCGAATATATATAGAGTTCTAGTTCATATGGCACTGCTCGAATGCGTGGGAACTGGCCCGTATGCACGCAGTACATTGTCGGACCAGTGATTGTTGAGTCCGTTCGAAGATTCCTGGCGTGTCTGTAATGGCACCTGCGACGACGGCAGTTCTAGCAACGAGGTCTTCTTCTGTTTCCACAACTGTTTCATACACCAACTCCTTGATATTCCCCTCCCGAGGAAGGAATCCAGACACGTGAGGTCAGGTGACCTGCGCGCCAGGTTACTCGCCTGATCCATCGATTTCCAAAAGAGCTCTCAAATGATTCCTCACAGAAATGCTGAAATGGGCTGGCGTCCCACCGTGCTGAAAGCACATCATTTGTCTGACGTACATATGTACAGCCTCCAGCAGTTCTGGCAACCAATGTTCCACGAAAATGTGATATCTCTGTTCGTTGAGGTGGAATAGGAGTCTATAGCCCAATCAACTTATCACTACCACCCACTCAGTAACACCGAATCGCTGTTCATGAGCAAGAAGTCGAGTAGCTCGTGGATTCACATGTGCCCAAACATGCGAATTGTGGATACTGAAACACCCTTCACGGGTGACAAATCCTCGTCGGTGTACAGGGCCTCGGCCGGCATTACTGGGTGCAGGGCAGTCTGTGTAAAAACCAATGTGCAAACTGCCTGTGTTGAGAAAAATCTTCAGGTGCTAATGATGCCACGCGCTGAATTTGGAAAGGATAAAGCTGCTGGTACTGTAACACATTCCAGACAAGGGTATATTTGGCACTAAGGATGTGTTCAATACTTAGTGTATTTGTAGATGGAGTGTCTTCAGCATGTCGCAGAATCTCGTCTATCATTTCGGCAATTCACACTGTTCGATTCTGACTTGTATCACGCATACTTGCACGGGAAGTGCCTATTTCACGCAGCAGGTGATGCCGACGTCCGAATGTTTGGTGTTGTGGAACTTGACGGTCGCGAAAGCGATGTCGACATCCTCTCACTACAGTTCATCCATTCACAGACCCGTACAGCAGATGCGTGTCAGCCATTTCAGTGTACGTAAACCGTTCCATGTACACTGTTGTTGTCGTCACAAGGCAGTTATAACTGCGACTGAATCGTTGTGAGGATTGGTTTGTGCGGAGCTCAACTGCGCGGTTATCAGCTCCCGTACAAAGTCCCAATTTGTTCACAGTCCAGTTTTTTCACAGTCCAGTCTACCGACTGTCACGAATGATGAGGAAAACACAAACACCCAGCCTCCGGGCAGAGGAAATCCCGAACCCGGCTGGGAATCGAACGCTAGCCACTAGACCACGAGGTGCGGACATGAATTGCTATGTTTACAAGTAACTTACTGTTATTGTCACAAGGCGATGAGGGTTACGAATGAATTGGCGTGTTTCCGAGCAGACGTCAAATCCAACCATACGTACACAGGGCAGTTTTGTATGTCAGCACACATTCCCAGTCAGCACACCGAAACAACAGTAAATGTCAGCACCACTGACAAAATGTTCCCTAGCATTAGGACTTGACTTCGGTGCCCATATGTTCGTTGTCGAAATATATTTCTTTTGATGTTCTCTACCTACTGTATTAATGTGAAAGAATAGTTTCAGAACACTCCATACAGACAGTAAAGCTTAGACGAACATTTTATAGAGACTCAAAGTGATTTCACAGCTGATAATGATCAATTGTAATTTAGTTTAAAACATAAATAACGCTATTCTGGACAATGAAGCAGACGGTTCAGTCGCAATTTCTCCTTAACGATATTTTGGATTGAAACATCATTGCTATCTCTGCGAATGGTTTCAATTTCGGGGTTGTAGAATCTACCTTATAAGACTTGCGATGCAGAGTGAGTCGCTAAGCTGGCGAATATATCAAAATTGGAAGGACGTCAGCGTAATAACAGTGCGATCTCTTCACTCCTGTCAAGGTATCTGACAGCACCAAAAATCACCCACCTCGCCCCCTCCCCCCCCACCCCTCTTCCAACCAGATTCTTTAGAGAATCGAACTCCGACGCACGTATAAAATGCCTTGTCCCGTTATCGTACAGTGATATGTATTTGCAGGTACATTCAACGGTGTATGTGGATACTATCTGTAAAATATTTCTCCAATAGAGTTAATAGTAAAGAAGTAATAAATTAAAATACTGAGTCTTATGATGAAGTATCTCGTATGAACAGCGAAAATGTGGTAAGCGATAAACTAGTTTCCTTTTATCATTCTGAGCGCGATGTCAGCGGCAAAAGTTTTGCAGACATTTGAAATAAAGTGTAAAGTTTGTTGGAAGTCGCTAAGCCCTCTCATGCTCAGATATTAGACGAATATAGTTAAGCTGTCTCAAAACGTCTCCACAGTTTCTAAGTTTAATGTGTTGAATTACTGTGTTAAACCGTTAACGTGAGATTATATATCTTAATGAGAACTGTGGTGCCATTTTAAATATTTAAATTCGGTCAATAATTCAGTTGTGTGAAATACTGAAAATCTAATCTTTGTTGGCTCTGGAAATCTTTAAAGTAGGCAACATGCATCTGGTGCATCGGTCAACGGCCGCGCTGGTACCGGGCCTAACTCAGAGTTCTGTTGGGACCAAAGACGAAATATCATCTCTAGAGTAGTCCTCTAAACTCTGTGTGTTATGGTTGTGTATTACAGGCGCCACGACGATGCAGGCGGTGTCGCCACTGAACGGAAGAATAGTTAACGGCGAGCCAGCTGAACGAGGCGAATTCCCGTCACAGGTGAGTACCCGCCATAAATCCACTTTTCATAATCACCAACCACTACTGGATAAATATCTCCTCTGTAACTTTGCACGCAACACGTTCTGCAACAATACGCATTGATGTTCCTCTTGCAGGTTTTCTAATTTCGTCTACCGAAGTTCCATTAGGTCGTCACTCAGTCTTCTCTCTTCCTTTGCAATCCATCGGAGAACTTCCCCTGTCCGATGAACATCCATCGCCAAACTTTTCCTGCCCATCTCCATTTCATTTTTGTTAGAGTCAGAAATATGTCTGTTTCCCTATCCATTTCCTTGTTTTCTACTCCTTCCACATAGTTCCTAGCCTACATCTCTCCACTGAGCGCTGACCGACATTAATTTTTTGAATGATTTTCGTGTTGAAAGCCGTTGTCTTTTGCCATTACTAAAATCTCGTAAAACATTCTGATTGTAAAAAGGAAGCGTAGTTCACGAAAGTAATTCATGATTATTTTTCGACTTCTGTCATTTGTTGTAGATCCAATTATTTTCTACAACTCCGTAAGTGCAAAAATAGTCAACTTGTTGGTAACTGGTACTATTTCGTTTTCGAGGTATCGATGTATATTAATTTATTGCGGCATTATAGTATTGGTTCTCCAGACTTACTCTGTTAAGTCCTTCCATTGGTTGTTTATCTGATGTATACACAGTAAGTGCTACATCATCAGCGAAACGCAGGTGGTTCCATATACTAAATTAACATGTATTCCGTCTTGCTTTATCCAGTTTAGGACTATGACAAACACTGGAACAATAGTTTAACTAAAGGGAAATTTGTTCGAGTTGGCTGCTTTGGACGTGGAATTAATTCAACAGCTGCTCTTGAAAATTGATAACCATACCGGGACTCGAACCCAGATTCTCGCGAACTCTCGCCTCGACCGCCTCGGCCATCCGGACACGCTATCCTTCCGACTCAAATTCCCGACTGCTGTTCGCCTCTGATGTTACAACCTCGTTCATATTCCTCGTCGCTCGCAGCCTCACTGTATTCCCGCTGGGGGATGAATGATGATATGCATCCACATTGAAACAGTCGTATGCCCGCCGAGGTGTACTTATAGGTATTTTAAGTAAGGAAGCAAGTGTTCAAAAAACATAAAATAATTTAATACAAATTTTTGCTTCAAGGCAGCAGTTGGTCCACATCGTCGTCCAGTAGGTCCAGGCCTTTCCCTAGCATGAATTAAACTATGGTTATTCGAATCTCATGATTTATTATTCTTCATTTTTTCCATCTACCTGTATTCCTACAACTTCACAAAATCGTTTCCATTAGAATGCTGATGCTGGAACATATTAAGACAACAATTGCACGCTTGAAATCTAAATAATAACTGTGAGAGCTTGAGAGAAATTCGACGCGCCGCTTTGTCTCATACAGATTTGACTTTAGCGGGAGAGCATTTCAGAAGAACAGTTTCTGGAATATTTTACAACTATCAACAACGGAAGTTTATGTAAGCGTTTTTTTTTTTTTTGAAAACGCTAATTTCATTGTTGATTTTGATCAGAACCTTGTAAACGAAGTTTTCAGTATTGTTAGGTCTACAACTTTGCTTCCGCCGTTTTGCAATGGACGGCAGTAGCGGCAAGTGGGGTTCAGGTGGTTGGTCATAGCTGTAATACAACAAGCTTAGGCATCTGTAAACATAAAGCCATAAAAATATTATTCGATTTGTGATTGCAGTATAAGGTTATTCTCCATTAAGTACGTCAACTTACTTACCCATTTCTCGCCATTTGCGGGAAGTTTTAATTTTCTGCTTTAACATGAAGAAATCTGCTGCCGTGGCTCTTAAAATGCTGGGTAAGACCAATGGTGAGGGAACTATTAGTGGAAGAACGTGCAGAGAATGTTTTCAACGCCTTAAGAACGGTGATTTTGATGTCGAAGACCGGCATGGCGGGGGAAGGACAGAAAGTTTTCGTAGCTACTGAAACAGACAAAGACAGTCACAGTACATCATTATCGAAAGCAATTGATGCGTTCGAGCCCAGCACTGAAACACAAACGGGCACAATACAGTGATAGACACGTAAAGCTAATTTTGCAGCTGGTCAGTGCTCGAACCCATGTCGCAAAACCCGTCAAAATATACATGGAAACGTTGAAATGAGAGGTCCTGTCACTCCCGCCATATTCTCCATACGTTGCTCTCTCTGACTACCACCTTTTTCGATCAGTGGCGTCCAGTCTGGCTGAGCAGCACTTCCAATCATACGAACAAGTGCAAAATTGAATCGATTCATCGATCCCCACAGAAGACGTCCAGTTCTTCCGCCACGGCATTCGTAAGCTATCCGAAAGATGGGAGAATGTAGTGGCCAGCGATGCGCAATACTATGAATCATAATTTTTTTTGTAAATTTTCACAATAAAGCCCCGAACTTCGAGAAAGAACGGCGGACCCAAAGTTGTAGATCTAGTACGTAATCTATATACTCCTCATCAGCCTTGCCGTCAGATCATCGAAGTTAAGAGCTGTCGGGCTTGGCTAATACTTGGATGGGTCAAAGTCTGGACTGCCGAGTGCTGTGTGCCAGCCGTGTGCACTCAGCCCTTGTGAGATCAATTGAGGAGCTACTCGTTGAGAAGTAGCGGCACCGGTCACGAAAACTGGCAACAGTCGGGAGGGCCGTGTGCTGACCACATGCCTCTTCATATTCACATCCATTGACACCTGTTGGCAGAGGATGACACGGCGGTCAGTCGGTATCGTTGGGCCATGAAGGCCTGTTCGGACGGTGTTTTTTTGTATGCTCCTCATTCAATGTACATTCATTACAGCAGTTTCTCTTATTTTTGCCTTACATTGTTCTTTAATGTTCCAAAAGAAAAGAGGATGACGAAATTTACGAACAAAATATTATGTTTATGTACTGTGATAACACGTGACTGACCAAAATCCTCAGTTTAATTACTGACAGGTTAAATTAATACTGACTGCACATAAGTATAATGGGTTTCAACATTAAAATGTATTGTGAATTACAAGTTGTAAGCAGGCTGTTCAGGTTTTTATGTTGGTAACGCCACGTAGCGCTCTGTATGAAAATCACTGCCTGTGCTGTGTGCAGTCTGTGGCTGGTTGGCATTGTTGGAATATTCACTATTGTAGTGTTGGACAGTTGGATGTGAACAGCGCGTAGCGTTGCGCAGTTGGAGGTGAGCCGCCAGCAGTGGTGGATGTGGGAAGAGAGATGGCGGAGTTTTGAAAGCGGACGATCTGGACGTGTGTCCGTCAGAAAAACGAAATTTGTAAGACTGGGTGTCATGAAGTGATATATATATTATGACTTTTGAACACTATTAAGGCAAATACATTGTTTGTCCTCTATCAAAATCTTTCATTTGCTAAGTACACCTATCAGTAGTTAGTGCCTTCAGTAGTTTGAATCTTTTATTTAGCTGACATTATTGGCGCTCGCTGCATTGCAGTAGTTCGAGTAACGAAGATTTTTGTGAGGTAAGTGATTTGTGAAACGTATAGGTTAATGTTAGTCAGGGCCATTCTTTTATAGGGATTATTGAAAGTCAGACTGCGTTGCGCTAAAAATATTGTGCATCAGTTTAGTGATGATGGGAGTAAGTAAAGAGAGAAATGTCTGAATACGTTCAGTTTTGCTCAGCTGTTTGAAAATCAAATAACGTAAAGGGTTCACCAGCACAGTAATTCACAAATTTTTCTAAGGGGAGGTTTCAAGTGTGATTCTGTTTCAATTAGTACGAAACAATGATATCGGTTTGTTCATATTGTCATTCCTGTCTTTATCCTTATACCGTACAACGTCCACCGATTCATTTTGTACTGACACGTAAGTCTGGTGTTGCAGCTGTCCTTGCAGAAAAACGGCGCCCACTGGTGCGGTGCGTCCATCATCGGCGACTATTGGGCTATCACAGCGGCTCACTGTGTGGACTCTGTTGGCAGGTGAGCGGGTTTATTTACTGGCTTAATTTTTATTCAGTTGTATAGCACTATCATGACCAAAGTGTACGCCATAACAAACAGGAGGAAGTATGTTGGTACATTTCCCAGATCTACCCCTGTAATAGAAGTTTAATATACTTTGTTATTTCGTTTTACAATGATAGCATTCACGTTACGTGTGTTGCAGTCGTTTGTCAAGTTACGAAATTTATTCTGGAGAAGTAAGTTTTTTCCATATGTGAAAAACTGTTTTAAATTACAACAGCGTCATGTACATAGTGCTACCATATGCTTTGTAAGGGAATGTGCATGTGGTGTGCATGACGAATCCGAGCAATAATACCGAGCGAGGTGGCGCAGTGGTTAGCACACTGGACTCGCATTCGGGAGGACGACGGTTCAATCCCGTCTCCAGCCATCCTGATTTAGGTTTTCCGTGATTTCCCTAAATCGTTTCAGGCAAATGCCGGGATGGTTCCTTTGATAGGGCACGGCCGATTTCCTTCACAATCCTTCCCTAACCCGAGCTTACGCTCCGTCTCTAATGACCTCGTTGTCGACGGGACGTTAAACACTAACCACCACCACCACCACCGAGCAATAATAATTGTCTGAAGCAGTTTAACAATGTCCTTCTCTTTCGGATTTTGTCGTAGTTAATCAATAATGATTTGCTGCAGGAAAGAAAACAAAAAGTTTCTCCCATTACACGACAGATTTCCATCCATGACCAACCAAAAGCCTTGCACACAGGCACGCACGGGAAATCCATGTGACATGGCAGCGTCCAATTCCTGTTCCCGCGGTCTGAACCTCTGTTTCCACTTGGCCTGGAGAACTTATCTAGCCAAAAGGATTCCTTTTAGTGTCTCGCACAACGCAGTTGTTATGAAATACTGTCGGCCCTCCCCACTTCTGCTGTCCAGACATAGGAGACAACCATTTCCCTGTTCTGTACCTGTGTAGGGATGCCTTTCAGCATCAAACAGTTTTATGATACTCCGGTCCTTCTAAGTCAACTTGCCCGTCGCAAGCCTGGCAAAGAAAGCCCCAAAGGCAGCAAAAATAACAGGTCCCTTTCGCCATATTAAAAGGAAAGGAGAAAAACATTTAGCTGTGCAGTCATTTGCAGTAATGAATATTGTCTGTAATTTTCATGCAGCGTTAAATAATTGACTATACTAATGAGTGCGATCTGCACGTTACAATACAACAGCAGGTTATGTGATAGTCCCGGCATAAACTGCCACTTAACAATGTGATTTCGAAATCAGTCACTGTACTGAAACACTCGCCAGAAAAAAATCATGTGTTCGTATCTAAGCCACCCTTCAGGTACAACACTTTTCTGTACTCTTCAAAATAAAAATAAAAGGATTGAACTCTGAATTACCCGAGGACACACAATTAGAACAATAATAATAACAGTAGTGTTACAGAATGGGTAAGTACTTCATTTCCTACAATAACACAGAAATTAAGTTCGTCAAGAACAAAATTCTGTAGTTAGCTAGTACTTAAAGCAGTTAGAATATAAACAGAAGTCTAGCAAGACAGTATAAGAGGTACCACTATTGATAGTAGTTTGACATAGTCATATCCTTTACGCATCTCTGGTTCTCTGGAACATTCGGAGTTGAGCGCACATTTGCCGGTAGGAGACATTAACGTGCTGTTGAGTTCAATAACCAGAAAACTCCCCCCGTCCCCTCTCCCCCCTCACCATCCCATGATTCTTTAAAGAATCGAACTCCCACGTATAAAACATCTTGAAACGTCTGATTATCTTACAGATAAGTTAATATGTTTAATATGTGAAGTTAAGGTTGTAAGGGAGTAAATGTTTTATACGTTTTAATTCGGTCAATAATCATATGAAATTCAAACTTTGGTTGCCGCTGGAAGCCGTTGAAAAGGCAAGGGTGTCTAAGAAGTGCTACCGTTCGAGCGCTTTTATGTGTGTGTGAGTGTGTGTGTGTGTGTGTGTGTGTGTGTGTGTGTGTGTGTGTGCGCGCGTGTGTGTGTATGGAGAAAAGGGGGGAGGGTCAGTCGTTATTCAAGTTTCGCGTGAAAAGGCCCCACAAAAAATGGACTGTTTTCAGATGACAAAATACGGGATTGGAAGCTTTCCGTCAATGGTAGTGTCACAATGAGTCATTAATCGGTTTATTCGCGAATAGGTTCTCGTGATTACGTACATATGAAATCAGTGGATAAATCAGTCTCGTCATTCTTACTCAGTA
Source organism: Schistocerca americana (assembly GCF_021461395.2). Taxonomy (NCBI): domain Eukaryota; kingdom Metazoa; phylum Arthropoda; class Insecta; order Orthoptera; family Acrididae; genus Schistocerca; species Schistocerca americana. The sequence goes on along the minus strand of NC_060119.1, from coordinate 1,157,326,881 downwards.
GCGTCCTTTGCCAGGCTATGTTATTACTTAAACAATTATGAAGGCTACCGTGAACTAGTAGAGCAAGGTAGTTTAATTTAGAAAACCAATGCAGTAATGGCAAATTTTAGTGTGAAAGTGGAACCAAATTTAACTCTGATACGAGTATAGTTGAGTCTAACCATCGTTAGGAAGTGCGTTACTTTCGAAGTCAATAAACGAAGTCCATACTATGAGTTGTTATCCTTTCAAAGCAACCATTTCACTTAGATTGCAGACTTTATTACTACAATATTAGTGAAGAAAAGAGACGCGTTTGTTCTTTTAGGAAAAACAATTGCGTTCTGTCTATTAACCATCCTTTAACTGCCTCCGATGGCGTGGAAAGAATATTATTTCGGTTACGAATAAGCAAAATATAGTGGGAGAGGGGTTACAACGTATAGGTAACAGGACAGTGAAATAAAAATATTCCTGTAGCAAAAGAAATCCAGTCGCATTAAGAACTGCTAAGAATGGAGGAAAACGTTTCCTGGGAGGTACGTCGAGGACAAACCATTGTGTGGAAGTGAAATATGCAACAGGAAACGGAAGTATTTGAAATAATGTGCTACACAGGGATGAAAAAAAAAGTGTTTCAAGAAAAAAGTGATGAAGCGCAGCAAGGAAAAAAGTCTGCGAAAAACGTGTGGATTGGCCATTGAGTTAGATACCGAGGCGTTCTGTTCTGGAAGAAGAGTGAGGGGGGTGGGGGGGGGGGGGGGTAAAAATAGTGCAAATAGATAAGTACTGAAATATGCCAAACAGGTTTATCTAGGTGTATGATATACAGTGATGGTTAAATGTGAAGAGGTAGTAGATGAAGGACAGAATCAAATTAAGCCTAGTGAAAAAGAAGTCTCAACCAAAAGATGCCTTCGCCTGCGAGACCTACCCTCATATGGGGGACCCAGGTTCGATCCGCGGTACTGCCAATGATTTTTCGTTGGTGGTAGAACTGGACCGGAGTGCACTCAGCCAGCTCAAGAGCCACCTGATTGAGCGATAGCGGCTCCAAGATGGGAACGTTGACGACGTCCAGGAGACTGGTGTGCTTACCGCATGCCGCTCCGTACCGCATCTGATGGTGAATGCCTGATGATGACACAGCGGTCGGTCGACTATCGCATGGTCTTCAGAGCCTGAAGGGGCAGCGGGGTGTAGCTCTACAGCTGAGATCTTCACCTAAATGCGTATCAGGCAGAACTTGTAAGCTACAACTAGCAGCCCTGCGAGCGATAGTATCAACTGCTGATGCCAGTACGACCAGTAATTCAACTCAAACGTTATATATTAAAAACACAATGAATACAGAATTGCGCTGAACAATTGCAACAGGGGAAGCGATTTATTTTTCCCCGTCTTGTACACATTTCTTCTTTCTCTTATTATCATGTTAAATCAGCTTCTTTTCCTAAAACACAGCAGTATTTACCAAACTTAACCTCACTAACATGCTAACGTAGTGACAATTGCGTCAGAATCATGGAACAATTTACCATTAATCAAACAGATGTGACAAGTAAGGTCATTAGCTTATGAGAAGGTCAATCTAAGTATAAAAATAAAAAGTGTGATTCCTTCATTTATGTTCTCACATGCTCATACTAATTCTTAATTCACCAGCTACCGATGACCCTTACTGCATCGAAAACAAAAATCTGTTGTCACTCCTGTAACGCAGTAGATAAGAAAGTTTCGCAGATTATCTATGTGACAAAATATTCTTCCCTAGCATGCTATCACTAACCAAATTCTGGCCGTTTATGAGACATGAGACATGAGAGAAGTTATGAATATTTCACTTCCACTCTATCTTTGAGCATACGAACGGAAATGAGTGCACTATGTGTAATCCATATTTTCGAGATTGGCGATAGATGTAGATCTCGTCTCAAGTTTGAAGAAAAATTCAATATGTTAGCTCCATTTTGTACAAAGCAATATGTTCAATAAGCTGCACCAAACGCAGACTTCGAGCGCCATTCTTTCTCATTGCAATCTTTTCAGTACCTTACTTAATATACACTGAAGCGACGAAGAAACTGGTATAGGCATGCGTATTCAAATAAAGAGATATGTAAACAAGCAGAATAAGGCGCTACGGTCGGCAACGCCTTTATAAGACAACAAGTATCTGGCGCAGTTGTTAGATCGGTTACTGCTGCTACAATGGCAGGTTCTCAAGATTTAAGTGAGTTTGAACGTTGTGTCATAGTCGGCGCACGAGTGATAGGACACAGCATCTCCAAGTTAGCAGTGAAGTGGGGATTTTCCCGTACGACCATTTCACGAGTGTACCGTGAATATCAGGAATCTGGCAAAACATCAAATCTCCGACATCGCTGCTGCCGGAAGAATCATAGCTGCGGCTGAAGAGAATCGTTTCAACGTGACAGAAGTGCAACCCTTCCTCAAATTGCTGCAGATTTTAATGCTGAGCCATCGACAAGTGTCGGCACCGGAACCATTCAACGAAACATCATCAATATGGGCTTTCGGAGCCCAGGGCCCACTCGTGTACCCTTGATGACTGCACGACACGAAGCTTTATGCCTCGCGTGGGCACGTCAACACCGACATTGGACTGTTGACGACTGGAAAAACGTTGCCTGGTCGGACGAGACTCGTTTCAAACTGTGTCGAACACGTACAGGTATGGAGACAACCTCATGAATCCTTGGACCCTCCATGTGAACAGGTTACTGTTCAAGCTCATAGATACGAGTCTAACAGGTGACATTTTCGTATGCATCCTGTCGATCCCCTCCATCCGTTCATGTCCATTGTGTATTCCGACGAACTTGGGCAATTCCAGCAGGACAATGCCACACCCCACACGTCCAGAAATGCTAGAGAGTGGCTCCAGGAACACTCTTATGAGTTTAAACGCTTCCACTGGCCACCAAAGTCCCCAGACATGAAAATTATTGGGAATATCTGGGATGCCTTGTAACGTGCTGTTCGGAAGGCATCACCTCCCCCTCGTACTCTTACGGATTTATCGACAGTCCTGCTGATTCATGGTGTCAGTTCCCTCCAGCTCTGCTTCAGACGTCAGTCGATTCCATGCCACGTCGAGTTGCGGCACTTTATCGTGTTCGCGGGGGTCCTACATGATGTTAGGCAGGTGTGCCAGTTTCTTTGGCTCTTCAGTTTAGAAATATCACAATTACTATGAAATGATAATCAATTCATTATGAAGCTATGAAATGTGTGAGGTTATTTTTTCTTTTTTACAGATCCAAGCTGCGTCGTTGGCCTTTGACATCTGACCATTATGCTCCAGAGACAGCTGTCAGCTGATCGGGGTTGCTGTGCTCCTAGCCGTCTCCTTCAGCCTGAAATGAAAGACTCCTACATCCCACCAAGCCTTACTTTACATGTCCAAATAAAAACTCCATTTCCCCTTCCGTTCCCCACATAGGGCGATGGTTTTTGTTATCATCGTCACTATTGGCTGAGTTCATGAGCTCACCTGCCAATCCCCGCCGTTCTAATAAAGTCTCTCGCTCTCTTTTCAACTTGTCTTTACATTTTACTCTTGGGTTTCGTCCCCAGCGTATCGGCAGAGCATTTAAAGGTCAGTGTACTTTGAATCTAGCATTCCTTGCCGCGGTCTCCAGTCGCTGGCGTGATGAGTTGTGTAGGTGCCAGTTCGTCGCTCTCTGCACTGCATACAACGCAAAGCGTGACCGAGGGCTCAGTGTCCATCCAAAATATATAATTCACTGGGTGTGAGCACCGACGTTACGAACTGAGCCTGGTCATCGTCCTGAAATTCCATCCTGGCCAGCAAGGGTTTGGCGACCCTTGCCAATGGTAATCATTTCCCTGTCTGGAAGGCCGATTTGTTCTACATCATTACAGTAGATCTACACGGAGCTACCTTCGAGATCTCTCTCTTGTTGAGTTCAGTCTGAAACCATTAACCTGTTCCTACTGTTCTAAATGTTTCCCTAATTTCTCTTCTTCCATATTCCCATTTCGATTGATGTTAGAGCTCAAGTACTTAAATGTGTCTTTCCTCTGTTAAGTGAGTCATCATGGTTATGTTTCATTGACTTCTGTTGCTGCAGTGCGTTTCTTTCGGGAAACATTCAAATATGTCCTTCAAGTCCTAGAATAGAACATGAGAAACATAGGTTTTCTCCAGAAATTTTTGTCTGGCCATTGAAAGTGTGATGATGAAATCCTGGATGCTTCCCTTTAGGCGAAAGCTATACGGCCCTTATAATTTTTATTCACGTCCTTCCTGGATGCAGTTTCTATGATACCTGAGTAGATCTTTTCAAATATAGAGAGAGTAATGGTTACTACATTCACGATTATCCTCCTTCTTAAGTATGTGAGTGATTGCTGCGGCTTTCCACTCTCAAGAGCTTTACTTTGTCTTCTACACATACAACACAGTTTGAAGTGGCAGGTCTTCTGTTTATTCTCCAAGGATTTAACCATCTTTGGTTTGATGCAATCGTCCTTTGTTGTCTTTCCACTTTTTAGCTTCGTAACAGCTATACGCTCTTCTCTTACTTCAAGTTCTTCATTTGCTTCTTTTATTTCTTCTCTTGGTCTTCTTTTATCTTATATTCACTCGAATTCAGTAGACTGTGGAAGTATTCTCTGCCTCGCTGCATTATTTCTTTTTCTGTTGATTTTTAAGAATTTCGGAGGGAATTCCCATTCTCGTGTACACTGAGATGCAGTATGCAGCAATAACAGTTTTTTGTAAGATACAGATGCAGTAACAAAGTCTTCTGTCTGCAGCTACGACGTTATGGAGGTGCGAGCGGGCGTCACCAATCTGAAGGAGGAGGGATCACTGCACGCGGTTGACGTCATCACCGTTCATCCACAGTACGATCCGTCTGACTCTTGGGTCAACGATATTGCCTTACTTAAAGTGAGTATTTTGTAGGTGCAAGGAAACTGAAAAGTCAAGGCTGTTAAAAAATTTCTAGCAATGAGGAAATTGGAATGAAAAGCAGTGTGTACGAAATATTTACGGAAAAAAGAGAAAACATTTGATATGTTTAAACAAGCGTTAGGAGAGGACCTTAGGAGCCGGAAGCTGTGCTACGAGTGAGATCTAGTGCTTTGGCGACCGCAGAAAGTCGTTCGGCGAAATCCCGCTGACTAGACGTTTTTTCACGTTGAAAAATGAATGACATGTTTACCTGACACGATCATTCAATGTAGGAGGCGATCTATAATTTTGTATCGTAGTCCTCTTTTCAAAACTAATTTGTCTGTCAAGATCGCTTTGTTAACTCAGTTACTTTGTTACTAGTTTCGGAAATAAGTGTTGCCATCTTCAGATCCGTAAAACCGGGCACTGGTAGTTATATAATACAATATAATTCGAATATTATGAATTACCTCGAAGAAGACGGTCTATTCATACACAGCCAACACGGTTTTAGACAACATCGTTCCTGTGGAACACAACTAGCTCTTTACTCACACGAAGTGTTGAGTGCTATTGACAACGGATCTCAAATTGATTCCATATCTCTAAATTTAAAGAACGCTTTTGAGACTATCTCACAAGCCGCTTGTAATTCAATTGCCTGCTTATGAAATATCGTCTCAATTATGTGACTGGATTCGTGATTTCCTGTCAAAGAGGTCACAGTTAGTGGTAACTGACGATAAGTCATTGAGTAAAACAGAAGTGATTTCTGGCGACCCCCAAGGCAGCGTTACAACCCCTCTGCTATTCCTTGTCTATATAAACGATTTAGCAGACAATCTGAGCTGGCGTCTTAGGTTGTTTGCAGATCAAGCTGCCGTTTATCGTCTAGTAAAGTAATCAGAAGATGAAAACAAACTGTAAAACGATTTACAAAAGATATCTGTATGGTGTGAAAAAATTAACCCTAAATAATGAAAAGTGTGAGACCATCCACATGAGTGGGCAAAGGAATTCGTTAAACTTTGGTTACACCATAAATCAATCAAATCTAAAGGTCGTAAATTCAACTAAATACCTAACAATTACAACTACAAACAACTTAAATTGGAAAGAATACATAGAAAATGTTGCGGGCAAGGGGAACCAAAGACTGCGGTTTACTGTCAGAACGCTTGGAAGATGCAATAGAGACTGCCTACATTACCTTTATCCATACTCGTTTGGAGTACTGCTGCGTCGTGTGGGATCCTTACCAGATACTATCTACAGAGTACATGGAGAAAGTTCAAAGAAGAGCAGCACGTTTTGTATTATCGAGAAATAGATGAGAGAGTGTCACTAACATGATACAGGGTTGGGGGTGGACATCAATAAAATAAAGGCGTTTCTCGTTGCAGTGAAATCTTCTCACAAAATTTCAACTACCAACTTTTTCTTCCGAATGCGAAAATATTTTGTTGGCGCCGTCATAATAAAATAAGGGAAATCAGAGCTCGTACAGAAAGATGTAGCTGTTCGTTTTTCATCGCACTGTTCGAGATTGGACTAATAGAGAATTACTGTGGTCGGCCGCGGTGGCCGAGCGGTTCTACGCGCTTCAGTCCGGAACCAAGTGGCTACTACTGTCGCAGGTTCGAATCCTGCCTCGGGCATAGATGTGTATGATGTCCTTAGGTTAGTTAGGTTTAAGTAGTTCTAAGTCTAGGGGACTGATGACCTTAGATGTTAAGTCCCATAGTGCTTAGAGCCATTTGAACCATTTAGAATTGTTGTGAAGGTGGTTCGATGAACCCTCTGCCAAGCATTTAAGTGTGATTTGCGGAGTATCCATGTAGATATAGAGGTAGATGTAGAATGCTTAAACTACCTCATGTGACAGATGATGTAAACTCTGTATTACGTTAGTAGCACTACCAGGTTTAATGGACATGACGATGATAGTATACAGGGTGGTCCATTGATAGTGACCGGGCCAAATATCTCACGATATAAGCATCAAACGAAAAAACTACAAACAACGAAACTCGTCTAGCTTGAAGGGGGAAACCAGACGGTGCTATGGTTGGCCCGCTAGATGTCGCTGCCATAGGTCAAGCGGATGTCAACTGCGTTTTTTTTTTAAATAGGAACCCCCATTTTTTATTACATGTTCGTGTAGAACATAAAGAAATATGAATGTTTTAGTTGGACCACTTTTTTAGCTTTGTGATAGATGGCGCTGTAATAGTCACAAGCGTATAAGTACGTGGTATCACGTAACATTCCGCCAGTGCGGACGGTATTTGCTTCGTGATACATTACCCATGTTAAAATGGACCATTTACCAATTGCTGAAAAGGTCGATATCGTGTTGATGTATGGCTATTGTGATCAAAATGCCCAACAGACGTGTGCTATGTATGCTGCCCGGTATCCTGGACGACATCATCCAAGTGTCCGGACCGTTCGCCGGATAGTTACGTTATTTAAGGAAACAGGAAGTGTTCAGCCACATGTGAAACGTCATCCACGACCTGCAGCAAACGGTGATGCCCGAGTAGGTGTTTTAGCTGCTGTCGCTGCTAATCCGCACATCAGTAGCAGACAAACTGAGCGAAAATCGGGAATCTCAAAAACGTCGGTATTGAGAATGATACATCAACATCGATTGCACCCGTACCATATTTCTATGCACCAGGAATTGCATGGCGACGACTTTGAACGTCGTGTACAATTCTGCCACTGGGCACAAGAGAAATTACGGGACGATGAAAAATTTTTTGCACGCGTTCTATTTAGCGACGAAGCGTCATTCACCAACAGCGGTAACGTAAACCGGCATAATATGCACTATTGGGCAACGGAAAATCCACGATGTCTGCGACAAGTGGAACATCAGCGACCTTGGCTGGTTAATGTATGGTGCGGCATTATGGGAGGAAGGACAATTGGCCCCCATTTTATCGTTGGCAATCTAAATGGTGCAGTGTATACTGATTTCCTATGTAATGTTCTGCCGATGTTACTAAAAGATGTTCGCCAATAACAGAATGGCGATGTACTTCCAACATGATGGATGTCCGGCACATAGCTCGCGTGCGGTTGAAGCGGTATGGAATAGCATAATTCATGACAGGTGGATTGGTCGTCGAAGCACCATAGCATTGCCCGCACGTTCACCGGATCTGACGTCCCTGGATTTCTTTCTGTGGGGAAAGTTGAAGGATATTTGCTATCGTGATCCACCGACAACGCCTGACAACATGCGTCAGCGCATTGTCAATGCATGTGTGAACATTACGGAGGCGAACTACTCGCTGTTGAGAGGAATGTCGTTACACGCATTGCCAAATGCATAGAGATTGACGGACATCATTTTGAGCATTTATTGCATTAATGTGTTATTTACAGATAATCACGCTGTAACAGCACGCGTTCTCAGAAATAATAAGTGCACAAAGGTACATGTATCACATTGGAACAACCGAAATAAAATGTTCAAACGTGACTACGTTCTGTAATTTAATTTAAATACCTACCTGTTACCAACTGTTCGTCTAAAATTGTGAGCCATATGTTTGTGATTATTACAGCGCCATCTATCACAAAGCGAAAACAGTGGTCCAACTGAAACATTCAAATTTCTTTACGTACTACACGAATATGTAATAAAAAATGGGTGTTCCTATTTTAAAAAACGCAGTTGACGCAGTTGATATCGGTTTGACCTATGGCAGTGCCATGTAGCGGGCCAACCATATCGCTATCTGTTTTCCCCCTTCAAGCTAGACAGGTTTCGTTCCCGCGGCCGGCAACTGATGATTATAAATCGTTATCTCTACATATGAAAAAATTTTATCACAGGGAAGAATGATTAAAAATCTTCATCAGCTCATTTACATATACGTTATCGTAGCTGGTAAGTGCACTGGGTTGGTGGAGAATGGATTTACTTTTTCAACCAATGAAGAAACTCTCATGTACTCAATGTGAGGGTGGGTTAGTATCCTAGCTCTTGATATTCAACGGTCAAAGCGTATGCAAGTTGGAGTGAGCAAAATCTCGACTCACCATTTACTGTGACATAATGTGCGATGGTACTTTACCAAGCGGCATCTGCAGTGTTGTCTCCGTGCTGGATCTGAAACGCCAAATCCCTTTTCTGGCCTTGACTGAATTCACCCAGTCTCAACTTTCCTGAATTCCTTAGAATGTTAGTCTTTCCCTAGTCGAAATAATGGCTATTGCACACTCGCTAAGGGTTGGAGTGAAGTGCACAATTTCTTTGCCCGCAGAAATTCCCACAGGAATAATTAACTACCTCTTTGCTATCTGTCACCATGATACGTGAAGCATAACGTCCACACTCACAGAAAGCAAAGCTTTCAATGCCCGCTCTATTTTCCACACACTTGTGCGATCTGCCGTGAGATGAGACAGATATCTAGCTATTTTAGTTCTCAAAAATGTTTTTATATAGTGAAGATCACCCCACTGTGTCGCGTCTGCGTCGCCCAGCATGGCTTCAGCCAACCGCCATCTTGCTAGAGGTGACTTTTATTTTTCTTGCTGGGTCACAGCCTAGCCCTGTTAATGCTGTGGAGCCACTTACCCTTGGTCCCAGCCGTCTTTACTTTAAAAGGAATATGCATTGTTCTCACCTTATCCCTTTCTGCGCTGAAGCTCACTGTTCTCTTGTTAAGTGGGGTTTTCCGATGCCATTAACCACCTGATCGGTTCTTTGTTTTACAAGAGGTGGAGCCCCTCCACGCCCACACCGGCATGATGGCCAACTCAATAGGTCTACCGCCACCTCTGCTAAGGGTTAATTTTCACTAAAGCGAGGTGTTGCAGGCTGTGGGTACTGCGATGTTTGCGTACATCTGGTTAAGGTTAACCATTAATACTCGCTCATCTGGTGATAGATTGGGTCGAAGTCTAACGAAGGGTGGCTGTTTGAAGGGCAGAGGAAAAAAATTGCCAAGGGAAAAAAATCGCTGCGATAGTTAGGTTGGGTGGCAAGAGCAGTAGCGGATGTCTTGCTGTCGTGCAAGGGTAGGCTTTGTTAGTTGTGGGTGTCATGCATGTCGATACCTTGCGCGTTGTGCGCTGGTGTTGCTCGGTGGCTGCCACTGGGTGCTGGTGTTGGGCTCTCGTACAGCTTCAACAACCTGTTACAATTAGGTTTATCATCGTTTTGTGTCTGACAGTTCATATATCGGATGCACAGTGTAGGGTGATGTTGGCGAATTGTTTGTGCGTCAGTGGGCGAGCTCGTCGGTGTCTCTGCTGTAGCCTGTTGGTAGGCTCTATTAGCAGCTGTTAATTGCCAGTCAGTGTTGCTGACATGCAGGGGCTTACCGACGTTTGTCGCTTGTTGGTGTATGTTAGTTTACCATAGGTGGCTATGCCCTAGCTAGTAGTGTCTTTGGCTGCTTATGCTTCCACCTATGGTTGCGATCATAGTTTCCCAGAGTGAGGATGAAAGGATTGTTCCAGTGTCTCGAGTCGTGTGGCGTGTTTATTGAATAGTCCCTTGTGGGTTTCAAGACGGTATTTATTGTGAAGATCCATGGTGCGTGTGTAGCATGGAGCATTGCTAATGATGCGTAGCACTTTTTTCTGTATGATCTGCTGGCGGCGCAGTCGTGTAAGGGCTGCATATCCCCAGACAGGAGCTGCGTACATAATCTCCAAATTGCATTTCGCTTAAACACGTTTATTCACGCCCCTGTCCATATATTGGTAGATATTGTTTTGTTAATTTTTGGTACATGAGATTACTGCAATTGCCTTTTGTTGATGTAATATAAATATTTTTTCTGAGGAACTCATACAGTATCGTACTGTTGTTATGGATCAACTTCATGTAAGGTCCGTAAAATCTGGACACCTTACAATAGTGATCGAGGACACCGTAATAGCTGTGGACTAGGTGAACATTATTATGGACAAGGTGCATCCTTTCATGCTCAATGCTTTCCCCGACAGTGGTGGCATCTTTCAGCAGGATAACAAGGGCAATGCTACAGCGGTTTCAGGGGCAAGATAGTGAACTCATGTTAAGATCTTGGCAAGCAAATCCCCTTGGTATGAACCTGATGGAACACATCTGGGACGTTATTGGAGGCAGGTCTGGTCCAACAGTCTCGTAATTTCTGGAAATTGCGTGACCTGTGACTGGACCCGATGCCACGTAACTCCGGTGACCTACCAAGGACTTGTGTAATCCACACCACACAACATCGCTACTGTATTGCGTTCCAAAGGTGGTCACGGTGTTGTGGCTTCGATGCAAATCACATCCTGGTGTATAATCTTTGCCACCCATAGTGTCGATGTGTCTGGGGAAAGCCTCTCGGTGGTAGGTCCCCGTCCATTCCCTAAAGCGCGATCTTCTTGAAGGTGCAAGTAGCAGATTACAGTACTGGCAGCGACTGACCCGTCGCTATTGTTCTCACATTTTTTTGCCATATGTTATTTGACCTCACTGTAAGTTGAGGTATTTGGCCGGATGTACTAAATGCGGAAATGGATGTGGACGTGATACGCATTGCGCCCCCTTTGCAGGGTGTTCCAAGTACTCCTTTGTTTTGTCGGAGGCCTGGAATCCAGAGAAAGTTCCTTATCTCTGCTACACAATTCCGTTCTGCATTATGTCAGTAAAATGAACGTTGATTTCAATCCGCATTTTTGAGGTATTAATCGCAGCTGGTATCACTCTTAAACCTAGCAATACCAACGCATTTTCCATAATGTGTAATGCGAGGGGAGGGGAAAAGGGTAATTCTTCCCCAAAAATTTTCCTTTATTGTTAGCAACACCAACGTATTTCCCATAACGTGTATACTGAGGTGAGCGATACTTTACGGGCTGGCCGGTGTGGCCGAGCGGTTCTAGGCGCTACAGACTTGAATCGTGCGACTGCTACGGTCGCAGGTTCGAATCCTGCCTCGGGCATGGATGTGTGTGATGTCCTTAGGTTAGTTAGGTTTAAGTAGTTCTAAGTTCTAGGGGACTGATGACCTCAGAAGTTAAGTCCCATAGTGCTCAGACCCATTTGAACCGTTTTGATACTTTACCACTACTACAAAAAATTTGGAAAGGTACAAATTTCCTTAATCATCGTTGAGTTTTATTCAGAACATACTTTTTAAATATATATAGTCGTGTGACAATGGTCCCGAACCTGAAAATATGGCTAGGCGAAAAGTCACATTCACTACTATTACTTAAATTTTTCGGGTAAGTGTTAATGAAAAATTTAAATCACTTACGGAATCTCATATACGAAATCATTAAAAGCAATAAATACTTTTTCAGAATGTTAAAATATATAATAAATGACTGGAGAACAATGTTTTCAAGGTCAGCATGAAGTACCCCCTCCCCCACCCCGCCTTGAGAGTGTTAATGGGTCATATACGACTCGTCTGCTTGCGCTATGATTTCCTTTGTGATTCTGTGCTGCCGCTTTTTCCAGTGTTATCTTCACAGTGCTCACGGAAACAGTACATGGGACATTGAACGATGTTCTCAAGTACACTTGTAAATTAACATTTCTTGAAATTTTCCGAATGAATTAAGCCAGGTACAGTGACAGCATATACGTCTATACGTCCCTAAATCCGACAGAATTCCCCCATTTCAAGACCCTTACAGAAGATTTGATATATACCTAAATTTTAGAAATAAAGTAGGTAGTGTCGGCTTTTCCATTAAGCAAAAATTTTTGTTTTAGCGTTTAATGTGTTTTCTCCTGACAAATGATAACTGTAGGTCGTTGTACACAGGTGCTGGAATATCTGGTCATTTACCGCGACAATTCATTCCCTCATTTCGTTTCCGTCATTGCGTAGTAGAATAATTTCATATTTCACTGGCTTACAGCAACTAACAACCATTTAGTTTTAAATTTCTTTAATTAATCTTTAGCGTTATTGTGTGCTTTCTCTAATCGATCTGTGGCTATAGAAATTTTAGAATACATTACAAACATGATTCGTACCTCTGTTGTATATCAGATCGGACATACCTTATCCTATCAGCGATACATACCTTTCTTTTATTCCAGTATATAATTTTGGGTATATTTTTATACTGTAAAGTATCTGTATTTTCTCCTATACTACGGTTAGTCGTTATGTACGTAGTGTTTACAGAATTCGAGAAAAATAATATCAACGTTCACGTGATTTGGTGCAAATCACTCTTGGTATCCAACACATCCTTATGACCACCTTGAGAAACAGTTCAAAAATGGTTCAAATGGCTCTGAGCACTATGGGACTTAACATCTGTGGTCATCAGTCCCCTAGAACTTAGAACTACGTAAACGTAACTAACCTAAGGACATCACACACATCCATGCCCGAGGCAGGATTCGAACCTGCGATCGTAGCAGTCCCGCGGTTACGGACTGAGCGCCTAGAACCGCTAGACCACCGCGGCCGGCTTTGAGAAACAGTCACCATTAGTTGTTATCGTCGTTTTACACCGCTTCTACCAAAGAAACATTTCAGTTACGCAACAGATGTTTGGGATAGTAATGGACCTATATTGTTGTCTAACATAGACTATAATGGGGTGACTAAATTCAAGTCCGGAGTTTTGCTAGGTCTCGGAAGACATTGTGTTTCATAGAAATTACAATGAAATCCACACCAGTAGCTACTTGCAGGCGTTGATAACTATCAACGGGGTCAGTTGAAAATGTGTGCCCCAACCGGGACTCGAATGGAGGATCTCCTGCTTACATGGCAGACGCTCTATCCAACTGAGCCATTGAGGACACAAAGAAGAGTGCGACTGCAGGGACTTATCTCTGGCATGCTGCCTATGAGACCCACACTTGCAACTTACTGTCCACACACTACATTTGTAGTGGCCCTGCTCACTATACTCATTACTCGCGGCAGTCAATCTACCGAATCCCGTAAATGATTGATCTATGTGAGTACATCCGAGCTGAAGAAGACCATTGGCCGGTAAGCCTTATCTATATGAAAATGGTATCCGTTCTTTCGGACATGTCTGAAAGAACAGATGCCATTGGTGATCTTGCAGCTCTCGAAGAATGAAATCACAATAAAATCCAGACCATTAGCTGCTTGCAGGCGTTGATAAACATCAATGGGGACAGTTGAAAACGTGTGCTCTGAGCGGGACTCGAACCCGGGATCTCCTGCTTACATGGCAGACGCTCTATCCGACTGCGCCATCGAGGACACAGTCGCACTAGGCTCTGTGTCCTTGCCTGGATGTGTTTTTTAGGCAGTTTTCCACATCCCACTAGGTGAATACCGGGCTGGTCCCCACGTTCCGCCTCAGTTACACGACTTGCAGACATTTGAAAACGTTCGAACTATTCCATGGCTTATACTAGACGCAGACAGTTGGGGTACACTAATTCCGTCCCAGGGGGTTCGGGGTGGCGGCAGGAAGGGAATCCGGCCAACCTCTGAAACTAACACTGCCAAATTAATAGTAACACGGGACACAGGCCCTAAGAAAGACAGAAAGAAAGTGCTTACGTGGCTTTTTTCCCGTGAAAATTTTAGCAGTACATTTCATCGATGCATCTCAGGGACGTGAAAGAAGGCAAAAGTATCCAGGATCAAGGTTAAATATAATTTACTTTTACTGTGAACTAAACGTCGTTGAATTTTTTCTCTGTCAAAAATTAAGCACAGATAAAAAATGTCTTTCATTATCTGGTTTTATCTTGGGCCTAGAAAACTGAAATGTACATTGTTTATATTTTAAAACTACTTTTTCGAAGCAAAAAATGATATCAATTCTTGCTTTCTACAGCGACCAGAGATGCTAGGCTGATAGTTAATAGTGGCCGGTTATTGAACAATGGACTATCGCTTAGTGAAATGTTCGCTACGTTAAAATTTCAGAAAAAGAACATCAAGTTTTATCATAACAATGCTGTTAGCTGTCCGCATTCTTTACCCATTAATAATTTCAGTCTCTTTTAACTATCTCCCAAAATAATGGTTCCTGTTTCTTTAGCTGATTTATCCAGTTTGGGAAAAACTCGAGATCTTTATAATCAATGGAATAAATTGAGTAACACACAATTTCAACAATACTGATATCTACATCTACTTCTACATCATACTTCGCAACCTACCTAACGGTGTGTGGTGGAGGGTACTTTCGGTACCACTATCTGATCACTCCAACCGTGTTCCACTCGCGAATAGTGCGTGGGAAGAATGATTGTCGGTAAGCCTCTGTACTGGCTCTAATATCTCAAATTTTCTCCTCGTAGTCAATACGCGAGATGTATGTGGGAAAAGTAATATGTTGTCCGACTCCTGCTGAAAAGTGCTGTCCCGAAATTTCGATAGTAAATCTCTCCGTGATACACAACGCCTCTTTTGTAACGTCAGCTAGTGGAGTTTGTTTATCATCTTCGTAACGCTCTCTCGCCAGCTAAACGATCCCGTGACGAAACGCGCCGCTCGTCGTTGGATCTGCTCTATCGCCTCTATCAGTCCTACCTGGTAGTGATCCCAGATAGATGAACAGTACTCAAGACTCGGGAGCACAAGTTTCTTATAAGCCCCTTCTTTCGTGGATGTGTTAAATTCCCTTAAGATTCTTCCGATGAATCTGAGTCTGGTGTCTGCTTTTCCCACTATCTATTTTATATAGTCATTCCAATTAATGTCGCTCTGGATAGTTACGCCTAGATATTTTACGGCCGACGCTGTCTCTAGCTGCCGGCTGGTGTGGCCGAGTGGTTCTAGGCACTACAGTCTGGAACCGCACGACCGCTACAGTCGCAGGTTCGAATCCTGCCTCGGGCATTGATGTGTCTGATGTCCTTAGGTTAGTTAGGGTTAAGTAGTTCTAAGTTCTAGGGGACTGATGACCTCAGATGTTAAGTCCCATAGTGCTCAGAGCCATTTGAACCATTTGAGCTGTCTCTAGCTGTTTGTCATCAATAGTGTAGCTGTACAGTAGTAGATTTCTTTTCCTATGTATGCGCAGTATGTTACATTTATTTGCGTTCAGGGTCAACTGCCAGAGTCTGCACCATTCATTAATTCTCTGCAGGTCTTTCTGCAACTTCTTTCTATCTTCTGGCGTTGCCACTTCGGTATAGACAACTGCATCACCTGCGAATAGCCTTAAAGAGCATCCGACGCTTTCTACTAGATATTTTACGAGTATATCCATTGTTTCAGCTTTCAGTTGACAATTATATATCACATCGAAGCGATTAGTGCTAACGGACTAGGTTCTTACAGAACAGATCTTTACATAGTGAGAGCGAGACACTATGCTCTCTATTACTTATAGGTTAATACGAACAAACTAATTCTAATCTAGACTAGTGTTCTTACTCCCTTACTCTCTTAGCATTCTTAGGATTATATTGTATTCCTTTTTTGTGAGTAATACTTAAATATTTCAGTTAAACTAATTAAAGGTTATTTTTGTTAAAACTACGGCTTAAGGCCGTCAAAGAGTGGTTACGATCTCCAGTCACGAGTCTATGCACTTTCAAAAAATTATTTCACACTCATAGTTTCCTCCAATCGACACGGAATTTACTTTTCTTTTTCCAGAAACGATATTCTTGTTGGGAGTGCCTCCACTTCCTCCGCTTATGGTGAACAACCTCTAACTAACCTCTCCATACGTGGGATGTTAACCATAATCTTCCTTCCTTCCCCCTCAGCCGTTGCTTATTTCTACTTTGCGCTACATTAAGGCAGGTGACAAGGCCTCTTGTTATTGCTGTTTACATGGAGTTGTGCTGGAAATTTCCATGTCGTGGGAATCCTATGACATACCAACTCAGGAGCTCTCACCTGTGTCCTCTACAAAGTGTAGGCAGCCTTTTGGAGAGCCAATTTGATGCATCAACCACCCATGGGATGCTGAAAAGCTAGAGTATCTGGATCTGTAAGTCGACCATGTGCATACTGCATGTAAGTATTCAACTCAAGCCACTAGTTTCAAGGAAAAGACGACAGTCCTCATGCAGCACTGAACTACCACATCATAGTTAAAGTTGATACAAGCCAATTCCAAAGTAAATTACATGGCAGAGAATTTGCTGATGTAAAGGCCCAGACCAACTTTTACAATGAATGTTTTCTTTATCAGTTTTGAGTGGCACTATTTCCTTTGACACTGTGTTCCCCAGTCACTCAGGGATTTTAATCTCAGCAGTTACACTACTATTGTTCCGCTTGTGCAGGTATCACCAGCCTTTCCAATTGATGGGGTCACGGTGGCGCCAGTACAGCTGCCACCGCAGGGGGAGGAGGTTCCAGATGGCGCCAACGTCACAGTGATCGGATGGGGAAGTCTCTGGGTAAGAACTGTCTACCTACCTTCAAATATCAGTTCGTCAATAACTGACGTTTCGTTTTTCAGTTTTTTAATTCTCACTTTGTGCAGTGCTAGTATCTACTTTAATACATTTTCATACGCTTCTGTTTCAAGTTGTTTTTTACAAAATGTTTGTCATCTTGGTAAGTCAGCTATTTGTCTCACTATGCTAGATTGTTTAACAGTTGAGATGTCAGATAAAAACTTGCCAAAAATGCGAGGAAACGTTCATAATACTGTACTAAAATAGCGTGCTGTACGTATGCTGCACGATGTGTTTGCGAACATCATGCCAACGGTGCCTTCTGGTAGATCAACTTCACACAAGTGTACCTGTTGTAACCAGCTTTTCAGACGGCAATGGAAGGGGAATAGGCTGGTGTTCCTCCGCCGTACGGCAACATGTGCTCGTCACCTACAAGACATTCTCCAGTCCGACTGGCGACTCTTTCCAACACCTAACAAGGGGAACTCCCCATCGCAGCCCTCTCAGGTTTAGTGGTAAGATGGCTTAGTGGATAGCCCACCAAAAACTGAACACAGTTCAAGCATGAGAACAGTAAAAAGTGTAGTGAACTGTGAAAAAAGAAGGAAAACAGAAACGGTATACAGTCCAAGCTTAAGATGTGCAATATCGAGCGAAATGGCAGAAACTCGGCGTCGTGGCTGTGAGGTCACGGTACTGGACTTCAAGGTGGAGGACTCGTGTTCAAATCTCCCTCGTCCTCTCCCCGCCCCCCCTTTTCTTTTTAAATTATGAACTTTCCGTCAGGTCACTGACGTGTCTGTTCTCCTTCTGTAGTCATGGCAACTGTCATACAATGTGTTGGCTATAGTACATGAGGCATGTGGTAAGAGTGTACACTACTGGCCATTAAAATTGCTACACCACGAAGATGACGTGCTACTGACGCGAGATTTAACCGACAGGAAGCAGATGCTGTGATATGCAAATGATTAGCCTTTCAGAGCATTCACACAAGGTTGGCGCCGGTGGCGACACCTACAACGTGCTGCCATGAGGAAAGTTTCCAACCGATTTCTCATACACAAACAGCAGTTGACCGGCGTTGCCTGGTGAAACGCTGCTGTGATGCCTCGTCTAAGGAGGAGAAATGCGTACCATCACGTTTCCGACTTTGATAACGGTCGGATTGTAGCCTGTCACGACTGCGGTTTATCGAATCGCGACTTTGCTGCTCGCGTTGGTCGAGATCCAATGACTGCTAGCAAAATATGGAATCGGTGGATTCAGGAGGGTAATACGGAACGCCGTGCTGGATCCCAACGGCCTCGTATCACTAGCAGTCGAGATGACAGGGATCTTGTCCGCATGGCTGTCATGGATCGTACAGCCACGTCTCGATCCCTGAGTCAACAGATGGGGACCCTTGCAAGACAACAACCATCTGCACGAACAGTTCGACGACGTTTGCAGCCGCATGGACTATCAGCTCGGAGACCATGACTGTGGTTACCCTTGACGCTGCATCACAGACAGGAGCGCCTGCGATGATGTATTCAACGATGAACCTGGGTGCACGAATGGCAAAACGTAATTTTTTCGGATGAATCCAGGTTCTGTTTACAGTATCATGGTGATCGCATCTGTCTTTGGCAACATCGCGTGAACGCACATTGGAAGCGTGTATTCGTCGTCGCCATACTGGCGTATCACCCGGCGTGATGGTATGGGGTGCCATTGGTTACACGTCTCGGTCACCTCTTGTTCGCAATGACGGCCTTTTGAACAGTGGACGTTATATTTCAGATGTGTTACGACCCGTGGCTCTACCCTTCATTCGCTCCCTGCGAAACCCTACATTTGAGCAGGATAATGCACGACCGTATGTTGCAGGTCCTGTACGGGCCTTTCTGGATACAGAAAATGTTCGACTGCTGCCCTGGTCAGCACATTCTCCAGATCTCCCACCAACTGAAAACGTCTGGTTAATGATGGCCGAGCAACTGGCTCGTCACAATACGCCAGTCACTACTCTTGATGAACTGTGGTATCTTGTTGAAGCTGCATGGGCAACTGTACCTGAACACACCATCCAAGCTCTGTTTGACTCAATGCCCAGGCGTATCGAGGCGGTTGTTTCGGTCTGAGGTGGTTGTTCTGGGTACTGATTTCTCAGGATCTGTGCACCCAAATTGCGTAAAAATGTAATCACATGTCAGTTATAGTATAATATATTTGTGTAGTGAATACCCGTTTATCATCTGCATTTCTTGAGGATGTAGCAATTTTAATGGCCAGTAGTGTATTAGCATCGGATAGTAAGAGTAGCCGAGATGCTGCATCTCTCACAGAAATGAAAACAACAAATAAACGTGTGTGGACTACGTTACAACAAAGGAATTCAAGAGACAAAACTTCCAAAACGGTACACAAGAGTCATAACACGTGGTCCTTGTGTAGACGAGATAGGAGGTAAGTACGCCTGGAAGTCCTTTGCTTACACCTCGTTGTTGCAAGCGGACGTTACACCACGACACAGACGCGAGTACGAATACAGTAAACAGAAACGTCAATGACCGGACTGTCGCTTCATAATTTTCTTAAATAAAAGGTACGAGTGAGATCTGAACACGAATCTCCCACTCCGTAATCCAATATCGTCACCACACAACCATGATATGGTGGTTCCAGCCATTTACTCGATGTTGCACATCTTGAGATTGGACCGTTCACTGTTTCTATTTTGCTTCTTTTGTCACAGTTCAGTACAACTTCTTCCTGTTTTCATGCTTGGTCTATGTTCAGTTTTTAATTGGATATCCACTGGGCCATCTTACCACTAAATGTGAGAGGCTTGCGATGATTAGTTTCCCTTGTAAGCATGATAGCTGCGTGTAGATAGCGAATACTTTTGTTACAGTTTTGTCTAGCGAATCCAAACAAGTTCGAACAGAAGGTTCACTATGAAACACAAGTATATGAACATTTCCAATATCTCATACCTATATATGGCTCAGGATACCACAGTCCCATGCGGAAGACCTAACCAGATACTATGTAATTTCTTCAATTGAAGAACTGAGATAGTTTAGGAATCCACAGATTCAAATACGATTGTAGAGAAAGGGAGGGGGGGGGGGGGGGAGGGCGCAAGGGAAAGGACACAGTGACCACAATCAGAATATTCGACTGTTGCCCACTGCGATCCTTCCCTGTATAAAATTAAATAAATTGTTCTCTAAGATTTTATCATTCACTAACTAGAAGCCGACGACCGTATAATTGAAAATATCTTGCCAAGCGTACCGGACAGAAGATCAACGTTTAGGCGAATGCGGCTTGATTTTCGCTTCCTTCATTAGAAAAAGAAGAAGAGAACGAAGAACAGCTGGGAATTCTGAACTTCAGTCCATATTCAGCTCTAGAATCCTCATTTTTGAGAAAGAGTTTTAGTTAAACAGTTTCAAATTTATGAAAATAAGGGGTCTCTGTGCTTTACAAGGACAAAGTTTCAGATTCTCAGTTACTTTTGTCCTTATACTTAAATTAATTATACGGATTAACTATAAAACGTCTTAAACAGCACAAGGAAAATACTCCGCTTAAAAAGAAAAGAAAAAAAGAAAACTGGTCCTCGAAGCGGAGGAACGCATGTTGAAGTCTCCTTCCGACCAGTAATTTTAGGTTTTCCTTTTTTTACTCAATTGGCTTGATGCAAGGGCTGGAATGGTTCGTTTCATAGGAACACGGCCAATTTCTTCCCCAGTCGGCTCCAAGTCTAAAGAGCCCGTCGTCGTTGCGCCGTTAAATGTTTCTTTCCTCAGTAGCTGCTTTGCAGTTGAACTAAACTTGAAAAATAGGAAATTACAAAACGAAAATCTGAGCAGTTACTGTAAATGACAAGATTTTCTCACAAGCCGGAGTGGTGCTGTTTGTGTGGGAAATGGTGGCTACTTTCTTTTCCGAATTGGGCAGTAATTTTAAGGTGACGAAAAAATGTTGCATTAGAAACGTAATGTCTCATCTCCGCTTGCTCGGACAATGGGTAAAATGTAATACGTTTGGCGAAGTTTACAGTCCGAGACACAGGACATGTTATTTAGTGGAGAAAACAGTCAGTTTAATGTATTTTTTTATTTGTTACGCCGTTTCGTCTACAGCCATCATCACAACTTTCCAAAACGGGGTTCAGTGTCAGTATTAAAAACTTGAGCCTAATCGGAAGTCCCATCATCCTCAGGAGATGCAGTTTCCGAAAATACTTTGTTTTGTAATTTCGGAGCGTGTGGTCCACGTGCCACACGTCCAGCAATGTGTACTCTATCCGCGGTAGTACAGAAAGTCATGTGGAGTCTTGGATATGGGGAGAGAATAATGAATTAATGGAGAAATCTATTCTTCAGCAAAAAAATCTTGCTTCAGTTTTGTAACATTCCCGATAGATTTCGCCGCAAATATTCACTGGAATGAAGAATGGAGCCTAAACTTAATTTTTGATCTTGGCTAATGTGTAAAGATCATCAGCTTGCGAAGAGAGATTTTACAATGATATTACAGAACTGGATACTAATACGTCTGGAAGTCCTTCCCTTACACCTCGCTGTTGCAAGCGTGAGGCTTGTTTTTCGCTTCCTTCATTAGAGAAAGGAGAAGAGAACGAAGAACAGCTGGAAGTTCCGAACTTCAGTCCATATAGGTTCCATTGGACTGAACGGCGGTGTGGAGTTCTAATATTCTGAGAAGTGTAATTTTTTAGGCCCAAATATAAGGTACAAAAACAAATAACGGTTAATGTCGACGCACCCAAAACTGAAATAGTAGCAGTCACACGGCTCTCTGATTAGACATGCACGCATGTACACTATAAGAAAAAAAGAAACAAAAAAGACGCACCACGAAGGAATTATCCGAGCGGGGTTGGAATCACTAGAAGTGATGGCAACATATAGACAAATAAATGATTACAGTTTCAGAAAAATTGGATCATTTATTATAGAGAAAGAGCTTTACAAATTGAGCAAATCAATAACGCATTGAACAACATCTGGCTCTTTTGCAAGCAGTCATTCGGCTTGGCACTGGTAGGTAGAGTTGCTGGACGTTCTCCTAAGGGATATCTTGCCGAATTCTGTCCAGTTGGTACCTTAGATCGTCAAAATGCCGAGCTGTTTGGAGGGACTTGTCCGTAATACTCCACACGTTATCTACTTTGGAGAGATCTGGCGACCCTGGTGACCAAAGTAGGCTTTTGTAAGCACGATGAGGGTCAGTAGAAACTCTCATAGTGTGCCGGCGTTGTCTTGCTGAAACGTAAGCCCAGCATGGCTTGCAACAAAACGGGGCGTAGAATATCATTTCTACTACTTGTCTTCGTGCTCGCCACACCCAGCAACGTCGCCGTATGTCTCCTCAGTTGAGGACGTTAGGAGCATTATGGGCAAGGCCCTCCAACCAGCTCGGGATTTTGACGATCTAAGTCACCAACTGGGCAGAATTCGCCACGATATTCCTCAGGAGGACATCCAACAATCCTATCAATCAATGCCAAGTCGAATATCAGCTCGCATTACGGCAACAGATGGACCAACGCGTTATTGACTTACTCAATTTGCGAAGCTCTTTTTCTTGAATAAATCGTCCAGTTTTTATGATACTGTAATAATTCGTTGGTCGGTACAAGTACGTCACATCTACCGAATTTTTTCCCGTTCGGATTATTCCTTCGAGTTTCTTTTTAAATATCCAGTAATGACTGGGGCGGTGGCTGTAACATTTCCTCATGTACTATTCACACGATTCCTCTTTCTATCCGCTCTAAATAAAAATGTGCCAATTGCCACAGTATGCCTATTGCCGAGAGTCCGCCAGCGTCTAGGGCGACGCGCTCAACACTCGTACATTCGACTGCCGCCACTGATTTCTAGTCGACGCCTGCTACTTAACTGACCTCAGAGACACAGAGCTCTCGGTGCTGCAGCCTGATAATCGGTGCCTACACGCACTTTTGACCTCTGCTAATAAACAAATAATAAGGCTGATCCGCTACAGTTTGTAGAATGATTCTCGTTACACATTCTTGTGGGCGCCATCGCAATGAGAGAAACGTCGCAGAAAGAGACTAGTTTGGTGGTGATTGAGCCACCAAACGCACGCTGATTTAAATCTTCCTCATTTGTCGATGAAATATTGTTGATTCCTAGAGCCACAGGGACGCCAAACTGTAAAGTTACAGACTTGATCTCCATGACCCACACTGCCGGTTCATAATAAATTGGCCTGTAGCTGATATATTATTGGGCTCTAGAGCCACAGGGACGCCAAGCTGTAAGCTCCATGACCCATACTGCCGGTACATATCAAATTGGCCTGGTGGATAATATTTTTGCAGTTGGAAACATCCAACATATAGCGTTTTTGGTCAATGTCAAATTTAGGAGCGTTGAGAATTCACTGCCCCCACCCTCCGCCGGGCCCACCCTTCCCTACTTCTGAGAAGTTTCACTAACACTGTATTGAAACTGTCGAAAGCTTGCTTCAGAAATTTTTCTAAATTTTAAGCACGATCAGTATACATTAATTAGAAGTTTTGGAACTTTGGAAGGGCTGCAATACAGATGGTTGGGGCATCACGCTGTGATACTGAATGGACGCGGCAGCTGGAAACTTCTGCAAAATGGAAGCTCGCGGACCGTACGGTTGTTTAGGGGAAAACTTCTAAATTGCAAACAGATTCAACGTGCAGTTCTGGACTACATTCCAGTCGACGAACTGATTTGCAGCGGTTGGAGATTTTTCAACGATGAAGACGTTCATAAAGCGGTTCTCGGATAGCTCGGTGACCTAGGTGCGGATTTCTATCGTCGAGAAGTTGAATCATTGATATAGCGATCCGATCGTTTTCTTACAGAACTTAATGAATATGTATATCTCTGTCGCTTTGAGATGTAGTGTGGGCTTGAAGAAAAGTTACTTGGCCTATCATAATAATCTATAACTTACTTTTTTAAGGTCCCTTCTTGCTTGTTACTCTTTGTGTATCTGAATTAATGAATAAGTTAGCAAAAATACAACTGAGTGACATAACGAGAGACCTAAAGAATTTGTGTCCGTAATTTTAGGGATGGTGAATATCTGATGTTACCTTTTGGAAAACTAGTTCATCAATTCTGACGCATTTAGTGTCATCTGAATAGCAATTATCTACATCACATGTTATTTTCTGATACACAGTGCATTAGACGCCATGAGAGAAGGAAATACGGCCACATTTCACTAACATCCGACATTAGAAATCTATACCAATTATTATTTTTTGAAGGTCGAAGTCCAATATTAAATACTGTTTTATAGGCTGCAAAAAGAAATTTTTCATTGAAATCCTATCATCGACTTTGTTCGGCAGAGTATCTGTAGCAGTCATAAATTCTTCTAAGAGAAAAAGATTTGTTGTTGTTGTGGTCTTCAGTACAGAGATTGGTTTGATGCAGCTCTCCATGATACTCTATCCTGTGCAAGCTTCTTCATCTCCCAGTACCTACTGCAGCCTACATCCTTCTGAATCTGCTTAGT
Source organism: Schistocerca americana (assembly GCF_021461395.2). Taxonomy (NCBI): domain Eukaryota; kingdom Metazoa; phylum Arthropoda; class Insecta; order Orthoptera; family Acrididae; genus Schistocerca; species Schistocerca americana. The sequence continues at coordinate 1,157,302,075 of NC_060119.1, read as the reverse complement.
GTCTTCGTCTCTTGGTCTCCCTCTACAATTTTTACCCTCCACGCTGCCCTCCAATACTAAATTGGTGATACCTTGATGCCCCAGAACGTGTCCTTTCAACCGATCCCTTCTTCTAGTCAAGTTGTGCCACAAATTTCTCTATTCAATACCTCCTCATTAGTTATGTGATCTACCCATCAAATCTTCAGCATTCTTTTGTAGCTCCACATTTCGAAAGCTTCTATTCTCTTCTTGTCTAAACTATTTATCGTCCACCTTTCACTTCCATACATGGCTACACTCCATACAAATAGTTTCAGAAACGACTTCCTGACGCTTAAATCTATACTCGATGTAAACAAATTTCTCTTCTTCAGAAACGCTTTCCTTGTCATTGCCAGTCTACATGTTATATCCTCTCTACGTCTACCATCATCAGTTATTTTTCTCCCCAAATAGCAAAACTCCTTTACTACTTTAAGTGTCTCATTTCCTAATCTAATTCCCGCAGCATCACCCGATTTAATTCGACTACATTCCATTATCCTCGTTTTGCTTTTCTTGATGTTCATGCTATATCCTCCTTTCAAGACACTGTCCATTCCCTTCAGCTGCTCTTCCAGGTCCTTTGCTGTCTCTGACAGAATTACAATGTCATCGGTGAACCTCAAAGTTTTTATTTCTTCTTCATGGATTTTAATTCCTACTCCGAATTTTTCTTTTGTTTCCTTTACTGCTTGCTCAATAAGATACAGATTGTCGGTATTGGAATTCGGAGTATTAATTCTGGTGATGCGTGTAAGTCGGTAGAATGTTGAAGTGACCTCTGTATGAAAGCTCACAGTGTCGATATCAAATCGATCATCCTAATTCTCTGAACTTGCAGAGAAATGTCGATTACCTAGCAAATGGATTTTTCATAATATTTCGTATCGTGTCTAACAGGAAATCACCGGCCAGATTAAAGAAGTATTCCAGCTGTCGAGTTAGCAATCGATTCCTCACTGATGAATTCGCGAAAGTTTCCGCTTTATTACAGTCCATCGAATGACCCGCAGTAAAGCAATGTTGTGCAGTTTCTGATTTTTTACTTTTAAGGCGGCCAAGGTGGTGCTGGTGCTATAGAACCCATTACCTAGAGTGTTTTTGGTTTCACTTGTATAATAATCTGCCACATTCACACGGAATCATGTGTTTGTATCTTACTGCCTTGTGTAGAGATATGTCGTTTTTCACCTAGCCCGTAAGGCTTGAGGTTATAGCTGGAGGCTGAAAGGTCACATTAGCTTAGAGTTTTCTCAGTAATTATTATTCTAGCGAAAAGCATGCTCCTTTAATGACATAAATATTGAGAGGACTTACTTGTGCGGTTTGTATACACTAATTTTTCACCAATCCATAACCAGTTATTTCTAATAAATTTTGCTTGCAACTCCGTACGTGAATATGTGACTTTGCAATGATGTATGTATAACACTTCCCCGATTACTGGTATCAGATTTGAATGAGTGATGTAATTGTACCATCTTTCTTCTATTTACATTAAGACTATTTGCTCGTTTCAGATGAGTTACTTTGATTCCTTAAAGGTGCAATTTTCTAAATTTCGATAGTTGAATGGTATCATGGTGTCTTTACAGTGAGGTTCTAAGGACAAACTCTTCATTTTGCAGTACCAGGGACCAAGTACAGACGATCTGCAGAAAGAGGACTTACACAAATGGAACCAAGAGGTGTGTGCATCGATTTGGGGCGACATGGGATACGCCATTTACTCGTCACAGATCTGCGCTGCTCGTTTCGAGGATCTGAACTACGGTACTTGTCATGTAAGTATTAAGGCGCTGTCGGCTGTAGACAAAAAGGGTTGTGTGCTGAGCTTAACGAGACACGTCAGTCTGAGCGCTGTGCTACACACACACACACACACACACACACACACACACACACAGTCTGCAAGAAGCAGGCGTCGTGAGATCTCGGTACGAAGGTTGCACTGTTCTCGCTACAGCAGGAACATTCCCCGCTGGTCGCAGTGACCAAATCCTGGCCGTTTTAAGGTGAAAAAACCGTACATAGTGTGTTAAGGAAGGAGTCTGAAGCATTCTTCACAGGTTGTAGATAAGAGTTTTCCTGTTGCTGTTTATATACAGGAACGGGTTGAAGGACGGGTATCACTTCTGGATTTATGACTGTCTGGTTTGGGAATTGCTATTAACAGTACTCCCAGACTGGAATAGTTACGATCGTGCACAAGAACCATCTAAGATCATTAAGACAAGAGTTCATCTGAGCACCTTCATAGGAAGATAATGGGCCTAAATCTATCCTCACATGCATGCGAGAGGCGTCTAATAGTTACCGAAACGAAACTCTGCCTCAAAATCTGGCAGAAAATTTAAAGATATTCTGGTTGTGTGTAACATATACCAACGACAAGACACAATAAATACCTTCACTGCATTGTAACTATGGTAATATTATGATGACAGCTCCAATAATAGAGAGTTTCTAAACACGGTTTGCCGAAATTCTTTCATCAAAGAAGATGCAGAAAACATCCCAGAATTCTAATGAAGAACAGTTGCTAACATGACTAAGTTGGAAGTGGATATAGTGAAGTAACTTAAGTTATTTTATAGTCTTCAGCCTGGACTGTATACCAGTTAAGGTTTCTTTTGTGTATGCTGACGAAATATCCCCATTTTTAGGATTCATATACAATCGCTCGGTAGACAAAAGCTCCGTATATAATGACTAGAATGGTGCTCAAGACCAACTAGTTCACGAAAAAAGAAAGAGGAATAATCCGCTGAATTACAATACGTATCACTGACGTCGATCTGCAGTAGGGCTTTGAAACATATACTGTTTCCGATCATTATGAATTACGAGGGTAATCCCAAACGTAAGGTCTCCTATCTTTATAAGTACAGAACTCTGTCTGTGTGGCAGTTGGTCACACTGTTATGAAGAGTGCTTCACGTATTGTGTGTAGTCCGCATCTCGTGGTCGTGCGGTAGCGTTCTCGCTTCCCGGGTTCGATTCCCGGCGGGGACAGGGATTTTCTCTGCCTCGTGATGACTGGGTGTTGTGTGATGTCCTTAGGTTAGTTAGGTTTAAGTAGTTCTAAGTTCTAGGGGACTGATGACCATAGATGTTAAGTCCCATAGTGCTCAGAGCCATTTGTTGTGAGTAAACATACGCACGCAGCGCTGAGGCGCTCAGTCTTGACTTGGCAATCGTCGAGAATGGAGCTCCCGTTGTATGTTACCGCCAAGTGCGAATTGCGCGAAGTTATTCGGTTTTTGAACGCAAAGGGCACTGCGCCGATTGAAATCCATCGCCAATTGACGGAAGTGTATGGTGAGTCGTGCATGGACATCCAAAATGTTCGTAAGTGGTGTAGAGATTTTGCAGTTGGTTGGACCGAAATTCACGACGAACAAAGGAGCGGGAGATCGTCAATTTCTGAGGAGACAGTGTTGAAGGTTGAGAAAAGGATGAGTGAAGATCGGCGGATCACCCTGGATGATCACTACACGTTGGTTCCTGAGGATTCCCGAAGCACCGCTCACAGTATTTTAACGGAAACATAGAACTTCCGGAAGGTGTGCGCAAGATGGGTGCCACGGATGCTGACTGAGGACATGCTTCCCGCCATTTCTTCACGGCCTTGCGGCCGAACGGGACAACTTTCTGGACTCAATTGTCAACGGGTGACGAAACCTGGGCATACCACTTTACACCTGAGACCAAGCAACAATCACGCCAGTGGTGGCATCCTTCTTCGCCAAAGCCGCGGAAATTCAAACAAACACAGTCTGCCGGTAAAGTCACGAAAACCGTTTTTTGGGATCGGAAAGGGGTACTGTTGGTCGACTTTATGCCCACTGAGACCACAATTAACCCTGACAGGTACTGTAAGACTCTGAAAAAACTCAAACGGGCAATTCAAAACCGAAGAAGAGGAATGTTGAACAAGGGCGTACACATTCTCCGTGACAACTCTCGCCCACACATCGCTCGGCAAACCGTTGCTCTCCTGCAACAGTTTCAGTGGAACATAATCACCCACCCACCCTGTAGTCCCGACTTAGCGTCAAGTGATTATCACCTGTTCCCTATGTTAAAAGAACATTTTGCCGGAAAAGCGATTCATCTCCGACGACGAGGTGAGAAGAGAGTCATAACTTTCTGAACAGCATGGCGGCGAGCTGGTATGACATGGGCATACAAAAACTGCCACAGCGTCTACAAAAATGCATCGAAAAATAGCTAAATGTTCAAGCTGTAAACTGATGTAAACCATTGTACAAATAAACAGGCCTATGTACTTATAAAAAAAAAATAGGAGACCTTACTTTTGGGATTACCCTCGTATCTCTAAGAACTCGATCTATTGATACAGTCACTACCGGTTCAGAAAGTATCGCAGTACAACTAGGTTTTTGTTCTCGTAGAGTAATAAATGCTCTCGACAGGTGACCTCAAACTTGTTGTGTACGGCTACATACACAATGTTAAGGAGAGATGGGGTACATAATGGTTCGACAACTGCGGGCGTAGTAAAGCTTGACAGGAGTAGAAATGATAAGCGAAGAAGTTAACACAGTAAACAGAATATTTACGTAACTCGTATTTCGTCAAGCATATCAAGACTCATTACTTAGTGCAGCAGAAACAGAGTCCATCTCATACAAGGGCAACTTGGATGAGGCTCGCTGTACTAAGTATGAACGAAGCTGTCGTAGCGTTGAGACTCCAGATGAAAGTGGAATGAGTCGCTGCCGCCGGCCATCCTATATTGGGACGAAAGAGGGCGCTCGTGGTACAGAGCCATTGGAGCTGTGGCTCACTCAGTGGGAATGTACCACTGGGCCGACCAGTGTAAGCGTCAGACGGAAACTTGCTATTCATTTACCAATTGTAGTACACCAGTGGGTGTGGTACTGATGCGTAATACCACAAAACTGATTCTATGTTTCTAGATTTTCAGAAGGTTTTTGACACCAGTCCTCACATGCAGCTTCTAATCACATTGCCTGCTTATGGAGTATCGTTTGAGTTGTAACATTCTTTAAATAAGTACTTCTTTTTTGATTATGCTGAATGAAAGTTTAGCGTTATTGTAATAATTATTCAATGATATATTGAATGAGGAATGGATACATAACTGGAGTTATCGTGTAGCGTGTTGTAACTGCAGGCGGTGTGCTTACTGTGCGTTACTCTTAGCAAAAACTTTAAACGCTTTGATTGGGCAATGCAACTCCCAATACCAATAAGGAAATACAGTCACTGCAAAAACACATTCAGCCCCTTAGGCACTGAACTCTCTGACCTTGTTCAAAACTGATAACCTTGGTTCAAAAAATGGCTCTGTGCACTATGGGACTTAACTTCTAAGGTCATCAGCCCCCTAGAACTTAGAACTACTTAAACCTAACTAACCTAAGGACATCACACACATCCATGCCCGAGGCAGGATTCGAACCTGCGAGCGTAGCGGTCGCGCGGTTCCAGACTGTAGCGCCTAGAACCGCTCGGCCACCCTGGCCGGCGATAACCTTGGTCCCTGTGCACATAACAATAAATTAAATTCTCTTACGTCTAAAGCAGGAACAGTGGACCGCTTTATATTCTGGTCTCTCACGGAAAAAGTAAAATATGCTATCTACAGGCTCGGCAGTGTGCAATGCAGAACATAATAATTGAAATGCAGATGAAGTTCTTTTGGCTGATAAATGAAAACATTTAAGAAAAATCCAAGTTCTTTGAAAAATATATGACCTGGACACGGTGGCGGTACTGATTGTGATGAATTACTAACACTGAGATTTTTAGCAAAAATTATATTGAAAATTAAGTTTGTCTTTTCAAAAACATCTGACAATTGAAGTTATATTAGTCAGAAAAGTACATCATATTTACTGCTGGCCGTGTGGCCGAGCGGTTCTAGGCGCTTCAGTCTGGAACCGCGCGACCGCTACGGTCGCAGGTTCGAATCCTTCCTCGGGCATGGATCTGTGTGATGTCCTTAGGTTAGTTAGGTTGAAGTAGTTCTAAGTTCTACGGGACTGATGACCTCAGATATTATGTCCCATACCGCTCAGAGCCATTTGAACCATCATATTTACTGATTGATTCACGAAAAATGAGATTTATACAGCCAGTATTATCTAACCTCACTAAACTAGCATAAACACAAACCATCAAATGATTTATAGCTGGGGTCAGGGATTTTCTCTGCCTCGTGATGGCTGGGTGTTGTGTGCTGTCCTTAGGTTAGTTAGGTTGAAGTAGTTCTAAGTTCTAGGGGACTTATGACCACAGCAGCTGAGTCCCATAGTGCTCAGAGCCATTTTTTTTTATTTATAGCTGTGTTAACACATCTTAGAAACATTACAAAAGTGACATAGCTAACTATCTTTTATCAAATCAGTTTATTTACATTCTGAGGTTACTCAACAATTACAAATGATCAGCCAACTTATCTATACTAGCGCGATGGCATAACGAAAATCATAATTATTTAAAATCTTTGCCTTGCTTGCTTGAAGACTTCTGCTTACATGTTCTCGTTATTCCTACGTTAATATAACAGTTGGTGGTTTCACAGAGCACACCACAAACACTGCCTACACCATCCTCTTTCATTCACAGACAGCTACCTACAACTGTGCGCCAAGTGCTCTCTTACTCCAACACTACAATCTCAGACCAGAAGTAGTACCTTTGGCTCTGCGGACGTGCACAGTCAGCGATACGCATTATAAAGCCTGTCAGAGACATACATAGTTTATAAAGTCGTACACTAGGCTCATTTTAGTTTACATTAATATTATTATCGTATTCGGGTGCCACATACACAGACTCCTTGCACCGTTGCGTGACTGGATTCCTCATTTTCTGTCAGAGAAGTCACGGTTCATAGAAATTGACGAGAAGTTATGTAGCGAAATCGAAGCGATGTCTAATGTTGTCCAAGAAAGCTTTATAGAACCTCTCCTGATATTAATCCGTATAAACAGTTTACGATGCAATCTGGGCAGCGCACTTGGATTGTTTGCTGATTATGCTATCGCTTACTGCCTAGTAAAGTCATTAAGAAATCATAAGTAAACGCTAAACGATTTGGAAAAGATATCTACATGAAACTGTCACTTGACCTTAAACAATAAAATGGGTGAAGTCCATCAAATGAGTACTAAAAAAATATGCTAAATTTCTGCTATACCTTACATTACAGAAATTGAAAAGCAGTCGATTAAAATAACTAGGAATTACACTTACAAACAATTTAAACTGGAACCACCATATGTTGTGGCGAAGGTGAACCAAAGACTGCGTTTTATTGGCAGAACTCTTAGAAGATGCAACATATCTACAAAGGAGACTGCCTACGCTAAGCTTTTTCGTTCTCTTCTGTAGTGATGCTTCGCAGTATGGGATCCATATTAGATAGGATCGACGGAAGACATCAAAAAAGTTCAAAGAAGGGAAGTTCAGCACCTTTTGTATTATCAGGAAGCAGAGAAGAAAGTGTTACGGATTTGATAAGCGAGTTGGTGTGGCGATCATTAAAATAGCTGTCATTTCCGCTGCGGCGAGATCTTGTCACTAAACTTTAATTATCATCGTTGTCCTCCGAATGCCTGAATATTTTGTTGACCCCACTTACAAAGGGAGAAATGAATATTGCAATAACATATGAGGAAGCAGAGATCTACGAGTCTACTATACTTACGTGCTACTCGACATTGGAACGGCAGAGAAATAATTTGAAAGTGGCTGTGTGAATCCTTTGCCAAACACTTAAGCGTGAACTGCAGAGAAATCGTGTAAATGTGGAGGTAGAATTTACCGATAGCCTTGAGGCTGCACTAGGCTTGTCCCCGGGAAGTATGGGCTCGTGAACAGCATCACTGTCTTGCGTGCTGCAAACAAAATCTCTTTTTTCCGATATGTCCTTAGCTAGTCAGAGCTCTAGTTTGACCAGGCAGGGATGAGACGGTTGCGACACTAAAGCACCTTAGTGATTCTGACAGTAAGGCAGAGTAGGATTTAACGTCCGGTCGACCCGACGATGTCCTCGCAAACGGAGTACAAGCTTAAACCGCAAAGGACGAGGAAAGATATCTACGTGTCATTTCCAAAGGGACCATTCCAGTATTAGCCTCAAACGATTTAGACAGACCACAGAAAAACTTAAGTTAGAATGGCCAAAACGGGATTTGCACCTATCTCTTGCCGAATGCATGACCAAAAGAAGTTGGAACAGGCTTCAGAAGGTCGGCTGGTGCCATCACACTGGAAATTAGCCTTTGAGTGAGTCAAATACGGCTGTTGCTGTCTCAGCGTATTCATGCTGGACACTTGGTTACTACAGTGCCTATATGATGGCGACTCTGTATCAGAGCGCAGTGTAAATACCATGTTTACATCACGTCTTTTGATGTGTTCATTGTTGATCATGAGCATATACCCCTGAAATCGTTGTTTGGAGGAATATTACGAAACTGACGTACTGGATTGGAATTGACAAGGTTGAATAGGTCTTAGGCAATGGCGCAGTGGTTAGCACACTGGACTCGCATTCGGGGGGACGACGGTTCAATCCCGTCTCCGGCCATCCTGATTTAGGTTTTCCGTGATTTCCCTAAATCGCTTCAGGCAAATGCCGGGATGGTTCCTTTGAAAGGGCACGGCCGATTTCCTTCCCCATCCTTCCCTCATCCGAGCTTGCGCTCCGTCTCTAATGACCTCGTTGTCGACGGGACGTTAAACACTAATATCCTCCTCCTCCTCTTAGGCAAGCATATGGAATTAATTGTGTTGACGGCCTGCTGCCCTAATAAGTAGTGGGTAAGGAAGAGGAATTCATGATAAAACTTAGTTTTCGAACAGCTTGTATCTTTTTCGCCAATAATTACACATCCCAGTTCTATTTTAACCATATTTCGAATTCAGTACAGACCGTTCTACCGTCTTATGGGGACTGTTAAATAAAGATATTTCATTTCAGCAGGAAAAAGGGAGGTGGAATGGAAGTTGTAACAGGGACGCCAGTAAGTTTCGCATTTGCTCTTGAGAAACAAAAATAATGATTACTCTGTTAAATATTTCCAGCGGTAACTAAATAACCTATGGTGTCGAAATGGGAGGTAGTAGCTGAGCCTTGCGCTTCCAACGTTTTTTAAACCAAGCAGAAAAAATACCAGTTACATTCGAAGCAACAAATGGTTGTGACTCCTTACCCGTAATTGTCTGTTGTGTCCACGTGTTAAGTAGGGTTAGCTGGAGCGACTAACTTATTTGGCACCAAATGCATGGTCACCCGGCGATTCGGATGAGAAGTCTGTATTTGACATTGTACCAATTTTACATGAGCTGATTGAATTGATAACCTGCCCTTCTTCTCTGGAGTTAAAAATCGATACAAGAGGAATCAAACAATTGTTCTCGCTCTCGCAAAACACCGAGCGAAGGAAAGAGAAATCCGCACCTCCACAAGCGCTGTCCTATGCCAGAACGGTAACTGACTCTCATTCCTATGAATTTATTCCTGTGCGAAATCACTGGCATAAAAACCTGAGTAGAAACTTGAGCGGGACTGGGTGGTAGGATCGCGGCTGCTTGGCAATAGAGATGGGGCCCCTCCACGCCCGCACCAACGTGGTGACCAAACCAAAATTTCTAATGTCAACTCCGTCAACATGTTAGTTATCTAGTAAGTGGATCACAGGCTTCTGGGCTGTGATGTTATCCGTGCGTCTGGGCAAGACTACGCATTAACACGGTCCATCAGGTGATAGATAGTGGACGAAACGCGAGTGAGGGTAGCGATTTGAAGAGCAGAGGGAAAAAAGTGCCAAATCTCGTGCCTTGGGAAAAAAACCTCTGCGACAGTGGGATGGGTAGTAAGAGCAGTAGTGGCTTACTAGCTGCGATAGTTCATGCAAGGTTGGATTTGTTAGTATGGCTATCATGCATCATTACCGTGGCAAGCGATGGCGATGTATCCCAGTTGCTGCAGCCTCTACATTCCTGGAACAATTAAGATCGTTATATAGTAGTGGGAGATCGTCCATAGATCGTCTCACTGTGTGGGGGATGTGTGGAGATTGTCTGCATGCAGTGTACGGTACGGCTTCCCTGCGTGGTGCCAGTTATTCGGCAGTGTATTCCAGCTGGATATCCAGTAATGGCGTCTGATTAACAGGGGCTCACCTGTACCGCTGTGTCTGCGTGTGCTTGGCCATAGGCTGACTGGCAGTTGGTACAACAAACAACAAGGACATTCGAGTGAGTGCGACAAAACGCTGTAATGCAGGCATCAAGGCTGACGCGCTGTCATATGAGCTGAAGGTGTTATCGTAAGGTGTAAGCTCATTATCTGATTAAAAAAGTAAACATTTAATTCTGACCAATAGTTCCTCATCTCAAATTACTAGGTTTAGGATATTGATCACTAAGTTAATTATTTGCATTTTTCTGCTACCTGTCTCATGTTTCACTTAATATATTGCATATTTCTGGAAAGTTTCCTCATCATCAGACCATTATGCTTAGAAATATATTTTCCTTAAAGATTAAATGTCATAATCTAAATAAACTTAGAATACTGCTTTGTTGACAATTCTGATGGTGTATTGGCTATTGGGGTATTTGTAGGGGGAGGGGGGGGGGGGACACAATGGGTGGACGGAAATCCATGTTCAGCAGTCAGTCTAGCTGTCGAAAGTATTTCACGAAAACAATTCTACAAAAATAGAAAATACGTGACTTGCAACTATCTAACAACAAATAGCTAGTCGACAGTTCGTTCACTGATATAATATGGGCGTTTGTTCCAACTATACGGAAGTGCAGAATATGTAAATCGACCTTTATGTACAACTTGTACAAACCTTAGAACACTGTAACAGCTACAGGTTTACTCGAGAATAGCGCTATAGCCGAAACAATCATGTAGTAAGGAAGAGGCACTACTAATTAAACTATTTGCAGCTTGGCTGGAGTCATTCTTTACAAAAGTCATGTTGTGACGTATTTTACGCTGCGACTCCGGTCGAAAAGGAAACAGTGCCACATCTTAAACCTGTTGCTTTAGAACAGCATTAAGGCTACTAAAGAATTTTCAGTTTTTGGATTCAGCTACCTCATTTATAATATTATCTCCATTCTTTTTTGTCTGTGAATGAATATTTCCACTCCTTCCACTACATCATTTCCTTTACACTTTCCGATTTTGTGCAAAATTTCGAAGTTGTCTTCGATTTTCGATAGGTAACGATTGACTTAGCCATCATGGTCACGGCTAAATGATCATAAAGGTTTAATGCGCTGTCTGTAATGCGACAGATAATCTCTGGCATAGGTGTGTCCCACTGTGGTTCGCTGACCAACTTGGACAAGTGACTGGATGATCAGTCAATCCAAGAAATCGTACTACTCTTGCGAACTGAGAAAAACATCCCGCATGACAAAGTGTGGCCAAGAGGTCATGCTTAGGATTAAGACATTGGAAAGCAATCCTAAATGTGAGAGGGCAAAAAAGTTTGAATACACTGATCAGCAAAACCATTACGACCACGTCACACTGCGACGTTGGATGCCTCCTGGTGGCGTTGCTGGCACGTGATGCGGTAAAAAAAAGGTATTTAAGTGGAGCAGACACGGACCGGGGGGGGGGGGGGGGGGCACCCTAGCGAAGATATGGGCTGCAAATCCATTGAGACAAGCGACTTTAACAAAGGGCTGTTCGTTGTCACTCAGAACCCGTGAACGAGTGTCTCGAAAACGGAGAAGCCAGTCGAATATTGACGTGATACTGTCATGTGCACCTACGGAAAGAGCTGTAAGGACAGTGAAACTATCACCAGGCGGTAAGTGGTTGGACGTCCTCGACTCTTCACAGAACGTGCGTTTCGGAGACTTAAGTGCTCTGTAAAATAGGATAGACGATTATCTGTGTCATCTCTGCCGAAAGAGAACAATGATGGTGCACGCACAAGTGTTTCGCAGCACACCGTACATTGTTGAACACGGAGCTATGCAGCAGAGCACCCCTACATCTTCACATGGTGACCCAACGACATCGTCAGTTACGATTGCAGTGGTCACGGGACCATCGGGATTCGACCGTCGTTCAGTGAAAACATGTCAGCTCTTGAGGTTCTAACAATACCACCACTTGCAAAGTAGGTTAGAAATCAGATTAATAATGTTGCTCACGCAGCATATGTTCGCTTTATCGGGCAACAGCAAAGTTATTGACTGTGGATGGTATCGTCAGAATGGAAATAATGAAGTCACAGTAAAAAAGTCATTAATTTTGGCACTTACCTTGAATGGATTCCCACGTAGATTTCGTCGAAGTTGTTATGGCCCATCTTGTTGATTCTAGGGTGATTCCACTTTGACTGCTAGAAGGTCCAGATCTGTATTTTAGCAATATTTGAAGACCTAACAAATGCGTTTTTTGGGAAATTCTTAATGATGAAACAATCCCAGATCAGAACAGTGGTATGGTAGAAATAATTTTTGACTTGGTGTTCACGATCCACATTTTTATTAAACTTCTTGTAAATTCACATATACTTCTTCTTAATTGTCACATCATCAAGGAAACAGTTTTGTGTCAATCTTCATATATTTAATTTCCACTTTAACCAAACTCAAGACTTGACTGTTCTTTTACAAGGCGAAATAACAACTTAACTTCTGAAAAGTGAAACAGACTGCTCTGTGCGCATTCGCGCCAAAACGGTTACAAGTAAGTCAAAGATTATGACAGTCTCACAGAAATGAATACATACAAGAACCATATCGCTGTAATACATCGATACATCGGAGTACCTATACATTAATAAAACCAAATGTGAATATTGTCACAAAAATATGTCTGTTACTTCCCAGGAAAGTAGTACAATATTACTGGTATCGAGAACTGGGGTTGGAGTGCGGTAATGGTCACGTAAATAAAGAACCATTACAGTGTGAACCACATTTTGCTACATTTGGCCGATGGTCGTCTCCACAAATGCCGTCATCGAGGTGAAGAAAGGCGGCTCGAAACGCCCAGCGCGGCACGGACGCAGGCTGATGGGAGCTGTGTTACGGTATGGGAGACATTCTCCTCCGCTTGAATGGGACCTCTGGTAGTAATCGAAGAGAGCTGGGAACCACCTGCGTCCCTTCATGCTACGGCAATGTCACCTTTCAGCAGTATAATCGTCCGTGTCCAGGTGCCGGAACCGTGCTACAGTGGTTTGAGGAGAATTATAGTGGACTGGCGTTGATGTCTCGGCGACGAAATTCGCCTTATGTGAATCCTATGGAACGTATCTGGGTCGCTATCGGGCGCTATCACTGCGTACTCAAATCAGCAGTTCGTTATTTACGCAAATTATATGACTTGTGTGCAGACGTATAATGCCAGATACGTCCACAAACCTACCAACAAACTGTCGAATCCCTGATACTCGGAATCAGTGATGTATTTCGTTCCAAAGACGGACAAACAAGCTATGAAACAAATGGTCTTAATGCTTTTGCCCATCAACGTATTTAAACTAAGGGAGGTGATGTACAGCTTTCGACAAGCTGACTATGCCTCGCTGTCTTGTGTTGTAACCTCAAAAGCTCTTCGCATTGTCTCATGGAGCAGGGATATCTGATATGATTGAGGAGAAACCAATCGCAGTGGGGCGTTAAACGTGACAACTTAGGTTAATTACCGGCATCTTGTTTGCTTTCACGTTCACAACCACCCGTGATAGCACAAAATCATTAAGTGGTTGTCTGCAAATGGGCTCTCATTAAACTTTGACAAAACAGAGTATATTCAGTTCCACACAGTAAATGGAATGACACCATTAATAAATATAGACTTCGATCAGAAATCGGTAGCTAAGGTACAATATTCAAAATTTCTAGGTGTATGCATTGATGAGGTGTTGAACTAGAAAAAACACACTGAGGACCTGCTGAAACGTTTGAGTTCAGCTACTTGTGCTATTAGGGTCATTGCAAATTTTGGTGATATACATCTGAGTAAATTAGCTTACCACGCCTATTTTCATTCTCTGCTTTCGTACGGCATCATATTCTGGGGTAACTCATTATTGAGTAAAAGAGTGTTCATTGCACAAAAGCGTGTAATCAGAATAATTGCTGTAGCTCATCCAAGATCATCCTGCAGACATTTAAAGAGCTAGAAATCTTCACTGTAGCCTCACAATATATATATATATATATATATATATATATATATATATATATATATATTCACTTATAAAATTTGTTATTAACAATCCGAACGAATTCAAAAGTAATGGCAGTGTACATGGCTACAACACTAGGAGAAAGGATGATCTTCACTAGTCAAGGTTAAATCTAACATTGGCTCAGAAGGGGGTAAATTATGCTGCCACAAAAGTCTTTGGTCACTTAGCTAATAGCATCAAAAGTCTGACAGATAGCCATATAGCATTTAAAAGGAAATTAAAAGAATTTATTAATGGCAACTCCTTCTACGCATTAGATGAATTTTTGGATATAGTAAGTAAGTAATTTCCCAACCCCTACAAAAAAAAAAATTAAAAATATTGAGTGTCATGTAATATTTTGTCCAATGTAATATCTTGTATAGACACATTTTATTAACCTGACACGTTCCACATCATTACGAAATGTCGTATTCATGATCTATGGAACAAGTACTAATCTAATCTAATCTAATCTGAACACATGTCGCATTTCCGAAGTACTCTAGACTACAGCCCGTTCGCCGCAGAGAGATTTGACTTCCTTTGTTAAGAAGGTAAACCATTGAAAATGAGCTAAGCCTTCCTAGCTCGAAGAAAGCGATATTTGAAAACGTAACTTCCTGATCATAACTGTCACCAATGAAACCTAATGTCCTTGAATGGCTTCCGCAGGGTGATTCTGGCGGTCCAGTGCTGTACGGGGGCGTGTTGCAGGGTCTGACGTCATGGGGGTACGAGTGCGCCACGCCGCCCTACCCCGGCATCTACACACGGGTCGCCAGCTACGTCGACTGGATCCATCGCCACACCGGCACCTCGTGGGCGCCCAACTGGCGCCCTTAAATATGTATCACTATGTTGTCCCAACTCCATCAGATTTGTAGTGCTACCGTGCTGTGCTGGCAACTAACGTTCCTGCTCAGTTGATAATAAAAATAGTGAAGAACAAATTTTCTATTCACTTGGTATCATTCCAGCGCCCTAAAGAATACTGTCCTCTTATACATAGAATTAAAAGTATATTCAACGAGAGCCGCTTCCATACCGGAATAAATTATATGATCTCTATGTCTAGAAAAATTGACTATCGGGCAGATGTCATCCAGTCGCTCTCCCTCCCTCCACGAAATTCAAACCAAAATCCAATCAATTAATGCAACAAGACCTGCACGCAACGTACCTCCTGTTGTTTAAGTGAAATCGGACGAAACTTGAACAGATGGCCTCAGGGACTCAATTACGAAGGAGTCTGTGGAAGTTGTAATGTGTGTCAATAACATTTATAAAGAAACATGTTTATTTATTTGTTCGTGTTCCGTTGATCCAATATACAAGAGAGTTGCATGGAAATTGAAAGAATCATGATTATACGTAAATACAATACGTAGAGATGCTAAGAGATACAATTTGTAATATGTATATAAGATCAAAATTTGCTAATAATTATAAGCTTAGATATTTCCATTAGTGAACAGTGTTGTATAATAATCAAAGTCGTAAATTACAATTATTACACATTACAAATAAAAAATTTGATTGAAGTGAAATACGTCACTAGCTTGAGCGAAAATCTCCGTGTTATCGGCGGTTATAGAGTTCCGTTACAAAGTGGTAATAGCAAATATTACGAGAGTAATCCCAAAAGTAAGGTCTCCTATTTTTTTTATAAGTACAGAACTCTGTTTGTGTGGCAGTTGGTCACACTGTTATGAAGAGTGCTGTGTGTAAACACACGCACGCCGCTCTGAGGCGCTCAGTCTTGGCTTGGCAGCCGTTGAGAATGGAACTCCCGTTGGATGCTGCCGCCAAGTGCGGGTTGCACGCAGTTATTCGGTTTTTGAACGCAAAGGGCACTGCGCCGATTGAAACCCATCGCCAATTGACGGAAGTGTATGGTGAGTCGTGCATGGACGCCAAAAATGTTCGTAAGTGGTGTAGAGAGTTTGCAGATGGTCGGACCGAAATTCACGAAGAACAAAGGAGCGGGAGACCGACAGTTTCTGAGGAGACAGTGTTCAAGGTTGAGCAAAGCATGCGTGAAGATTGGCGGATCACCCTGGATGATCTCTGCACGTTGGTTCCTGAGGTTTCCCAAAGCACCGCTCACAGAATTTTAACGGGAACATTGAACTACCGGAAGGTGTGCGCAAGATGGGTGCCACGCATGTTGACTGAGGACCACATGCGGCAAGGAGTTGATGCTTCCTGCGCATTTCTTCACCGCCTTCCAGCGGAGCAGGACAACTTTCTGGACTGACGGAATCTGGGCATACCACTTTACACCCGAGACCAAGCAACAATCACGCCAGTGACGGCATCCTTCTTCGCAGCATGGCGGCGAGCTGGTATGACGTGGGCATACAAAAACTGCATCTCCAAAAATGCATCGACAGAAATGTTGATTATGTCGAAAAATAGCTAAATGTTCACGCTGTAAACTGATGTAAACCATTGCAGAAATAAACAGGTCTATGTACTTATAAAAAAATAGAAGACCTTACTTTTGGGATTACCCTCGTACAGTTAAAATGTGTCATATCTAGGTTACAATGTGGAAATGTTTACATTAAAGAATTCATTGAGACAGGTAAAACAGTTTTGCAGAAGATAATACTTTAATTTACTTTTAAACTGCTGCTGTACACTGGTAAGATGGGAATGCATTAAACACCTTTATACTTGGGTAGTGTAATCTCTTTTGAACTAGACTCAAGTTTTTTGTATCAATATGCAAGTCGTGCTCTGATCTTGTGTCGTACTCACTAAGGGCACTAATAGTTTTGTGCATCGGGAGGTTCTTAATTAAAAATCACATAAAGGATAGGATGTATTGTGAGGTCATTGTTAATACTTTTTGTATTCTTAAAGGATTTCTGCATGAATGATTTCTGTTGACTCTGCTTAGAATTATGATTGCTCTTTTCTAAATGACAATTACTTTATTTTCCATTGTTTGATTACCCAAAATGTTACGCCACAGGACAACAATCTATGAAAATACAAAAAATAAGCAGCTTTAACAGCGTAAGTATTAGCAGCTGCTGCTATAACACGTAGAGCATAATTTGCTGAACCAAGTCTTTTTCTAAAGTCCTGAATATGGTAAGAGCAATTACGTTTATTGTCTGTGGGAGGCCTAAAAATTTTGAAAAGCAAATTTTCTGTATATTATATCGCATCTTATTATTATTGTTATAATTAACTGTCATTCTCTTGGTAGAACAGGCTATTCAAGGGATGAGCTATTGAAAAGTCGTGGTATTTTCAGCAAAAAAAGAGACGATAACGTAGTGGGCCCAAGATATATATGTTTGATAGACAGTAATATGTCCCATATTATACATCAGGTTGGAGACAAAGAGGGTCCTAGTGACATTTCACCGTTGGTATCAATGTGACGTCTGGTCGTACTGGACAAACCGGGTAAAACACTATGGAGCTGTAGGTTACAGATTTCTCCAGAAAAACTAATAATTGTTTCTTTCATAAAACGAACTAGACTAGGCTATTTCAACAGTGTTAAGTCTCTCCACTAATAAAATACGAATAAAATCTCAGCGTAGGTTTCTTGGTGTTATATTTGATTCACTAATCGGTTGGGATCCTCATATGAAAAAAAAAAAAAAAAAAAGAAAAAGGTAGCCAGACCGAATGAAAAACCACTGATCCTTACGAGATCAGTGACAACCCAACATTCTGCTTACTTTATAGCTTATAGCATATAAAATAGTAGAAACCTAGTTGAAAGTGTAGTTCCACGACAAGTACTGGAGAAGACACCTTCAGTAACGTTAAATTTAAGCCGGTGTGCCGGTTAAGAGCATCTAAGTGACCAGTGTGCAGCAAGCCACACAAATTAATGATGTGTACACATCCTGTAGACTTTCTCGTTCCAGATCATTTCGATACACAAATCGTTCTAATGACATATTGAACATTAAACTAACTACGAAATAGAGTTGGACTACATACATAAATATACCTGCCTACATCGTTTAAGCTATAGTCTTAAGTTGCCATCCGCTATTTCGCACTTACAGTTAGTGGACTCGAGGGGAACTACTTTGAAGGGCGTAACCAATGTAATACACTCTCAAGTAACGAAAATAAATTTTGTGAATTTATAGTGTAGCTAATTCCTGATCTAAATCAACTGCAGTGATCCAAACCGACGACCAGGAAATGTTCTGTCATTGAATCACCCACAAGGAAAACAGACAACATTGTGATAGCTTATAAATTATGTGGTGTGATGATAAAGGAAAAAAATCGCTCTTATTTAGGAAATTTATAAGCCAGTCTTTATCAGCGAAACAAAACACTTGGGCAGAGTCACTGATTTGTGAATTACCTTGACATCAAGAGCTGCTACGAAAGTGGCAAACCGCCTGCTACGTTCGGTTTCGTCATAAATATGTCGTTATGAGTAGCCTTTATGAATCTCGCCGTATTGGCTGCGAAGCACCACCATGACAACAACTAGCCAGTATTTTTTAAGTAGCTAATTCAGCTTACCAACAAAAATAATAAACTTTCATCCTATAACAAGTCTTAAGTGACCAGATGCACTCTGGGACAAACAAATTCGGCAGCGCCGCCTTCTTAACGAATTACGAAAACTAAGTGTACTTCGAAGGTATTTCAAAGACATTACACAACTCATACGAATGAGACACTGTCAAGCCAAGGACAGCTTATCAAACAAATACTTAGGTTTTTCGTAATCTGGATAAGACACAGAGGAATGGTTTTTCCCGATCTTCAGTACGAGTACGTCATCTGACAGCACTGATTAACGCAGCTCACAATCATATTTCGAGGATCTCGCGTTGTTCTTCTGAAATTTTTGCTATAAGAGCCAACTGATTGGCAACCAGAAGGGAGTAGCGAGTGAGGTCAGAGGGGGGAACACGCAGACGCCCGAAGAACCAAACAATATCGTGTATGGCCTTTGCGAGCACGCAGAAGTGTCGCAACACGGCGTGGCATGGTCTCGACTAATGTCTGAAGTAGCGCTGGAGGGAACTGACACCATGAATCCTGCAGGGCTGTCCACAAATCCGTAAAAGTACGAGAGGGTGGCGATCTCTTCTGAACAGCACATGCACTGCATCCCAGATATGCTCAATAATGTTCATGTCTGGGGACTTTGGTGGCCAGTGGAAGTGTTTAAACTCAGAAGAATGTTCCTGGAGCCATTCTGTAGTAATTCGGGACTTGTGGGTTGTCGCGTTGTCTTGCTGGAATCGCCCAAGTCCATCAGAATGCTCAATAGAGATGAATGGATCGAGGTGTTCACACAGGATGCTTACTCCAAAAGCATACACCCCACACCATTACAGAGCCTCCACAAGCTTGAACAGTCCCCTGCTCCATTCCCCGTACCCGTCCATCCACTCGATACAACTTGAAACGAGACTCGTCCGGCCAGGCAAAATGTTTCCAGTCACCAATAGTTCAATGTCGGTTTTGACGGTCCCAGGCGAGGCGTAAAGCTTTGTGTCGTCCAGTCATCAAGAGTACACGATGTTTCTTTGAATGGTTCCCACGCTGAGACTTGTTGATGCCCCATCATTGAAATGTGCAGCAGTTTACGGAAGGGTTGCATTTCTGTCACGTTGATCGATTCACTTCAGTCGTCGTTGATCCCGTTCTTGCAGGATCTTCTTCCGGCCCCAGCGATGTCGGAGATTTGATATTTTACCGGATTACTGATATTGACGGTACACTCGTAAAATGTTCGTACGGAAAAAACCCCACTTCATCGCTACCTCGGTGATGCTGTGTCCCATCGCTAGTGCGCCGACTATAAACCACGTTCAAACTCACTTAAATCTTGATAACCTACCATTGTAGCGCCCGTAACCAATCTAACAACTCCGCCAGACACTTGTTGTCTTATATAGGTGTTGCCGCCTGAAGCGCCGTATTCTGCCTGTTTACATATCTCTGTATTTGAATACACATGGCCGGCCTTTGTGGCCTAGCGGTTCTAGGCGCCTCAGTCCGGAACCGCGCGACTGCTACGGTCGCAGGTTCGAATCCTACCTCGGACAAAATGTGTGTGATGTCGTTAGGTTACTTAGGTTTAAGTAGTTCTAAGTTCTAGGGGACTGACGACCTCAGATGTTAAGTCCCATTGTGTTCAGAGCTACTTGAACAATTTTTTGAATACGCATGCTTATAGCAGTTTCTTTGGCGCTTCAGTGTATTTCTGGTGGCAGCTGCACACAGCAGGGTGAGTTACTTTACTTCTCGTAGGGTTCATTCGTGGCGCAAGCTTTCCACTTGCACTTCATTCCGGTTGCATTCTTAACCCACATGTCAGATACGTAGTTGTTAGAGACAAGTGTCTGTCTTGAGTGTAGAGCGTAGTGACGTGTTCTTTCTGTCGATGATGAGACAGCAGCAAATCTGTTGAGCATAACGTCGCGCTCTGACCGAGAAATCATCATTATCAGTGATGTTTATATTATGTATCTACATCTACAAGTACATCCACTGGACATGAACGCGATTCTTCGGCTGAATATGAAAAGTGGGAAACTCGTCGAACGCTGCGGCAGATCGGCGCCACGAGTCGACTGATAGTCAGAGAAGATTTCATCAATGAAATTCACTGAGAAAACGTTAACTTTCCCAATAACCCTTCTTGCTTGATAATAAAGGTCGATGAAACGATATAATCACTCTGAGTTTTACATTGACAATAATGGGAGCAGATATTATCGATAGATTAGGCTCCTTATCTGAACTGATATTTCTTGATCGCCAAGGACAACCTAACTTTCTGTTGCGCAGCTCCGTCTACTTCACTGATAAACATGTCCACAGACACTCTTGAAAATGATACTGTCGATTATTTTATAACAAATATTAGCAGAGTAATACAATAGCATTTCATAATGTTAGGTCATTTGATTGGGTTGCTTAAATAAAATGTACGTCTTTGACTTTTTTTCGCATCCCACATTCCACATCTCACCCTGTCGGTGGCATCCATGGATCGTGCATGTTGTAATCTAACGCAAGACTTACTTCAGAAATCACACTTCAACTTTGGTTAGCAGTCAGTTCGCATGTTACCTGAAATAAGGAATCAACCTCAAATACTTTTTGAGCAATGTACACTGCAGCACACTCTTAAGGACGACTGTAGTGTTGGCAGAAGAGCCAACACTGTGTTTCTAGAGGAGGCCGAAATGCACGCGTTTAATTACACGCTGACTGGCGGAGGTCTGGAATAGGACAATATCTTGAGAATTGCAAATAAAGTACGTAGTTGATATAATACTTAACTTTAATCCACAATTGCAGAACATCTCTCGTTACGGTACATGCTTCATAATATTAATTATCAATTGAATACGTCGCCTTGCTAGGTCGTAGCAAATGTAGCTGAAGGTTATGCTAACTATCGTCTCGGCAAATGAGAGCGTATTTGTCAGTGAACCTTTGCTAGGAACGTCAGCTGTACAACTGGGGCGAGTGCCAGTACGTCTCTCTAGACCTGCCGTGTGGTGGCACTCGGTTAGCTATCACTGACAGTGGCGACACGCGGGTCCGGCGTATACTAATGGACCGCGGCCGATTTAAAGGCTACCACCTAGCAAGTGTGGTGTCTGGCGGTGACACCACAACGAGTATGTCGGCAGAAAAGTCAAGTAGAAAGAAAAGAGTCGTGGTGATTGGTAGGAGTCACAGGAAACCTGCAAGACAAATAGTACAGGAAAAGCTAAGCGTAGAATACCAGGTCGGAAGAATCGTAAAACCCAGTGACTATGATTATAGGGGCGGCTTTGTGCAGGGAAGTTGACGAAAGGGATCAGGTGCTTGTAGTAGTAGGAGCCGGAAAAAGCCTGGGTAACAACTTAGATTAGAGTAACACATGGTGAACTAGATAAAGCAGCACACACTCGTGTGGGGTTTGTGGAATTTTTCAGCGTTTGGTTAACACAGCTGTCAGTCGTGTTAATATACAGGATGCTTCCGTAACAGCGTGCAAAAATTTAACAAGACATAGAGAATGCCCCAATGAACAATTTGAGGTAGGGAACCTGGGGTTGGAGAAGCCAGGTTATGGAGATTATAGGAATAAAACCACATTACTGTGTATTCTGCTACATCTTGAGGCTTTTCCTCATCCCACATATGGCTGTTCCCATGACCCGACTTTCTTGCCGGTGGATCCAACTTCGAACGTAGAACACTTCTTCGAACGTAACGCGCGGCAGATCCACATTCAAACCAAATGCTGGATTTGTCTAGTGTGGATCTGCTTCCCAACATCGCCTCGGATATAACGCTTGGCGGATCATCAATGGAACACTAACTCGGGTCTGCTCTTGGTCGTGGGAGCTTTCCGCGACACAGACGAACCGGAAACAGAGCAAACGCACTGCAACTGTAGAATATATGGTTGTAGGTGACTGGATACATATGCGTACAGTGATATACAGTGTCGTCCGACCAGAGAAAAAGTGCATCTGCGCTGGCTGGCAAGTGTAATACAAGCAATTTTAGAATGCGGAACGAGAAGTGATGTCATGGTCGCGTGGGTGGAAGTGACAAAGTCGGCGTGTGTGTGTGTGTGTGTGTGTGTGTGTGTATGTGTGTGTGGTCTTCTGTCCAGAGACTGGTTTGATGCAGCTCTCTATGCTACTCTATCCTGTGCAAGCTTCTTCATCTCCCAGTACCTACTGCAACCTACATCCTTCTGAATCGGTTTAGTGTATTCATCTCTTGGTCTCCCTCTAGGATTTTTACCCTCCACGCTACCCTCCAACACTAAATTCGGGATCCCTTGATGCCTCAGAATATGCGCTACCAACCGGTCCCTTCTTCTAGTCAATTTGTGCCACGAATTTCTCTTCTCTCCCATTCTATTCAATACCTACTCATTAGTTATGTGATCTACCCATCTACTCTTCAGCATTCTTCTGTAACACCACATTTCGAAAGCTTCTCTTCTCTTCTTGTCTAAACTACTTATCGTCCACGTTTCACTTCCATACATGGCCACACTCCATACAAATACTTTCAGAAACGACTTACTGACACTTATATCTATACTCTTTGTTAACAAATTTCTCTTCTTCAGAAACGCTTTCCTTGCCATTGCTGTAGATTAGCATTTTATATCCTCTCTACTTAGACCATCATCAGTTATTTTGCTCCCCAAATAGCAAAACTCATTTACTACCTTAAGCGTCTCATTTCCTAATCTAATTCCCGCAGCATCACCCGATTTAATTCGACTACATTCCATTATCCTCGTTTTCCTTTTGTTGATGTTCATCTTATATCCTCCTTTCAAGACACTGTCCATTCCGTTCAGCTGCTCTTCCAGGTCCTTTGCTGTCTGACAGAATTACAATGTTATCGGCGAACCTCAAAGTTTTTATTTCTTCTCCATGGATTTTAATACCTACTCCGAATTTTTCTTTTGTTTCCTTTACTGCTTACTCAATATACAGATTGAATAACGTCAGAGATAGGCTACAACACTGTCTCACTCCCTTCCCAATCACTGCTTCCCTTTCATGCCCCTCGACTCATAACTGCCATCTGGTTTCTGTACAAATTGTAAATAGCCTTTCGCTCCCTGTATTTTACCCCTGCCACCTTCAGAAGAGAGTATTCCAGTCAACATTGTCAAAAGCTTTCTCTAAGTCTACAAATGCTAGAAACGGAGGTTTGCCTTTCCTTAATTTATTTTCTAAGATAAGTCGTAGGGTCAGTATTGCCTCACGTGTTCCAACATTTCTACGGAATCCAAACTGATCTTCCCTGAGGTCGGCTTCTACCAGTTTTTCTATTCGTCTGTAAAGCATTTGTGTTAGTATTTTGCAGCCGTCTCTTATTAAACTGATAGTTCGGTAATTTTCACATCTGTCAACACCTGATTTCTTTGTAATTGGAATTATTGTATTCTTCTTGAAGTCTGGCGGTATTTCGCCTGTCTGATACACCTTGCTCACTAGATGGTAGTGTTTTGTTAGGCCTGGCTCTCCCAAGGCTGTCAGTAGTTCTAATGGCATGTTGGCTACTCCCGGGGTCTTGTTTCGACTTAGGGCTTTCAGTGCTCTGGCAAACTTTTCACGCAGTATCATATCTCCTATTTCATCTTCATCTACATCCTCTTCCATTTCTATAATATTGTCCTCCAGAACATCGATCTTGTATAGACCCTCTATATACTCCTTCCACATTTCTGCTTTCCCTTCTTTGCTTAGAACTGTGTTTCCATCTGAGCTCATGATATTCATACAAGTTGTTCTCTTTTCTCCAAGGGTCTCTAATTTTCCTGTAGGCAGTATCTATCTTACCTCTAGTGATATGCGCCTCTACATCCTTACATTTGTCCTCTAGCCATCCCTGCTAGCCATTTTGCACTTCCTGTCGATCTCATTTTTGAGACGTTTGTATTCCTTTTTGCCTGCTTCATCTACTGCATTTTTTTATCTTCTCCTTTCATCAATGAAATGAAATGCCGCGTGGCTAAGGCCTCCCGTCGGGTAGACCGTTCGCCTGGTGCAGGTCTTTCGATTTGACGCTACTTCGGCGACCTGTGCGTCGATGGGGATGAAATGATGATGATTAGGACAACACAACACCCAGTCCCTGAGCGGAGAAAATCTCAGACCCAGCCGGGAATCGAACCCGGGACCTTAGGATTGACATTCCGTCATGCTGACCACTCAGCTACCGGGGCCGGACTCCTTTCATCAATTAAAGTCAATATCTCTTCTGAAACTTCCTGGCAGATTAAAACTGTGTGCCCGACCGAGACTCGAACTCGGGACCTTTGCCTTTCGCGGGCAAGTGCTCTACCAACTGAGCTACCGAAGCACGACTCACGCCCAGTACTCACAGCTTTACTTCTGCCAGTACCTCGTCTCCTACCTTCCAAACTTTACAGAAGCTCTCCTGCGAAACTTGCAGAACTAGCACTCGTGAAAGAAAGGATATTGCGGAGACTTGGCTTAGCCACAGCCTGGGGATGTTTCCAGAATCAGATTTTCACTCTGCAGCGGAGTGTGCGCTGATATGAAACTTTCCGGCAGATTAAAACTGTGTGCCCGACCGAGACTCGAACTCGGGACCTTTGCCTTTCGCGGGCAAGTGCTCTACCAACTGAGCTACCGAAGCACGACTCACGCCCGGTACTCACAGCTTTACTTCTGCCAGTAAATCGTCTCCTACCTTCCAAACTTTACAGAAGCTCTCCTGCGAAACTTGCAGAACTAGCACTCCTGAAAATTCATATCAGCGCACACTCCGCTGCAGAGTGAAAATCTGATTCTGGAAACATCCCCAGGCTGTGGCTAAGCCAAGTCTCCGCAATATCCTTTCTTTCAGGAGTGCTAGTTCTGCAAGTTTCGCAGGAGAGCTTCTGTAAAGTTTGGAAGGTAGGAGACGAGGTACTGGCAGAAGTAAAGCTGTGAGTACCGGGCGTGAGTCGTGCTTCGGTAGCTCAGTTGGTCAGTTCGCCGGCGGACGGCGTGGAGGTAGGACGTAGTGTGGTGTGCGCTGCGCCGTCTGTGCTTCCGCGTGGTAAGTCTTGCGCTTGCTGCGGCTTAAAACTTTTATAGAACGCTTCGAGAAGTAATGAGTAGCATGCAGTGATGGCTCAACCAAGTCGAAAAGATACGTTGAAACTTACCTTTGATCCTCGATATGCCAGACCCAAGTCGTTTGAAGTAGAAAATTGGTTAGAAGAAGATGTGAAGCTCTCCTTTAATGATGTAATTGGGATCCACCTGTCGATTGTAACTTGTGTCGTGTTTGTTAAAATGCGTAGTTCCGAGTTGTGCGAGAAAATAGTTGAGTCTTCCGGAGGTGTCATGAAATTTAAGCACTCAGATGGAAACGTTGGTGAAGTCACCGTTGCACATGCTGGTTTTGGCATTCGCACAATTCGAATCTTCGAGTTACCTTTTGAGATTACAACAGACCAAATTAATGCTGTAATTTCACCCTTCGGGAAAGTGCTCAGCAACTTTGCCGAGAAATGGTCAAGCGCGCATAAATTCCCAGTACTAAATGGCGTACGTCAGCTTCGTGTAGAGTTACAAAAGCACATCCCGTCGTACATCAATGTCTGCGGATATAGAGGGATTGTAATTTATGACGACCAACCGCGAACCTGTGCCGCCTGTAACAAGCCTGGGCACGTTCGCGCAGAATGTATACAGCGGCGCGTTGCACAGCTGCCGGCCGGCGAGGCCGCCAGGCCACCGGCGATGACAACACTGCCAGGAACCTACGCCGTCGTGGCACGCGAACGGCCGACTGTCTCCTCAGCCCCTGAATCGTGTGCAAATACAAATTCTCCAAACACTGAAATTCCAATGGACGTCAGTGCCGTCATAGCTGACGACCTACAAGAGTCCCACCAATCTACGGAAACAGTTGAAGTTCCACCGACACAGGCACCTGCAATTGTAAAGGCAGCAGATCCGCCGGGAGCTGAAGACCGACACACCTTGCAGGAAAGCGACACTAACGTTGATACTGAAGAAAGTCCGTCGAGAGGCAATTCTCCGAAGAAAAATAAGAAACGCCGGCTGGCGCGCAAAGGTGCAGAGGAGACAGCTCCCACTCTCCGACAAAAAGCGAAGGAAATAGGTAGTACCTTACGCCAACAGATCTGTAGCAACACGAAAGCGACACCAGTTTCTGTGGAGCGTTCCCCTTCTGCGCTGGAAAAACGAGACGTCCAAGGAAAGCCAACAAAGAAAGCATCCAACGACCCTCAAGAAACGAGTCACTCTCATGAAGCTTCACTCGTCCCACCCACGACGACAACCTCAACCAGCTGGGCAGACGAAAGCGACCATAACAATGCCGACGCTGAAATGACAGAAGTTTCAGAAACTCAGACAGACTGTAAGCTAGCCCCACAGGTGGCTGATTTCTTCAACGACGACGTCTCCGCGAACGAACATTCTAAAGAACAAGGACACACCGCTGAAACATTTGCTACCGGTGAATATTATTAAGATGCGTTTTAAAGCTGACGTTTGCGAGACAAAACAGAAGAATGTTTTTTAAAGTTAGATCAAGTAGAACGAAGAATGTCTGACATACAAGCATACAAAATCGCAACAGTAAACCTTAACAAGATTCACAGTTCCTTTAAACTACAGAACTTAAAACATATTATATATGCTTCTGACAGTGACATTATCCTTTTACAAGAAGTGACAGACATTGAGCTCGGTAACGTACCTGGCTTCAACGCCATTACAAACCCAGGGCATGGAGCGGAAATGGGCACGGCTCTGCTCACAAAGGAGGGCGTAGTAGTCCAAGATGTAGTAAAACTACCAAACAGTAAAGGCATAGCGGCCACAATAAACAACGTACGGCTCATTAACGTGTATGCCCCTTCAGGATCCAGTAACAGGCACCGCAGAACGGAGTTCTTTAAAGAAGAAATTGTCCCACTATTTGGAACTCGATATGATCACCTTATCCTAGGAGGAGATTTTAATTGTGTTTTGCGTGCCAAAGACCAAACTCCCAATTTTAACAAGTGTACTGAACTGGAACGTATAGTTAATGACCTAAGACTAACAGACTCATGGGAACATATGCACGGTGCAGCCCCTGGCTTCACCCACGCCACAAGTCACTCGGCGAGCCGTCTCGACAGGATATATGTAACGCACAATTTGAGACACCTCATTTTGCAGTCCCAAGTATGGCCTACCGTTTTTTCAGATCATGCTGCTTACATATGCACAATCAATCTGATAAAACAAGGGACATTCAGAGGTCGAGGCACATGGAAGCTCAATGTGTCACATCTGGAAGACCATGCTTGTCAGGAGGCATTTCACAAGGTATGGAGAGAGTGTGAAAGCAAATTTAGCTCGTACAACTCTGGCACTGACTGGTGGCTGAAACATGCCAAACCTAAAATACGGAGGTTTTTCATAACCTACTCCAAAGACAAAAACTTTTGGCACAAATCAACTATAGAATTTTACTTTCAGTGTCTAAGGGATTTGTACAAGTGCGATGCAACAGTTGTGGACAACTACGAAAGAATTAACAAAATTAAAGCAAAAATCTTAGCACTACGGCGTAAACAACTGGAAGGCTACCAAATAAGGTCGCGTGCCCAGAACATAGCCCAGCACGAGGTCACTTCCATTTATCATGTCATTCGTGAAAGCAAAAGGGCGGCTCGCAAGATATTATCTGAAATAACAACTGATGATGGAAGGAAGCTGACGAAGCAAAGAGAGATTAAAGAGGCAATCGTACAGCATTTTGAATCCTTAATGTCTAGTCAGACGGTTGACGAACAGCTTCAAGACGAGTTAATGATTAACCTCCAGGGCAAAGTATCCCACGCGGAAGCACAAACTCTCATCTCGGAAGTGACTGAAGAAGACGTCGAAGAAGCTATATATGGAAGCACGAAAAATAAGGCTCCAGGGGCAGATGGAATTCCGGCAGAATTTTATCGCAGATTCAGTGGCCTCGTAAAAGGCAAGTTTACTCTCATCTGCAACGAACTGCTAAACCCTGAGAATGACATCCCGAAGAAATTTCGTGAGGGACTCGTAGTGTTAGTGCCAAAAACTACCAATACGAAATCTGTAAGTGCTCTGAGGCCAATTACGCTTTTAAACAGCGATTACAAAATCTTTGGCCGCATCCTCGCTCGCAGGCTGAAAACCACAATGACCAGCGTCACTGGCCCTTATCAAACAAGTGTGGGCAAAGACAGAAGAATTCTCCAGACCCTCTGTGATTACAGGGACCTAATCTCAACGGCCGACGTCTGCAAAATAAAATGTGCACTCATCTCACTCGACTTTGACAAAGCCTTCGACAGAGTTAATCATAGTTTTCTCCTTCGCACCATGGGCGCAATGGGCTTCCCACCTCTATTCATTGCGGTAGTAAGAAATACAGTAACAAACAACTCAGCCAGATTTGTCATCAATGGACACATTAGCCGCCCGATTGACGTCACCAGCTCCATTAGGCAAGGGTGTCCAATGTCAATGGCACTCTTCGCCATCGCCATCGAGCCCCTGCTTGCCTCCCTTATGAAACATCTACAAGGACTACAAATACATGGAGAAAAGATCGTGTGCAAGGCATACGCTGATGATGTTGGCTGCCTAGTCGTGAATGGCGCTGAAGTACAGAGCGCACTACGAATAGTAACAAAATATGAACAGGCATCTGGTGCAAAACTTAATAGAACAAAGTCGGGGATTTTCAACATCGGCCGTGGAATTGGGACGCAAACGCAGGATCTGTTATGCGAGCTTGTAACCGTGAAATGTCTCGGCATAGATTTTAAAAGAAATATCAAGCACAGAATTATCGAAAATTACTTAACAGCATACGCGCCTCTGTACAAGCACATAGTATTAGGAAACTCGATGAACTTCAAAAAGTAACAGTGGCAAATGTATACATCACATCCAAAGTTAATTATGTAGCACAAGTTCTGCCACCACCTGCGACTTTGTTGAAAAGCATCGCATCTGCACTAGGACACTTTGTGAGCCGCGGACGTATTTTCGAAGTCACATATGACATTCTGATGCTCCCTACGAAATGTGGTGGGTTAAAGCTCACCGATGTCAGCAAAAAAGCGCAAGCCTTATACCTTGCTACCACATACAAACAATGGAAAGAGCCAAGTGGTACCCTTGCTGCACATTTGTTAAACGAAATAGCTCCTGCTGACGTCAGTGCACCTATAAATGTCCAACACATACCCAACGGACTATACCACTTGAAATACTTTTTCGTAGAATACAGCTATATACAGGCAAGGATTCCTGGAAAAGACATCATGAAAGTAAAAGAACTTTATAATAACTTGATGAAAGACAAACCCAGAAACGACGTAGAACAAAAGTATCCTCGTTATAACTGGGAAACAATATGGGAAAATATTCACTGCCGGAACTTGCCAACGTATGTCAAATCGACCTGGTACTTTGCTGTAAACAGAAAAATTACGACGAACTCTAAACTTCACTTTATTCGATTGGCCGAGTCACCGCTGTGTCCATTATGTAAAATACCAGATACCGAAGAGCATAGATTGCTGTGTGACAGGGTAAAAGAAATATGGCTCTACATAAGACAAAAGATAGCGAGCGTCAGCAGAACTACGCCCAATGCCGTTACGACTGCTGAATTTTTAAACCCTGACGGTATACCTTACCCTAAAACAAAACGAAATGCAATTAACTGGTTGAAAGGCCAAACGATGCATTACGTCCTAACAAAAGAATCAAGCAATAGGGAGGACTTCTGGGTATACCTTACAACTGAGCACCACAAGTTGATGTGTACTAAAAAATACAAATAAAATTACGCAAACTTTTTAACTAAAACAATCCTGTAACCATTAGAAATGCGTAATTTACATTGCACATTCAAGCATTTCGTATATTAGACGAATGATTTTTGGTTAAAGTTTGTTCTACACGTAGCAGGAGGAGGATTTCCAACAGAAAGTAGTCAGAGAAGATCATCAGTATAGACCAATTAAGCCTATGTGTATCTATTACTTTGGTTTCGGAGAAACACAGTGATGAAACTGGTATACGCCATTTATTTAGTTTCTGTTTTTCTTTCCTTTTCTTTTCACAAGAAGACACATTTATGTTAATTAAGTGTAAAATCAAGCAGAAGAAGCCTATTTTACTTCATTACCTTCTGAAAAAGGAAATTATACTTATCAGCCATAATGAGTTTGCTTCTTTCCGTTTTTCCACGCACGGAGAACGAAATTTGCAGATGCAGTTACATTTCCACAACAATTATGAGACTGCCTTCTCAATGGAATTTACATTTATTTTTAATCAAGCCATGTTGCAAAAAAAGGCAACAGAAGGGGCATACTTCGTTCGTCGTTCAGAAGAAGCGCGTTTCCACATCATCAAGTTACATTCATTCTTAAAGGCGGAGAAGCCGGGCCGAGAAGGCAACACTTGGCGAGCGTAAAGGATGGGTTGAAGGGGAGGAAGGAGACCATAAAAAAAAAAAAAAAGTTGGTAGAGCACTTGCCCGCGAAAGGCAAAGTTCCCGAGTTCGAGTCTCGGTCGGGCACACAGTTTTAATCTGCCAGGAAGTTTCATATCAGCGCACACTCCGCTGCAGAGTGAAAATCTGATTCTGGAAACATCCCCAGGCTATGGCTAAGCCAAGTCTCCGCAATATCCTTTCTTTCAGGAGTGCTAGTTCAGCACGTTTTGCAGGAGAGCTTCTGTAAAGTTTGGAAGGTAGGAGACGATTTACTGGCAGAAGTAAAGCTGTGAGTACCGGGCGTGAGTCGTGCTTCGGTAGCTCAGTTGGTAGAGCACTTGCCCGCGAAAGGCAAAGGTCCCGAGTTCGAGTCTCGGTCGGGCACACAGTTTTAATCTGCCGGAAAGTTTCATATCAGCGCACACTCCGCTGCAGAGTGAAAATCTGATTCTGGAAACATCCCCAGGCTGTGGCTAAGCCAAGTCTCCGCAATATCCTTTCTTTCACGAGTGCTAGTTCTGCAAGTTTCGCAGGAGAGCGTCTGTAAAGTTTGGAAGGTAGGAGACGAGGTACTGGCAGAAGTAAAGCTGTGAGTACCGGGCGTGAGTCGTGCTTCGGTAGCTCAGTTGGTAGAGCACTTGCCCGCGAAAGGCAAAGGTCCCGAGTTCGAGTCTCGGTCGGGCACACAGTTTTAATCTGCCAGGAAGTTTCATATCAGCGCACACTCCGCTGCAGAGTGAAAATCTGATTCTGGAAATATCTCTTCTGTTACCCAAGGATTTCTGCGAGCCCTCGTCTTTTCACCTACTCGATCCTTTGCTACCTTCACTTTTTCATCTATCAGAGCTACCCATTCTTCTTCTACTTTATTTCTTTCTCCCATTCTTGTCAATCGTTCCTTAATGCTCTCCCTGAAGCTGTGCACAACCTCTGGTTCTTTCAGTTTATCCGGGTCCCATCTCCTCAAATTCCTATCTTTTTGCAGTCGATAAAATTACGAAAAATGACGGAAAATACGTAAAACTTGAGGGTATATACCTCGATATGCAAGGATATTGAAGGAGTACTTGCATGTATTCTGGTAGGTGCAGAACAATTCTTGTACACGGGAACGAATATGTGACAGCAAGAGGAATACGAGAAAACATGGAAGCACTGGGAAGCAGGAAAACATTTTTTTTCGTCGAGACAGAACTCGACTGTGTGTGTTGAGGTAATAGTGATACACACGACTGCTGCCTTTGATGCTCTCCTGGCAAAAGGAGAACCATCTGCCTCTAAACTTACCTGAATCTGCATTAAAGGATGACAGAGAGTGAATGAAGTGATCGGTTGAAATGGAGCTGTAACGAGGTACGATTTAATGGTAGACTGATGATGCATTCTAGAGAGAGGGGGAATGTCGCTGCAGGTCATTTGACCATTATTTTCCGTTGCTCTGGCGGGATGCATCTGTTGTGTGATATGACCTGCGTTCGGTTCGTATACAACTGCGTGTTCTGTGTGTGACTTAGAGCTCTGTCTACTCGCAATCGTTTCAGCAAACGTCTCAGTCATCAGAGGACTTCCATCTCATGTGTGATGAAACGTGTCCATCCTGTTTCGACACATTTTTCTAGACGCAAGAAGATTTATACGACGTAGTCCATTCCCCTGTCTTATCTTGGGCATCAAATCGAGTCTTCAGTTTCGTAACTACGGTGATTCTAAGTTAGCGCCAGGTGTTTATGAGGTACTGAAATCCCCGTGGATACATCTGCTTGATAGATGTCTGTCTATGTAGTTAGTTAACGGAATGACGTGTAATTTCACATATTAAACACCGCTGCTACGCGTTTGTCTCTTTCTTTGTAAGAGATGTTCTCCGTTACTAACGATCATTTTATATAGGACTGATGCGAGCATAGTGTAATTACTGAACCGTGATCGGATGTGAACTGTGGGCGCTATACATATGTGGAAAGCTATATTGCGCATGTATCACACAGAATCGATGTCTTAAGGAAGTAGTTTTTTTCCATTTTACAGTTTGTCTCTATAGTTTATCGTAGAGAAAGCTGCAAGGAGAGTGTATGTCATGCGCTGGAAATACACTCCTGGAAATGGAAAAAATAACACATTGACACCGGTGTGTCAGACCCACCATACTTGCTCCGGACACTGCGAGAGGGCTGTACAAGCAATGATCACACGCACGGCACAGCGGACACACCAGGAACCGCAGTGTTGGCAGTCGAATGGCGCTAGCTGCGCAGCATTTGTGCACCGCCGCCGTCAGTGTCAGCCAGTTTGCCGTGGTATACGGAGCTCCATCGCAGTCTTTAACACTGGTAGCATGCCGCGACAGCGTGGACGTGAACCGTATGTGCAGTTGACGGACTTTGAGCGAGGGCGTATAGTGGGCATGCGGGAGGCCGGGTGGACGTACCGCCGAATTGCTCAACACGTGGGGCGTGAGGTCTCCACAGTACATCGATGTTGTCGCCAGTGGTCGGCGGAAGGTGCACGTGCCCGTCGACCTGGGACCGGACCGCAGCGACGCACGGATGCACGCCAAGACCGTAGGATCCTACGCAGTGCCGTAGGGGACCGCACCGCCACTTCCCAGCAAATTAGGGACACTGTTGCTCCTGGGGTATCGGCGAGGACCATTCGCAACCGTCTCCATGAAGCTGGGCTACGGTCCCGCACACCGTTAGGCCGTCTTCCGCTCACGCCCCAACATCGTGCAGCCCGCCTCCAGTGGTGTCGCGACAGGCGTGAATGGAGGGACGAATGGAGACGTGTCGTCTTCAGCGATGAGAGTCGCTTCTGCCTTGGTGCCAATGATGGTCGTATGCGTGTTTGGCGCCGTGCAGGTGAGCGCCACAATCAGGACTGCATACGACCGAGGCACACAGGGCCAACACCCGGCATCATGGTGTGCGGAGCGATCTCCTACACTGGCCGTACACCACTGGTGATCGTCGAGGGGACACTGAATAGTGCACGGTACATCCAAACCGTCATCGAACCCATCGTTCTACCATTCCTAGACCGGCAAGGGAACTTGCTGTTCCAACAGGACAATGCACGTCCGCATGTATCCTGTGCCACCCAACGTGCTCTAGAAGGTGTAAGTCAACTTCCCTGGCCAGCAAGATCTCCGGATCTGTCCCCCATTGAGCATGTTT
The DNA here is from genome assembly GCF_021461395.2 of Schistocerca americana. Taxonomy (NCBI): domain Eukaryota; kingdom Metazoa; phylum Arthropoda; class Insecta; order Orthoptera; family Acrididae; genus Schistocerca; species Schistocerca americana. The sequence continues at coordinate 1,157,267,631 of NC_060119.1, read as the reverse complement.
GGGACTGGATGAAGCGTCGTCTCACGCGGTCTGCACGTCCAGCACGAACGCTGGTCCAACTGAGGCGCCAGGTGGAAATGGCATGGCAAGCCGTTCCACAGGACTACATCCAGCATCTCTACGATCGTCTCCATGGGAGAATAGCAGCCTGCATTGCTGCGAAAGGTGGATATACACTGTACTAGTGCCGACATTGTGCATGCTCTGTTGCCTGTGTCTATGTGCCTGTGGTTCTGTCAGTGTGATCATGTGATGTATCTGACCCCAGGAATGTGTGAATAAAGTTTCTCCTTCCTGGGATAATGAATTCACGGTGTTCTTATTTCAATTTCCAGGAGTGTATATTTGTTACATTGGAATATTAACAGCGTTATATCTCACACGACTAATAGGTCGAAAACCGCGCCGCTCTAACACTATAGCCTGTTTTAAGTGCAGAACCGTGTAGCCTTAGGACTGCATGTGTTTATGTTCTTGGTACAGATCCCAGACACTAAAACAATAGAATTTATAGCGCAGTTGATTTACGTAGAGCGCTTCAAACTCCTTCTGTCTGGAGCTTCATCATGCATAAAAACCTCCCTTTCTTCTTCTTCCTAATCTTCTGCTATTACATAACAACACTTTCATATCTACTACTATACGCCGACAAGGGTTGCTAACCTCCTCGACATGCAAGCATCTCGGGAAGTCTTGTGCTATTGGATGGGTGTGGGACAGTAGTTGCATACTTGGTTAACTCTAGTGAAGCGTTGAGTGCTATTGACAAGGAATTTCAGATCGATTCCGTATTTCTGGATTTCAGGAAATCTTTGACTCTGTACCACACAAGCGGCTCGCAGTGAAATTGCGTTCTTATGGAATATCGTCTCAGTTATGTGACTGGATTTGTGATTTCCTATCAGAGAGGTCACAGTTCGTAGTAATTGATGGAAAGTCATCAAATAAAACAGATGTTATTTCTGGTGTTCCCAAATGTACTGTTATAGGCCTTTTGCTGTTCCTTATCTATATAAACGATTTAGGAGACAATCTGAGCAGCGGTCTTCGGTTGTTTGCAGATGACGTTGTCGTTTATCGACTGATATAGTCATCAGAAGATCGAAACAAACTGAAAACGACTTAGAAAAAACATCTAATGGTGCGAAAAGTGGCAGTTGACCCTAAATAACGAAAAGTGTGAGGTCATCCACTTGAGTGCTAAAAGGAACTCGTTAAACTTCGGTTACAGGATAAATCAGCCTAATCTAAAAACCGTAAATTCAACTAATTACCTGGGTATTACAATTACGAACAACTTAAATTGGAAGGAATACATAGAACATGTTGTGAGGAAGGCTAACCAAAGACTGCGTTTTATTGGCAGGACACTTAGAAAACGTAACAGACCTACTGAGGAGATTGCCTACACTACGCCTGTCCGTCCTCTTTTAGTATACTGCTGGGCAGTGTGGGATCCTTACCAGACAGGACTGACGGAGTATATTGAAAAAGTTCAAAGAAGGACAGCACGTTTTCTATTAGATCGCGAATTATGGGAGAGAGTGTCACAGAAATGATACAGGATTTGGGCTAGAAATCATTAAAAGAAAGGCGTTTTTCGTTGCGACGGAATCTTCCCACGAAATTCCAATCACCAACATTCTCCTCTGAATGCGAAAATATTTTGTTGACACCGACCTACGTAGGGGGGAACGATCACCATGATAAAATATGGGAAATCAGAGCTCGTACGGATAGATATAGGTGTTCATTCTTTCCGCGCGCTATACGACAGTGGAATAATAGAGAATTGTGAAGGTGGTTCGATGAACCCTCTGCCAGGCACTTAAATGTGATTTGCAGAGTATCCATGTAGATGTAGATACTCCTTCACGAATCGCGGAATGTAGCGGTCTACTTCCGGTCAGCTGCAGATTAAATCGGTGACAGTGTTGCAGAGAGTGTTGGTCAAAGAGAATGCGAGGTGATCTTTCAGTCTCTACCTTTATCCTAAGAATGCGAGAATGCTCTATAACTCCCATCTACATAGGGAAAGATCGTAAATTACGCACTATGCTCGAAGTGCTAGAAATATATATCGCTGTCTGGTATGCTTTGATGTATATGTTCAAGGATTAACAGTGAATGGACGTACTGCATAGTTATCTGTCTACATTCGCAATGGAACTCTCAAGTAGAGGAGGGGTGGTTTAATGATGATACAGAAACTAGGAAGCATGCTGCTGCGTCATTGGTCGGTGTTGAAACTATGTTAAAATTGGTAAAATTGGTCACACTATCAACTCTGATGCTTATTACAGTGCATCGACGGTGTCTTTCCCATCCCATCCATTCACTCTTTGAGCTGGAGAAAGAGTCTCGGTGGAGAACCAACGCCTTCCGGGGATGGCTAAGCACCGAAACAGTGATCGCGTGCATGACTGCAATAGGAGGAATTAATCGAAATTGAGCACTGAGCCATCAACTATTCCATCACTGTGAAAGATGAGTTGAACTGTAGAGGCCGTCAATCACCCTCGGACAGCAGTTTGGATACGCTCCACAACGCCGCAAAACGCTTCCAGTTATCCATATGTTGTGACTGCCTTTCTTTAAAAAAATCATCCAATGTACGTGATGTGGTAAAAGCAGCAACATGATATACAGCGGCCGACGTCTAGTTTTCTGTGAGAGGCGGTGTATGAAAACGTGGTAATGGCAGTTTGGAACCTGACACAGACATCGAAGTGGAGGCGGAAAAAACAAAATGTATGGCAGTGTACATACAGTGCTACAGCACAAAAAAACAACAAGGCGGGGACCCTCTCCTGCGACTGAGTCTGTGGGGATGGTCCTCCTACAGTACACTGGTCTGTGCAAGAGACTTCGATCACGGGTCACCTGCTCCTATGGATCAATAACTGTATATTTAATAGGATCACCACATATGCTCGATGCTGGTACTTAGACGGTATTTGTTTTCGATATATCGGATGAGAGAACTGCGGTAAAAATATTATCGGGGTCTCTATCGGATGAAGTTAGCGGAGTTTTTATATATCGTAATTTTTCTCTGTTGGATGGTACAGAATAATGATGATAAACTGTTTGGATGGTAGACGTGAATGGACCCTTAGGGATGCAGATCTGCTTCAGGCTGCAGAACCTATATGATGTGGGGTCTTCCTAATTTTCCCAATAATAAACACCACCATAACTCTTCGTACTGTCTTTTATTCTACTTCGTGTTGCAGGAGTAGGAATCGTTTGACGCTGACCTTACACTTCGTACATGGTTGGCGGAGCTACGACAACATTTTCCCATTTCCATTGAGTAGTCAAAACGCTATCCTGTCGCATTAACTCAGCTCACTCCATTTCTACACGGGTTGCAGAAGATGTAGATATAGCGCTCTCCGAGTTCTGCTCAGATCTGACTTAAATTAGAATGATCAAATAATCAGAGCTGCAAGGATGCTGGGGCAGAGATTGAGGAGCAGATACAAGATGCATAGGGACTATTTAAAACCAAGTTGGAATTTTACTGTTGCAAATAGATTCGATAAAGGTGACTCGTTTCGAGACATGAGAGTGGGACGAATATTCGCCAGTGGCTGTAATCATTAAAAGACGTCTCCATAGGATCCAACCCAAGTATGTGACTGAATGGAGAGACTTGATTCCATCTACATCTACATCTACATGGATACTCTGCAAATCACATTTAAGTGCCTGGCAGAGAGTTCATCGAACCACCTTCAAAATTCTCTATTATTATAATCTCGTACAGCTCGGAGACAACAAATACCTATATCTTTCCGTACGAGCTCTGATTTCCCTTATTTTATCATGGTGATCGTTTCTGCCTATGTAGGTCGGTCTTAACAAAATGTTTCCGCATTCGGAGGAGAAATTATGTGATTGGAATTTGATGAGAAGATTCCGTCGCAAAGAAAAACGCCTTTCTTTTAATGAAGTCCAGCTGCGATGCTGTCTCCCATATTTCGCGATAATACAAAACGTGTTGCCCCTCTTTGAACTTTTCCGATGTACTCCGTCAGTCCTATCTGCTAAGGATCCCAAACCACGCAGCAGTATTCTATAAGTGGATGTTCAAGCTGTCTACGTAGTAGATCTATTACATCTTCTAAGTGTCCTGCCAATAAATCGCAGTCTTTGGTTTGCCTTCCTCACAACATTTTCTATGTATTTCTTCCAATTTAAGTTGTTCGTAATTGCAATACCTACGTATTTAATTGACTTTAGGGTTTTAGATTAGACTGATTTATCGTGTAACCGAAGTTTAACGAATTCCTTTTAGCACTCATGTGGTTGGCCTCACACTTTTGTTATTTAGAGTCAACTGTCAATTTTCGCACCATTCAGATATCTTTTCTAAATCGTTTTGTAATTTGTTTTGATCTTCAGATGACATTATTAGTCGATAAACGACAGCTCCGTCCACAAACAACCTAAGACGGCTGCTCATATTGTCTCCAAATTCGATTATATAGATAAGGGACAGCAAAGGGCCTATAACACTACCTTGGGAAACGCCAGAAATCACTTCTGTTTTACTCGATGACTTTCCGTCAGTTACTACGAACTGTGACCTTTCTGACAGGAAATCACAAATCCAGTCACATAACTGAGACGATATTCCACAAGCACGCAATTTCACTACAACCCGCTTGTGTGATACACTGTCAAAAGCCTTCCGGAAATCCAGAAATACGGAATCGACCTGAAATCCCTTGTCAGTAGCATTCAACACTTCCCGTGAACAAAGAGGTAGCTGTGTTTCACAGGAACGATGTTTTCTAAAGCCATGTTGACTGTGTGTCAAGAGACATTCATGATGTCTAAACACAATTATGTTCCAAAATCCTGCTGCATATCGACGTTAACTATATGGGCCTGACAGCATTTCTACCAGAAAGCGTTATACTATCGAGACTCTTGTGTGGGCCTGTAGAACCAAGACTGCTTTTTTATGCAGGGTGACGGCAACAAAGTCGCTATGATCTTGTTTTTAATAGCGCGGACCTTATGTGTGATGTATTTCCCTGGCGGTGAAATCCTTCTGTGGTCAGCAGCAAATGTCAGTTCTCAATAGTGTTCCTCGAAAAGAACATCGTCTTCTTCCATGGATTCCCGTTTCAACTGCGTGGTGAGTGTAATTCGATTACTGGAAAAGGAAGATTACTCGCCATGCAAAGTGACTCTCATTATCAATTTAATTAATTAGTCTATCAATTTGATATTAGTGATATGCCACCTGGCTGGTGTAGGCGAGGGCTAGGGCACCATGGATATGATTCTTCAATTGGAGTTTTTTTTTCATTGCGGTGATAACTTTTAATAATATTTCAATAGTCCACCTATACAAGAGGAGACAACCATCGTAATAAAAGTAGATGTGTTACTGATTTCATAAAGTAATACGTCGTATAAAACTTATATTTACAATTTCTCTGTGCTGTTACTTTAAGAGACTTGTACTGCATGTGGCAAAACATTTGGTTACCTCAAGAGGGAGTTCGAAAGAAAGGGGGTGCCCTGTGACAGTGGCAGATCTTGGCACTCTGTCATGAGCCAAAAAGGAGTTTAATATTCTAGTCCTGCGATGCGTGACGTGGCAGGTAAGGAGAGATATCTTTTTGTACTTGATGACTGAATACTTAGAGGGAATATAGTCCATGCCATAGTCCTGTATGGTATTTTCACAACAAGTAATGATACTTTAGCGACGTGAAAACGCGTGTATTGTCCGATTTCTTCTGCCTTCGAAAATAACTCGTGTAAACGGGAGGAATCTACATTTCGTGTGAGAAATTCGAGGTGTATGGTCAACAAAATCGCTGCCTCTGATTGGTTAAAGTAGATTTTTTAAACTGGCGGGTGTATATGGGGGTGGGATTGTTTACAACTAGCGTACATGTCCAAGCTGCAGCTGCTCGTTTCGCAGTGCGTCGTGGCTGCCTGCAAGGGCGGTCACGAGGAGTCGGCAGCCGGAAGTGCTGGATGAGCTCAGCCTTTAATGTGTACAAAGAATGCGCCTTCCTGTCTGATCTTGCCCACGCTAGCGAGTTCGATGTGGGCCGGCAATGTGACCAGTGTGCTGGGTGAGCGCCACAGAAGCGAAAGTGTGCGTTTTACATGAGAGAAGATTCAAAACGATGGACGTTTGTGATGGACGTATTGATAACATCCGGATTCTTACCACTCCAGTCATTCCCGGATACCCTCCGTGGCTGGGGGTGCTGTACTCTGGCATACACGTGTGTCCACGCCTGTGACTGCGGCCGCGGCGGAAATTTTCGCTGACGTCTTTGCGTCGGAGCTGGCGGTGTACATGGGGACGGGGGACGCCTCGTGTGGACCCCGGGACAGGAGCGCGTGGAGAGGTGCGAATGTTTCCAGCTCTCTCCGACATCTAGCCCTGACAGCTTCTTGCTACGGACTGGATAGTGGTTTAAGTGTGTCGTATTTAGTGCTTCTCAATACATGACAGTGGACTCTGTCTTGCCTCTTGCTGTTGCCTCTATTCTATCATGCAGTAGAACCTTCCTTCCTCCTTCCAAATGTAGTGGAGAGAATCAATTTAGCATGTCGATTGTAGTTTTAAAAACACAGTCGCGACGTCAAATTCCTGATTGATTAATTTATTGTTTCAGATAGTTGTATTGCATACATGCATGCGTTCAGGTCTGGGTCTCTCTCCCAACTTGCGCGGACGGGGGCTACGCTGTAGACGGCGGATAACACTCGCCTTGCGTTCGCGAGTTTGTGTGATCGTTGGGAATTTTTTTTTTTCATCAAATATGTTTAGTGGAAACGTTGTGGTGGAGGAGGGCGCGTACAAGGCATCGGATGCATTTAGCGCTAGGATCTATATGTGACAGAGATCTCATTACTTGATTTGCATAACGTTTGCGTATGATACTCAAACATTGAAAATATGTATTATTACGAAGAAGGATCAATGTAAGGTGGAAGTGAGTGTCTTAAGCGATCTAATTGACTCCTGTAAGTTGTTAAACAAATAATCTGACAGGGTAGTGCAAATGAATTATTTCACTCAATTTTTGATATTGAAATTGTCGCCGTTGAGCGCCCTACAAACCAAACATCATCTTGAAATTGTGTTAGACCTCCCTTTGTCTCCTGCATGAGCCAATAGAAATATAGTATTCTGAAGAGAGATGAAAACCTTAATCTTCGTTTTTGGAGACTTTGGTTCAGACAGACAAGCGGGGAGTGGCTCCTTGGAAGCGACAGAGACAGAAAGCGGGTCTGGAATTTGCCAATCAAGAGAATGCCCCCACTTGATGTTTGATGTTTAGGGGCCGTCAAATCAACGGAGGCCGATATCCGGTCTGTGGTTGGTGGTATTTAGTAACATGATATGTAATTAGGAAATGGGGTGTTTTGACCTTCGTGGCAGGGACCTGACTATAGACACAGACGTGGGAGGCCCCAAATGGTGATTACTATATCATACTCCCAATCCATTCCTTTGTGATTACAGCTGTTATGTCTTGGGGGGGGGGGGGGGGGGTGCAGTGATGATGTCTGCCTAAGTATGGGAACCCCGTCTCCCGCAAACAGATTAAATAAAGAATATGAATCAATATAGTTGCAGGATGTATGTATAGCCACTTCGGTTTTTCACATATGGTGTAATTACGTGTAATGCTTTGCAATAAAGACTGCCTTAGCTACGGTCGCAGGTTCGAATCCTGCCTCGGTCATGGATGTGTGTGATGTCCTTAGGTTAGTTAGGTTTAAGTAGTTCTAAGTGACTAATGACTTCAGAAGTTAAGCCCAGTAGTGCTCAGAGCCATTTGAACCAAAGACTGCCTTAGTGCAGTCGAAACCCTGATCAATTTGACAATAATTTTGAACAACCAAGGTGGCTATACATACATCTTGTAACTAAACAACGTACGGTTGCTGGATCTCAGCCAATAAAAACGTTTAATTTTATGTATCAACATATTATTGACTTTGATTTGAATTTCGTGTCGTTAGATATTTATTCTCCAGCACATAGTGAGTCTCTTTCCTACCAATTTGTTCTGGGAGGGTGGGGAGGGAAGGGGCGAGGGACAGGGGAGTGGAATGACCTCTGGTGGTGGCATCGTGCACTAGCTCAGTCGATCCCTGCATCTCGAGGTGAGCACACACAGGAAAGTTTTCCAATAAGAGGTTCAAATGGTTCAAATGGTTCTGAGCACTATGGGACTCAACTTCTGACGTCATCAGTCCCCTAGAACTTAGAACTACTTAAACCTAACTAACCTAAGGACATCACACACACTCATGCCCGAGGCAGGATTCGAACCTGCGACCGTAGCGGTCGCGCGGTTCCAGACTGAAGGGCCTAGAACCGCTCGGCCACACCGGCCAGCATCCAATAAGAGGACACCTTCAAGCTGTCACAGTGTAATACGTAATGAGAACATGTAGTTGCTGGATACGGTCTCTTTCCACCAAATAAAAGTGAGATACAGCCCCTGAAACTTGAATTTTATAAATAAACAGTACATCCCATGCTATATAATTAAATTTCTTGCCATGAGATCCTTTCACTCCGGTACAGACGGCAGCTTAGAGCCCATGGCATTTCTTGGATGCTTTTGTTCGAGGACTAGCCTGGCATCTGGCATGTCAGTCACAGGGCCCAAGTGGACACTCTCAGATAGGTGTATGGTGCAGCCGCGCTTTGCGGAACGCGAGTGAGCTGCAGGTACAATGCTGTGAGATGGCATTGGGTGTGGGATACGAGACGGGGGACGGGGGACAGTGTGTGCTTCATGATCGAGAGATTTTTAACAGTGTAATTACGTGTGATGGGTGTATCACGATGGTATCCCATGTGAAATAGGGATAAAAAGAAAAGGGATCGTTTTAATTACTTCTTTACAAGATCAGCATCTTCCGAAACAGCAGAGAATGATGAGCAAGACAATTTTTTATAAATAAATAAAACACCCTCTTCTACGTAGTTGAATTTCCTGCCATGAGATCCTTCCTCTCCACCACAGAGCCACCAATTCGCAGGTAGGGAAGAGGAGAGAGGTGCCCGGAACATTGGGGGGTATACCAGAGGGTGAGGGGTTAATTAATTGATCAGTTTAATTAAATGGTCAATCAGATTGATAGAGTGAGGGGGGGGGGGCTATTTGAAAAACTCAGGCCTGAAAGTGTACCTGTACCAGCGAAGGGTAGAGGTAGGATTCAAGGCTTTCTGAGGGGATGGAAGAGGAGGGGGAAGGGGAAGGGTGTGTGAACAATGGGTTAATGATCTTTCAATCAAAAGGAAGGATTATCCTGAGGGTATCAATAGGTTAAAGGCCTGTCAATCAAAAGAGAAAAATAGGTTTGACTCTGAATGAATACTTGCCCCTGATGTAGGCAACACGCACTAACAAATGTACCTGTGCCCACTTTGTGCCCCTACTCAAGATGTCCAATAGAAGACCGGCGAGGGAGGCGTGTTGACTGGTCCACTGTTCTTTATACTGCTCATATGAAGGGCAGTTGACTGTGCTTGGACAGTTATCAGTTCCAGCTCTCCAAGGCGTAGGGGGGGGGGGGGGGAGGGCTGAAAGTCATAACGTACTTTAAATATGTGTCCTGTGGATAGATAATAACTGAAAGCTGCCTGAAGTCTGCGACTTATCGCCGCTGGTAGGAGGGAGAACCTGTGTCAGGTGATTGAGTTTTGATGCCACGTAGCGGTTCAGGTATTCCACATGTTTCATCTGGTTCAAATCCCAGAGCAGGTTCTTGTGCACCATCATGTGTGTAACCTGTAGTAGCCGTCGATAGTTTGCCACGGCCGTTCCGTGCCTGTCCTTCATAAAAGTGACCCTCGTACCAATAGGCTATCAGAGCATACTCCACAGCCAGACCGAAACTTCCACATGTCGTCAACCATGCGTCTACGTGGTATATTCGTACATCCATTATGTATATTCCCATTCAGAGGAGACATTTTATTTGAATATTGACAGAGTATTTTTGTTTTTCCATAGTCCGTAGTATGGCCAGTCTTTATACAATGGTCAGCCACGGCTGATTTAGTGGCCTGGCGTAATTCAGTATGGCGCTTGTGTTCACGGCACCTCTCTTCTACAGTGCGGACTGTCTCCCCAATGTATACTGCCAGGGAATTTGATAAACGCCTGTCAATACTCTGTCAATCCTCCTACTTCTGGGACTGCGTTACTAAAGAGGCCATCGAAATCCGACTACAGGACGATCTAATTAATAAAGACAGCGGCCATCAACTCAGTCAGGCTTGGAACCCTGCACTCAGCCTGGAGAGAATGATGCGGTCCCAGAGATCGAGGACCGCCCCCGACGGTGGCAGCAGGGAGACTGCAGACCCCAGGTTCAGACCCAGGCGCCGCTTCCCCCACCACCTCCAGTAGCCGCCGCGCCGGCCGCACCAAAGACACCAGCAGAGGAACGGTGGAGGGTGTATCGGCTAGTATATATAGGGCGCCGAGAGGAACAGCACAGCATTCGTCAGGAACCGCCTGAAGATGGCAGCGTGTACGTCTGCCGAAGTATTGTGGAGAAATTACGCCGCTACCCGGTCGGATACCCGAGTACTGTTCAAAATGACTATGAATGTTGCAGGGAATCCATTGTTTGCTGTCAGACGGCAGGCGCAATATGAATGGGGTTGTGGTGTGATTGTTGCACAGTATGGCGATCTTCCCCTGTGATGACGGGACGTAGTCGAACGACTCCTTGACGACGACTGTGCATGCCCTCACGTTTCCATGCAGTCTCACATAAGAACACTGTCGCATCCGAATGCCTCACAAATGTGGATATTGCGCGATTCGATCTTATAGCCCTTTCAGACACCGTACTGCTAATGCAGTCTTACACGACATATTCGTGTTCTACACAGCAGTCACTCAACAGCTGACGGTATCCACGTCCATTACAGGGGTTGGTTATAGAACATTTTTCTTAAGAAAAAACTTATCCCTAGACTCAACCCCTCCCTCCATTTTCCCTTATACCCATACATTCGCCTGTGTCAGTTTTCGCTACTAATTGTGGTACGCACTATATACTACGAGTGTTGATATTTTTAAAAATATCGGGAATCGGTTATATCGATACTTAAAAGAATTGGGTTGTCGGAACTCGATATATCGACAAAAGGTACCGATCTATCGAAGGAAGTAATACCGACGTACCTGCATGTAAAAATATCGGCTTCACATTGTAAATATAGTGCCGGTTTCAGAGTTGCATATTTAAGTATTGGTTTATGACTAGATATTCCGCACATCTACATCTACATCTACATCTACATTTATACTCCGCAAGCCACCCAACGATGTGCGGCGGAGGGCACTTTCCGTGCCACTGTCATTACCTCCCTTTCCTGTTCCAGTCGCGTATGGTTCGCGGAAAGAACGACTGTCTGAAAGCCTCCGTGCGCGCTCTAATCTCTCTAATTTTACATTCGTGATCTCCTCGGGAGGTATAAGTAGGGGGAAGCAATATATTCGGTACCTCATCCAGAAACGCACCCTCTCGAAACCTGGCGAGCAAGCTACACCGCGATTCAGAGCGCCTCTCTTGCAGAGTCTGCCACTTGAGTTTGTTAAATATCTCCGTAACGCTATCACGGTTACCAAATAACCCTGTGACGAAACGTGCCGCTCTTCTTTGGATCTTCTCTATCTCCTCCGTCAACCCGATCTGGTACGGATCCCACACTGATGAGCAATACTCAAGTATAGGTCGAACGAGTGTTTTGTAAGCCACCTCCTTTGTTGATGGACTACATTTTCTAAGGACTCTCCCAATGAATCTCAACCTGGTACCCGCCTTACCAACAATTGATTTTATATGATCATTCCACTTCAAATCGTTCCGCACGCATACTCCCAGATATTTTACAGAAGTAACTGCTACCAGTGTTTCTTCCGCTATCATATAATCATACAATAAAGGATCCTTCTTTCTATGTATTCGCAATACATTACATTTGTCTATGTTAAGGGTAAGTTGCCACTCCCTGCACCAAGTGCCTATCCGCTGCAGATCTTCCTGCATTTCGCTACAATTTTCTAATGCTGCAACTTCTCTGTATACTACAGCATCATCCGCGAAAAGCCGCATGGAACTTCCGACACTATCTACTACGTCATTTATATATATTGTGAAAAGCAATGGTCCCGTAACACTCCCCTGTGGCACGCCAGAGGTTACTTTAACATCTGTAGACGTCTCTCCATTGATAACGACATGCTGTGATCTGTTTGCTAAAAACTCTTCAATCCATCCACACAGCTGATCTGATATTCCGTGGGCTCTTACTTTGTTCATCAGGTGACAGTGCGGAACTGTATCGAACGCCTTCCGGAAGTCAAGAAAAATAGCATCTACCTGGGAGCCTCTATCTAATATTTTCTGGGTCTCATGAACAAATAAAGCTAGTTGGGTCTCACACGATCGCTGTTTCCGGAATCCATGTTGATCCCTACATAGTAGATTCTGGGTTTCCAAAAACGACATGATACTCGAGCAAAAAACATGTTCCAAAATTCTACAACAGATCGACGTCAGAGATATAGGTCTACAGTTTTGCGCATCTGCTCGACGACCCTTCTTGAAGACTGGGACTACCTGTGCTCTTTTCCAATCATTTGGAACCTTCCGTTCCTCTAGAGATTTGCGGTACACGGCTGTTAGAAGGGTGGCAAGTTCTTTCGCGTACTCTGTGGAGAATCGAATTGGTATCCCGTCAGGTCCAGCGGACTTTCCTCTGTTGAGTGATTCCAGTTGCTTTTCTATTCCTTGGACACAAGCTAGCAGCCCGCCTATCCCCCTTACAGCGGTAACTGGAAGGAAAACTATACACGTTCACGCTTGGCGATTACCACTTTGCTAACAATGGTAACTGCTTGTAAGTGGCACAGTAAAAGGTGTCCGACGGTCCGTCGTCAGGTTTCATGGGAATTGTCTTGAAGACTTCATGTCGACCTCGCTGTTTCTTTTTTTTCTGCCAACACCAGTGACCTAGCAGTTGTAGTGTCAATATTGAGTACGGGGGCTAAACGACGGAGTTTCTGTTGGTAGCGCCGAGCGCCGATTATCTCAGCATTTGCCTTCAAACGTCTCTACCCACCGCAAAGAATGTCTTGTCATTTAGTTTTTTGTTCATAATTTTCAGTAACCGTTTTTGAAGAATGTCGATGTGAAGAAACAGCACACAAGTAGGTTGAAAAATCGTTTTTTAGCGCAACTGGTGTGTGTTTATCTTCACATCGTAAATCTTGTTATTCCATTCACACCGCTGCCGCCCAGTGCACTCGGACTTCTTCTTTTGTGCCACATATATTTGCTACACACAGTCAAAACTCAAAGACTGGACTTGATGAAAGCTCAAAAAATAGTAATATTCCTTCACACAGTGAAAATAAAATTATGTTCTGTTACAGCTACAAATGAAAAACTACAAATACTTACCAAAAATTGTGAAGAAATATAGTAAAAAATAAAAATATCTCTGGTCGATTTTGCTATTTTCATATCGATAGATCGGCGGGAAAAGATATCACCTATATACACCCATACTCTTTGGACAAAATATCGATAATTTATAAATAGCACTACTGTATACAGATATTGCAGAAGATAGCCTATAGCACTCCTCTCAGCTTTGCGCCCCAACAGACCGCTGACTCTGTATTACGTCTTGTAAAGAAACGTTACAGCTGTGGCAGCCCTCCCAGCCTGCCAAGAGGTCGCTTGTGTCACTTGGGCGTTAGACGGCCTTTGATGTCCTGTATACCTTACTAGGCCCGGTAACAACACTAGTACACTCTGGTGGCTGCTCTAGTAGTCACAGAGAATTGCGACGCTTATCACTGTAGTGTGTGGGGTACGTGTACAAAGTTACGTTCACATTTGATCGTGTCTACTCGTTCTTTTATTATTTTGTCCGGCTGCAGGCTGTCACTTGCTTTAGTAATAAATATATGCCCCAGTGATGGTAAATGTTATTGTCTTTATGTAAAGAAAAGTATTATCTTCTCAATAACCTTCCAATCGTGAGCTACATCCTTAATTTTTTATTTATAAAAGTTAGTGAATTTCCTCGTGGTACTTTTGTTGCCTACGTCTGCACTCACTTTCAGAACTCCGGTTCATAATCATATTAACTAATTTAGTAAAACTGAACCCTGAATTGCTGCTTTACCCATGTACAACCACAATAAAATAAAAACAGTGAATAGTTTTGGGAGTATGAATCAGAACAGTCGCGCACAAAAGTAATGACAAGTTTTTATTCATCCTTTTATAACTACAGCGAGCTGATTAATCTTAAAAAAAACGACAAACACAAATCATAAATGCTGCTTGATTGGCAAAGCATTCATTAGGGTGGAAACTATACAAATTCTCCCCTAAATTAATTCCTTTTACATCGCAAATCTGACTATTTACATGAATCCACCGTGATGCCCAATTCTATTCAAATCGAATATCTATGACCAAGTGCACAACAAACTATGGTTCACCGGAGAACAGGGAGCTATGAATATCGTTTAACAATCCTATGCTGGTGCAGCAATACTTCACCTTATCACCTTGATTCAGGCGGCAGCAGAATACGGCACCCTGCGGGCGAGGAGCGGCGTACTGCGTCAACCATGTATGGAAGTGAAACGTGGACGATAAGTAGTTTGGACAAGAAGAGAATAGAAGCTTTCGAAATGTGGTGCTACAGAAGAATGCTGAAGATTAGATGGGTAGATCACATAACTAATGAGGAGGTATTGAATAGAATTGTAGAGAAGAGGAGTTTGTGGCACAACTTGACAAGAAGAAGGGATCGGTTGGTAAGGCATGTTCTGAGGAATCAAGGGACCACCAATTTAGTATTGGAGGGCAGCGTGGAGGGGAAAATCGCAGAGGGAGACCAAGAGATGAATCCATTAAGCAGATCAGAAGGATGTAGGTTGCAGTATGTACTGGGAGATTGAGAAGCTTGCACAGGATAGAGTAGCATGGAGAGCTGCATCAAACCAGTGTCTGGACTGAAGACCACAACAACAACATGCAGTTCCACCATCGGTACAGTTGAAAACTGCCACTGGCTCTTAGCTCATCACAAGTTACGGACCACAAGCCTCATCCACTGGCCAACCCTTGTTACGGGAGTCGAATCATCATAAGAAAAAGAAAAAGAAGAAAAGTCGCCTCTACATTGTATGAGCCAATCAAAATACTCATTAAACCTCACGTCTTGACTGTTCTGCTGACCTGGTAGCCGATCCAGACACAGCACCGAGGTTCCCAAGCTGGGGAGGCAAGCGCCTGTTTTGTGTATCCTGAGAGGAGCCAGTCAGCGACTGAAAATCTCTCTTGTCTGAAAAAGAAGATTTTAGACTAGGGAGGCGTCGTTCTCACGTAAACATGACCGTGTTTCGGCAAAAAACGTCTACCTAGTTGGAACTACAGTCCTTCGTTTGTGGACAGATGTAAATTTTCTAGGCCGACTGTTTCCAATTTCTGGAAGAAGGTTGTTAAGCTTCCCGGACAGCCGCGCCCGTGGAATATACACTCCTGGAAATGGAAAAAAGAACACATTGACACCGGTGTGTCAGACCCACCATACTTGCTCCGGACACTGCGAGAGGGCTGTACAAGCAATGATCACACGCACGGCACAGCGGACACACCAGGAACCGCGGTGTTGGCCGTCGAATGGCGCTAGCTGCGCAGCATTTGTGCACCGCCGCCGTCAGTGTCAGCCAGTTTGCCGTGGCATACGGAGCTCCATCGCAGTCTTTAACACTGGTAGCATGCCGCGACAGCGTGGACGTGAACCGTATGTGCAGTTGACGGACTTGGAGCGAGGGCGTATAGTGGGCATGCGGGAGGCCGGGTGGACGTACCGCCGAATTGCTCAACACGTGGGGCTTGAGGTCTCCACAGTACATCGATGTTGTCGCCAGTGGTCGGCGGAAGGTGCACGTGCCCGTCGACCTGGGACCGGACCGCAGCGACGCACGGATGCACGCCAAGACCGTAGGATCCTACGCAGTGCCGTAGGGGACCGCACCGCCACTTCCCAGCAGATTAGGGACACTGTTGCTCCTGGGGTATCGGCGAGGACCATTCGCAACCGTCTCCATGAAGCTGGGCTACGGTCCCGCACACCGTTAGGCCGTCTTCCGCTCACGCCCCAACATCGTGCAGCCCGCCTCCAGTGGTGTCGCGACAGGCGTGAATGGAGGGACGAATGGAGACGTGTCATCTTCAGCGATGAGAGTCGCTTCTGCCTTGGTGCCAATGATGGTCGTATGCGTGTTTGGCGCCGTGCAGGTGAGCGCCACAATCAGGACCGCATACGACCGAGGCACACAGGGCCAACACCCGGCATCATGGTGTGCGGAGCGATCTCCTACACTGGCCGTACACCACTGGTGATCGTCGAGGGGACACTGAATAGTGCACGGTACATCCAAACCGTCATCGAACCCATCGTTCTACCATTCCTAGACCGGCAAGGGAACTTGCTGTTCCAACAGGACAATGCACGTCCGCATGTATCCTGTGCCACCCAACGTGCTCTAGAAGGTGTAAGTCAACTACCCTGGCCAGCAAGATCTCAGGATCTGTCCCCCATTGAGCATGTTTGGGACTGGATGAAGCGTCGTCTCACGCGGTCTGCACGTCCAGCACGAACGCTGGTCCAACTGAGGCGCCAGGTGGAAATGGCATGGCAAGCCGTTCCACAGGACTACATCCAGCATCTCTACGATCGTCTCCATGGGAGAATAGCAGCCTGCATTGCTGCGAAAGGTGGATATACACTGTACTAGTGCCGACATTGTGCATGCTCTGTTGCCTGTGTCTATGTGCCTGTGGTTCTGTCAGTGTGATCATGTGATGTATCTGACCCCAGGAATGTGTCAATAAAGTTTCCCCTTCCTGGGACAATGAATTCACGGTGTTCTTATTTCAATTTCCAGGAGTGTATATTTTTGCCACTCGCTAAAGGAGCATGGCGACTTCCTGGCATCGGGGGAGCTACACTCTTGCTTCCACTAAACACATGCACCAGCTGCTCTGTCTGTATCGTCCCAGCTTATAATATGAGAATGGTTGGAGGCATATGAGCATTCCACCGTTTGCACAAAAGCTAAGATTACAGAAATCCCACTTTCTGCCAACTGGCCTCCTTTGCAACGGTCTGTTGCTTCGTCCAGGTAAAATGTTTTGTGAACTCGCACCTTCCTGCTCCGACCCTAAGTGGGAAGAGGGGAGTGCCACTGCCCAAAAAAGTCTCTCTTCAGGTATAATCCACAAGGCACTGCTTCCCAGAATCACTCGCACAGCCATGCCGTTGGACGCAGCATTTATGGTCCTCAATCCATCTTTCTTTCGTTCTGCATTACCTCCACTACCGCCCCTCGGGTACAAGTCCTCTACAGGCCACAGACGCAGTTATATGAACATTCTGCCTACAGTTTCCTCATTTAAAAAGTCATAAACCTCAAATAACAAATTTAATACTGGGAAATACCGAGATTATCACAAAAAATATGAATATTTATCTGACAGTGTTGTTAAAGTGAGAGAGTGGCGTGCCACCTCTCAAGGCAGTGTATATGAATGATCTTCAATTTAACGTTTATCAAGGAGGATTAGAGAGTAAGCAAGAGAAGAAATTGTTAACAATGTTTTTCAAATGGAAATTTTACTTTGAGAAAACATGCAGTATTCAGCTCAGTGCTTCAAATAGTCATACCTCCACCTGATGTACCCTGTGCAGAGTACTCAGTAAACTGAGTAGAATACATCAAATCTTTGGATGTACATATTAATCAAACTTTATGCTGGAAGAAACATACAGCTAAATTGCCCAAACAATGAAGTTAAGCTACTTTTCCTCTGAGGATAATTGCTAGTCTTGGAATCAAAGGAATTAACATCCTGGATATTATGCATGATTGTACTCAATAACGTCGTATAGAATAGTTTTCTGGGGCATCGCATGACTAATGACAAAGTACTGATTGTCCGAAAGCGAGCGGTAAGAATAATATTTGTTGTTTCACGTGCAGTTGTCTTTGTAGGTACCTCGCCAAAGGGTTCGACTTTTTAACTGCAACTTTACAATATATACTATTTTCATTTAGGACATTAATGCTCCACTGTTTGTCATTTAAACAAAATATTTGAATTGATTCATGAATTTGTAAGTTATGTTGCTCAGAAAGAAATTCAATATGCAACAACTACAGTTATTGATCATTTCCCAGATAACACAAAGTTATGACAGGTAGTAAAGCAAGTTTTAAGCAAAGGCTAGAATCGTTTCTTCTGGACAACTGGTTCTATTCCATAGACGAATATTTATACAAAAACGTATAGTCTGTAAAAAAGTAAAAAGTAATTGTAATTATAGTTGCATGAGTAGGGTGAAGAACAATATGAAGAATAATGTCAAATTTAGGCCAGTGTGCTAAACTTGTAGCCTCCCACTCCGACTGATCATGTATACACATTCTGTAAACTATCTTACTCCAAAAAATTTCGATAAAAAGTCGTGATGACGTATGGAACATTAAACTGACTACGAACAGCTATTCCACTGCCACGGATAACTTTGTCTACCTACTTTGCACGTCCGCTAATTTGCTGTGGGAGATACTTCGAAACACGTAATAATTTAATATACTAATAAGCGGTGAAAAAAATTTGTGTATTTATAGTAAAACTAATTTCTTATCCAAATTAACTGCAATCATCAAAGTCGACGACCAGCAAATACTTTCTTTCACTGAATCATCCACAAGGAACTTCGTCAACATTATGGCAGGTTATGAATTAGGTACTGTGATGATGTAGAAAAAAAATGTCCTTACTTAGGAAATTTCGAAGCCATTCTTTGTCAGCAAAAGAAAGCGTTTGAACAGAGTAGTGGATTTGTAAATTAAATTGGTATCAATAGCTGCTCCTAAAAGCGCAAAACACTTGCTGCCATCACTTTGGCAAATCATATATCGTGATATGTACCCTCTATGAATTACGTGGTACTGATTGTGAAATGCCATCATGAAAAACAACTAGACAGTATTTTTTAAGTACTTCGTTCAACTTACCAATGAAAATGAAATATTTTCATCTGATGCTAAGTCTCAAGGGGCCTGATGAACACCGGAACATATCTATTTAGTAGTGCCAACATCTTAGTTTTTATACCAACACTATATATACTTCGAAGGTGTTTCAGGGAGTTACACAACTTATACGAACGAGGCACTGTTAAACCAAGGTCAGTTTATCAAATAACTACTTAGATTTTTCGTAATATGGATAAGATGTAGAAGAAAGGTTATCTCCTCTTATCGAAGTACTGATTAACACTGCTCACGATCATATTTCGAGGATTTTGAAATCACTGCTATAAGAGTCAATCGAGTGGCAGGCCAGAACGGAGCAGCTGCTCAGAACAGAGGGAGGACATGCAGATGACGGCGTCGCTTGTACTGCTCCTGGTGGCAGCCGCAAACTGTGTGGCGGGTAAGTTAGTTTACGGCTCATTCATGAAGAATGCCTACCAGTTGCACTGAATTCCAGCCGCATGCATGTCCCACATGTCAGATGTGTAGTTGTACAAGATTAGTGTCTGCCGTGAGTGCGCAGTGTCGTGTTCATTTCGTCGATGGAGAGAGAGCAGGAAGTCCACTGACCTTAACGTCCTGCTCTGGAGGAAGAATCACCATCAACAGTAATGTTTATCACGTATCTACATCTACATGTACACCCGTACTCTACAACAAGGTGTGGAGTGCATGGCAGAATTAGCTTCCCTTTGTAGCATTTATGGGAATTCCTTTCGCTCTATTGCGGTATGGAACGCGGGAAGAATGACTGTTTAAATGCCTCTGTACAAACTGTAAGTAATATAATCCCTAAAGGAGCGATATGCAGTTTATTGTAGAATATTCCTAGAGTCATCTTCTAAAGCTGGTTCTTGAAACTTTCTACGTAGGCTCTCTCTGGAGAGTTGGAGTCTTTCCTCAGGTATCTGGCAGTTCATTTCTTCAGAAACCTGTCAACATTTGTGCTACTCATCTCCGTATACCTCCAATACGCCCTGTTAAGCCTGTTGGGCGTGGGTCCTATAAATTTGAGCACCATCTTAGGGGGGGCCCCGCAAGTGATTTGTACGCAATCTCCTTTGTAGACTGATTGCATTTCCTTAATATTCTACTGCGAAGGGGAAAGTTATAATGGGACTAGGACCCAGAGACTGACGCTGTTTGGGCCTCACTGGGGTCAGCCAGTGCCGGTCAGTGACCCGCGTGTTGAGTGGAGCGCCACCTCTTCCGCTTCGCGCCTTCCACATGACAAAACGAGACAATTCATCAGGAACTACCACGGCTGTTGGTTATGACACCGCGTCGTTGCCTCACTTCCAGATAATTTGGCGTGACACACAAACGTCAACATTAGCGCGAAGTCAGTGGAGAGTAGCAGCATTTAAGCCGACCCGAATTAGCGCGTCAACACTCACACAGCTGAGGCAGTTAGGTGACGTCGAGACAATGGTGCTCGGCAGCGTTCCGATGACGCAGACGCATCTACCACCACCAGGATACGAACTGCTGCCTCCTGCATAACTACCAGGGGGGCCACGGCAGCCACGCACTTTGCCGCCATCCACGGAGCACGACGTGAGGGTCCAGTCATCCCTGCCCTGTGCACACCGGCCACTGGAACGCGACGCAGCCTGGCTTCCTCGAAGTAGCCGGCACTGGCCACACCTTCACCGACAAGACAATCCGAGAATTCGATGACGCAAAAGTTGTAGCAGCAGCAGCAGGGCGTGCCGTCAGCAACAGGAGGTTGATGAACTGGGGATCAGCGAGGAGGAGATTAGCGCCTAACGTCTCGTCGATAAAGAGGTCATTAGAGGCGGAGAACAAACTAGAATTAGGGAAAAGGTGTGGAAGGTAATCGCCCGTGCCCTTTCAGTGGAGCCATTCCAGCATTTTGCTGAAGCTATTTAGGAACATCACGGAAAAACTATATCGGGAACAGAGCGAGCTGAGTTTCGCATGATCTCTGTTCGAAGAATTCATGTTGATTTTTATAGAGGAGGTTTTCGTTCTCCAAAAACGTCATAATTCATGAGCATCAAACATGTTCCATAATTCTACAAGAAACTGACATCAGAATGAGATTTTCACTCTACAGCGGAGTGTGCGCTGATATGAAACTTCCTGGCAGATTAAAACTGTGTGCCGGACCGAGATTCGAACTCGGGACCTTTGCCTTTCGCGGGCAAGTGGTAGAGCACTTGAAACTTCCTGGCAGATTAAAACTGTGTGCCGGACCGAGATTCGAACTCGGGACCTTTGCCTTTCGCGGGCAAGTGGTAGTGCACTTGAAACTTCCTGGCAGATTAAAACTGTGTGCCGGACCGAGACTCGAACTCGGAACCTTTGTCTTTCGCGGGCAAGTGGTAGAGCACTTGCCCGCGAAAGGCAAAGGTCCCGAGTTCGAGTTTCGGTCCGGCACACAGTTTTAATCTGCCAGGAAGTTTCAATTGACATCAGCATTATGGGTCTATAATTGTGTACATCTCTCCTATAGCCCTTCTTGAAAACGGGTATGACCTGCGCTGTTTTCTAGTAGCTAGGTAACCTTCGTTGTTCCTCCAGCGACCTACGATAAACTTCTGTTAGAAGGGCAGCAAGTTCTTAGCTATAATCTTTGAAGAGTCTGATTAGTATCTCATCTAGTGCTGAGGCCCTTTCACTAACTACTAAGCGACTGTAGTTGGTTCAGCCATCGGTTATCACAATATTTGCACTCTGATTCAAAGGAGGGGCCGTGTTACGACCTTTCACACTGAAACAATTTCGGATGAGCAGATTCAGTACTTCGGCCTTCTCTCTTTTGTCTTCCGTGTCGGTGCCACTATGGTCTCTAAGTGAATGAATACACTGTTTCGAACTGTTTCCAGATTTTAGGTAAGACCAAAACCTCTTAGGGCGTTTAGTCATATCAATTCGAAAAATTTTACTTAAAGAGTCATTGAAAGCTTCTCTCATTGCTCTCCTTACGATCATTTTCGCTCCGTTCAGCTTGTATTTGTCAACTAGGTTATGGCTTCTCTAGAATCTGAGATGAAACTCTCTTTGTTTAACGACCATCTGACGGGTGATTGAACCGTTTTCAAAGATCTGGAGGTCAGTACGCCCACGCAGCATTACATCTCCCCGCACCATAGCATAGCACCAAAACGATCATGTTCGGCAAAGTTTGTGGGTACATTATGTGTTACCACCTATCGCCGTATGACGGCACGTCAAACAGAACTAACATATTGTAATGCGTGAAAATTTATGATTTATTTTTAGTTGTACGACCAGTTCCGGCCAGACTCAGTTTTCCAGTATAGTCCTCGTTACTCTCTGGTGTTATACCAACACATCATAAAACCTGCTATTAACAAGAATTGTATTGTAAAATGATCTCTGACTGAAACCGGTCGTACAATTACAAATAAACAGCAGCTTTGCACGTTAGATAATATCATTTCTACGATTTATGGAAGCTTTGGAACACGACCAACAATTTTGTGGTTTGTCGGCGAGATTGTAATTCAATAAGAGATGGAAATGATCCCGAAAGGTAGTTGCAGAGAGTGGAAAATGAAACTTCATGGCAGATTACACTGCGTGCTGGACCGAGACTCGAACTCAGGACCATCGCCTTTCCTGTCAAGTGCTGTACCGTCTGAGCTACCCCACCACGACTCACGACCACGACCCCCCCCCCCCCCTTCTCACAGCCTTACTTCCACCAGTACCTCGTCTGCTGCCTTCTTTCCATGAGTGGAAGCCTTGCATGTTTCGCCGGAGAGCTTCTGTGAAATGTGGAAGGTAGAAGATGAAGTACTGGCGAAAGTGAGGCTTTGAGGATAGGTCCCGAGTTCGAGTCTCGGTCCGCCACACAGTTTTAATCTGCCAGAAGTTCCATGTCAGCGCACACTCCATTTCAGAGTGAAAATTCATTCTAGAGAGTGGATAATGCCTTGAAAACAGGTTATAACGTAACTATCAACAACAGTAAAAAAGAGTAAAGAAATGCAGCCAAATTAAAACAGCTGATGATGAAAATAGTAGACGAATTTTGCTATTTGGCAACGAAACAGCTGGTGATGGCAAAACTAGAGAGGATAGAGACTGGAGACTGGCAACAGCATCTAACATTCTGCGTGGTTTCTGTTTGTTCTAAGTCGTGTCTCCCTACCACTTTCGCGCAACGACGCTCTGAGCGTGTTTTTTAGGGAATTGACTAGTTTGAATCTGGGACCTGTTGCTGGTAAGGAGACGCCAGACCACACATGACATGTAGAGTTTAGAAGAGTTCAGTGAGACTAGTAATGATATAACCAAATACTTAATGATTTCAGCGTCAGCTCCACTGCACTTCCTGTAAAAGAATCTTAATACTAACTAAATTTAGTGGAAGGGGTCAAGGCTTTCCTATTTTTAGTTGGCTGGTAAAATAACGTCGAAAAAGCAGTTAAGTTTACCATTGGAAATTTTATTCTACTCACAAAACATTGTTTATAAATTGCACTATTGATAAAAGGAAATGTTTTAATACAGGATGATAAAAACCAACTGCGTTCAACAAAAATGTGAACGAATATTCCCTGAATGGGTTTACAAGTTCTACAATGGATCGAAGGATGACCTATGCCATATCACATCTATAATCTAGGTTTAAATTAAGTTTCACAAAAGAGAAAACTATCAAAAATGGTCTACAGTGACCCTCAATTATCTTTAATTACTTATCTAACATGTCGTAAGTTACAGTGGCTGATGTGGCTTCTCAATAATTATATAACAGAAAAATCATCGCGTTTCAGATTTTTACTTCAAGTAGCAAATGTGAACACCATGAGATTTAATTGACGATCGACACTAGTATTACGTAAAAAGGGGGTGTAACAGATTCAGACTTCTGCAGTTCTGAGTGAAGCTTTATGCGCTGTTATGCGGCATCGCATGCGTTCATTACCTTGTCGTTGCTTAGGCAGCGTCAGGGGGCGGCGGGCGGCGCAGCTCCATACAGCTCGCCATCTCGGAAGCAACTCCTCCTAACTTCTCCTTACTACAATTTACCGAAGTTGGTTAAAAAAAAAACCTATCTGGCTGTGTTTTCATCTGACCAATCAGGGTCTCAATGTTAACCTTAAGCTCTGCCTACAAAAATTCTGTCTATCCAATGAGAAACGTTATACTTTTCGTGGTGGGGCAATGTTTTTAACGTTTGCAACGTAACAGAGACGCGAAAAAGTCTCACGCTAAAACTTGCAGCTGGTGTGGCCCTTTTAGTGTTATCGTAAGATCTATACTGTTCTTCTGGAGGTCTCTATCTTTTTACATGGGCTGGGGGGTGGTCCTCGCGGTTGGCTGGCGACGTGGGTGTCTGTCCCTTATCGTAGGGCCTTCTAGCTTAACACGGTTCTGCTCTCGGCTTCTGTTCTCGTTTCTCCCTCGGAACTGCGTCTGTTTCATGGTGGGAAGGTATGATATGCATTTAGGCATTCTTGTGTAAGTCTGTGGTATTCCATTTGCTCACTCGTTAATCGTATTACTTTGGTTAATTTAACGTCACGATTTATTCGGAGCTATGTGACATACTGCTGGATTTGCTTATCATGTCAGGGTTTTCATGGAAGGTGTTGGATTTGCCTGACACCTTACAAGCAAGAATAGGGATTCTGAAAAAGAGAAGTTTGTTAATACGGAATATGAGTTTAAGTTTTACGAAGTATTTTCTGAAGGCTTTTATTCGGAGTGAAACCTTGCACTGAAGTGGAACGTTGTCGGTCAACTGTTCAGATGAAAAGAGTGCGGAAGTTTAGGAACGACTTGCTACGAAAGAAAGCTGAAAATTTGATAGTTGGATCAAACAATTAATCAGGAGATAAAAGAAAATAAGATTCTCATCAACCTGGAGATTGATTTAAATACCACAGTGCATTACTAGCCTTTCTTCTATTGGTTTTGGTATTCCTTTACCTTCCTTCCACATTTAACATGATTTACCTAATTATTTTATTTATTGACGCAGATTTCAAACCATAGCGCAGCTCGGCCAATTTTTTGTTAACAAACATTGCCATAGGTGAGGGAAGTGATAAGCGGCCATCAGGCGACAGTGAATCGAACTGCATAGAAAAAAATTTGTGACACAACAAATTAGAGCCAATACAGAGGCTTACCGACAATCATTCTTCCCTTGCACTATTCGGGAGTGGAATAGGGCTGGCGGGATCAGATAATGGTACTGAAAGTACCTTCCGCCACACACCATTAGGTGGCTTGTGGAGTATGATGTGGACGTAAATGTGAACTCGACTAAAAAAAAGTATCGGTCGACAGGACATATCCTGAGGTGTCAAGGAACCATTCATTTGGCAAAGGAGTGAAGTGTGGGGAGGTAAAAAATGTATGGGGAGAATAATAAGTGAATAAAGTAGGCAGGTTGAAAAGGATGCTTGGTGCGGTAGTTATGCAGACACGAAGAGGTTTTGCGCAAGACACACTAGTGAGGAGAGTTATATTCAAACAGTCTTCGGACTTGATGAAACATCGGAAGGAAAAGAGGAGGGTACATAGTAAGCGCACGTGGAAGTTTTGAGTCAAATGCGAGACGCTCGTATTGATCATGAGGTTATCATATTGCAGTTGTTATGACTGTACTGAACAACTTGTTTATCTATTCTCTGGATCACGTTTAAATGTAAATTTGTTCGTTGAACTGCGGGGGCAGCTTCCTGTCAAACGCATTTCTCGTATGCCCTCTAGCGACACGATGCTGGTTGAAACAACAGCGGGAGACATTAAAGCTCCGGAACTCTAGGCCATTAGGACCTGCTGTAAATGAGAGCTGAAGATGGTCATTTCTGGTCGAAAACGGTAGTCTAAGGACCAAAAGGTTTTCTGATCCATGACAGAAATTAATGATATTTATTCTTCTTGAATAGCACAATTCTGGTTGCAAAAATATTGCATTAATGACGCATTTCGTCTCTTTAGGACATCAGATTGTCAACTACTGAGGAACATGCGTAGAACTATTATGCTAAGGAATAAGCATGTGTCCAGGCGGAGCTAACTGGCGCGTGTGCTTATTCCACATCATAACTGTTCTACAAACGTCTCTCAATCCATGTTAGTCTTATGACGCCCTAGAAAGGCGAAACGATTCATTAAAGCAATATTTCCGCAACCAAGACTGTTGCATTCAAGAATAATCTTTATATGGTTACTGTACCAGTCGGCCAGATGGAGCGGGAGATGTTTTATATCAAACTCTGTGCCCGATGCTTCGCTCGCGTTGACTGTATGATCTGCAGATGTTTTTCTTTTTTTTGTTTTATTTAATAAAATTTTTATGTTGTTCACAAACTGCAACAATTCTGAAACTTCCAGGCAGATTAAAACTGTGTGCCCCACCGAGACTCAAACTCGGGACCTTTGCCCTTCGCGGGCAAGTGCTCTACCACCTGAGCTACCGAAGCACGACTCACGCCCGGTCCTCACAGCTTTACTTCTGCCTGTATCTCGTCACAGTTTTAATCTACCAGGAAGTTTCATATCAGCACACACTTCGCTGCGGAGTGTAAATCTCATTCTTGCAACAATTCTGTTTTTCACCCCAATTAACGCAATATAAGCACGGTCTTTTCCGAGCGTACTTCTGAGCACAAAGCGATTCTGGCAGCTGGAGTACAAAGTTTTTGTTAATCATGGCTTTTGGGTTCTTGCGCAGATACTTCCATAACAACTTTCATCCCAAGACAAATATTTCTTTATATCTAACAGAGAATTGAAATATAAATTTTCATAAATTTAGGTTTAAAATTTTTTTAATGCAACGAAATATTTTCTTAAAAATTTTCACCCCTACTGCACTTTCTTAGGGGTTAAATTTCAAGAAACACCTATTTTTTTATTGCTAACCTAGAAGTCAGATACCATCTTTCAAAAATGTATCCTTAAAAATCCTTTAGTAGGTCTTTATCAATTACTTATTTTCAAAAAAAAAGTTTCACCCACTGTCTTACTTAGTGGTTGAATTCCCAAAAAATACTGTAACACGTATTTTTTTATTTTCTGACTGAGAAACCAAATGCAATATTTGGTAAGTCTAGCTTTAAAATTCCCTTAATAGTGACATACTTTCGAAAAGCCTTTCATCCCCTATTTCATCCACTTAGGAGTGGAATTTCGAGAATCCCTTATTAAACCATGCCTACAGTATAAAACCTACACCCTCCCCAAACTTCAAGTTTCTGTCCTTAATGGTTTCGGCTGGGCGATGATGAGTTAGTGAATAAGTCTGACCCTATTTTTACCCCGTTAGAGGTTGATTTTCAAAAAACAGTTAAACACATATTTTTTATTACTAACTGAGAAGCCAAATTAAAATTTTCGTAGATTTAGCTTTAAAAATGCTTTCATAATAAACATTTTCATAAAAAAACTCGTCCCCTATTTCACCCCCTTAGAGGTTCAATTTCCAGAAATACTGAAACATGTATTTTTATTTGTGTCCAAGAAGTCAGATATCAATGTTCACACATGTAGCCTTAAAAATACTTTAGTAGTTTTTTAAAATAATGACATATTATTCAAAAAAAGCTTTCTCCCAATATTTCAGCCATATAGCGCTAAATTTCCTAAAATGCTAAAACCGGTATTTCTTTATATTTCTGATCGGGAAACCAAATTCCAATTTTTGTATGTCTACCTTCAAAACCGCCTTAATAGTGACATTTTTTAAAAATCCTGCGTCCCCCATTTTATCGCCTTAGGGTTGGAATTTCGAAAAGTCCCTTCTTAAACGACGCCTTTAGTATAAGATCGATACTCTGTCCAAGTTTCAAGTTTCCGTTCTTAGCGATCAGTGAGGACACTGTCCTTTATATGTATTGTTTATTGTACTCTAGAAGACAATTGTTGTCATACGATGCTCTGCTCTGATTGTTCCAGGTGGAACAGCGCCTCGTGCTGTGTCCGTAGTGAATGGCCGCATAATCAACGGTGAGCCCGCTGCTGTGGGGGAGTTCCCTGCGCAGGTGAGTCCAGACTCCTACGTAGGCCGAAAGGCGCTGCCTCACTGTGCCACATACGTAGGCTACAAGTAGCGCAACTGTAACACAAAATTATATCAGCCCTTTGAAAAGGTACGCTGTTCATTTCACTGTACGTTACGCCTCCCATATTAGAGCGAATAGCCACCACTCACTGAATAACTGCCTTTTATACGAGGGCTTTTTCTTTTTCAAGGTCCGGTCGGTCGCGAAATAAACCACAATGAGAATCAGAAATGTTTTATTTGCAACGTTTAGGTACACTTTCCAACTACTTCTCCACATAGCAGCCGCTGCGACATTTGTGGTAGCATGATACCAACTTTCCAATACCCTCAGCATAGAAGGCAGCCGCCTGTGCTTTCCGCCAATTCTCTACTCTCGTATGCAAACCGCCGTCTTTGCCAACACTCTGTCCTCGAAACCAGCTGTTCACTTGAGCAAAGAGATGAAGATCAGAGGCAGCTAAGCCCGGACTGTATAGCGTGAGGTGGAACGCTTCCCACCGAAAACGCTCCAGGAGCATCATTGTTGCAGCTGCAGTGTGAGACCAACCATTGTTACGTAGGACGATGCCTGATGACAACATTCCTCTTCGCTTGTTCTGAATTGCCCTTAGTACACGATTTTCTCGAAACGCCTGATCCACTCGCTGAACAAGATCATCATTTGACAATCGCTTCCTTTCCTGAGCGCCTGCACTATGAACGTCTGTACGCGCTGCTTCCAAATTCCTGCACCACTTTCGAACTTTACTGTCATGCATGACAGTTACGTTATGTGGGTTGTGTGAAATCAGGCGGAACACCTCAGCATGAAGAAATCGAACGACAGCAGGCACTTTTCACTTGGTGGGAGACTCTGTTGTTCTGTTGTTGTTGTTGTGGTCTTCAGTCCTGAGACTGGTTTGATGCAGCTCTCCATGCTACTCTATCCTGTGCAAGCTTTTTCATATCCCAGTACTTACTGCAACCTACATCCTTCTGAATCTGCTTAGTGTATTCATCTCTTGGTCTCCCCCTACGATTTTTACCCTCCACACTGCCCTCCAATACTAAATTGGTGATCCCTTGATGCCTCTCTGTTGTTCTATGCAACTTAAAAATACTCACTGCATACTTAGGACTGAAAACTGCAATGTGACGTGATCGACAGGTATACTCAACACATCTGCACAAAGCTTCATTAGATTTTCACTGTGGTTTTAACTTCGCTCCTCGCGTGTTTTATCCCGCCAATGTGCAGCTGTTCCATGTGATAAGCATTCTGAATGTCTATGGAAGTCTCATAAAGACGTGTCCATCCAAAGCGTTAAGTCACTCTTTTGTCTGAATGATTAATGTTGATCTTGCATTTCTGCAGCATCGAACATAATCGATAGTGTGTTTTACGTACTCTGATCTTTTCCTGTCCCTTCAGTTTCCCCTCTACAGCCTCCAAATTAACAGTTCTTCAATGATTAATGTGTTATTTCCCATGCAACTAGTTTCCTAGGGATTTCTTACTTGTTCGCCATAGTGCTGTTCAGTCCATTAGACGTTCATGATAATCCACTCACGATGTGTGATCTTTCTTCTTATGTAGTTAAAAATCTTCTGTCTTATTTCTCGTTGTACGAATATCAGTGTAGGTATAAAGGAAATTCGCATGGATTTAAAAGTTACTTACTAGCCATTTAATAATGTTTTCCAGTCCGACACCACGTAAATTTTTTTATATGCTAGGAACAGTGCAGAACTCTATCCAATACCTCCTGGAACAATAAATCTGTCTATAAAACTTAACTAAACAGATGGAAAACTGAAGTGATGTGTTTTACCTCGTAACGTTTGTCGCGGATATGATCTGTAATACATAGATCGCTGAATTTCACAATTACCATAGCTCCAAAAAATTTTCTGAAACATTTATCCACTTGCAGATGTGATTACACATCATAAAAAATTCACTGACCCTAACCGGTCGATCACGGTTGCCAGCAAGATCTACTGTTCTCACAAGTGCAAGCTACTGACATCATCGTAACAACGTTATCAGTAACAAGTACGCATTCTACTGTGAAAAATTTGATCGACACAGCAGCTGCATTGGAATACTGGGCAAGAAACCTGAACACTTTCCTGTTTTCCCACCTTACTGTACCCAAGTGCTAATGATGCAGGTGTTTGGTGTTGCAGCTGTCCTTGCAGAGGAATGGTCGCCATTCGTGCGGAGCGTCTATCCTAAACGAGAACTGGGCCCTCACTGCTGCTCACTGCGTGGATGGGCTCGACAGGTGAGTGCATCTCTGAATGGCTGAGTACCGAGCAACTAATGCCCACAACTGTGAAGTTACAAACACTGGGCGACTTTTCGTTGACCTTCGACAACAATATCTGAATGACATCCAACAGATATTAAAAATGCTTGTAACCCTACAACCTAGTGCCTCAAATATTTTTTGAGTTCCTTCAATGAAAACATTCTTTTTAAGTATATGTATTTATGAATTTTTGTCAGTAATTAGAGTTTCTGAAAATATAATTTATGCCAACAGAAAATTAAGAAATAATTATCTCAAATCGTTGTAGTAAACATGGTGGCGACCTCAGGGAGATTTATAGTGTACTAAACCATCGAGATAAAAGAAAGGGAGATGGCGCTTGTTTTGAAGCCAGAGTTGACGCGGTCTGCCGCCATTTTAAACAGACCAAAACATTAGCAGACTGCTGTTTACGATTGCTTCTTGTTCATTATTTCTGTTGTGTGCACGCAACAGCTGTTTTGAATACTAAAAATTATAGCGCTTACGTGAAAAACACAGTGTCAGGAAGGCAATTTCGAACCTTTTTCTGTCCTTGAATGAGTATTTGCCCTAGCAATACGACAAAACTGGGTTCCTTAAAGTAACTTATTTTTCTTTGATATATTTCGAATAACCAACGAGAGACGGTTGTGATGTGAAAAGGATGCTTTCGTAATCCATTTAATTCCACTTCTACTGTATTTGAATTGATTGACTATGGAGCTGAACTCCAAAACCAAAGCTTATTTGCTTTCTGATCACGTTTTCAACTTTCAGCTCGTATGCACAACATTTTAATATTCGCGTTTGTAAAAAAAAGTTACCTGCGCATGTTTTGCTAGCCCATAAACGTGTGCGCTGTGAAAGGAAGAAAGGCATGCTGTCGTATCTTGTTCATGTCAACAAACTGAACGATTATTGAAATGTCAACGAAACAGAACTGCACAGGGGTCGATAGGCAATCTGATGTCAAGGGACAGAAATAAAATGATTCAAATGGCTCTGAGCACTATGGGACTTAACATCTGAGGTCAGCAGTCCCCTAGAACTTAGAACTACTTAAACCTAACTAACCTAAGGACATCACACACATCCATGCCCGAGGCAGGATTCGAACCTGCGACCGTAGCGGTCGCGCGGTTCCAGACAGAAGTGCCTAGAACCGCTCGGCCACACAGGCCGGCGACAGAAATAAAACCACTACAGTAAACGTAAACAGTGCAAGCATAGTTCATTTATACAAAAGAAAATATTGCTTGAACGGCAACACTTAAGACTGAAATGTGAGTCCTTTAAACTTTAGATTACGATCGGATCGAAGAGTACACCCGTAAACGAGACAAGCTAGCATTTTTGACGAAATGCACCCGACGCTATTTGGGACGCGACCACGAAATTCAGTAGATATCCCCAATGGTCGAAACTGGGCACGAACAAATCAGTGACGTCACGTGGATGTACCATCGCGGTGAACCACGGAGGCATAATTGCGGTGAACCTAATATTTTGGACTATATAAGATGGCAAATGTCGGCTTCAAATTTGTGTCGTAATGACAACACCCTTAGCTTTTTACCTCCATGTACGAAACACAAAGAATAGCTTCCATGAAACAATAACACCGTTATTGTTACGAGCAGCCGTAGAAGTGAAGGCAGAGAGGAGTTGCCCAGCATATGTGTATCGGCGCGCAGATGTCAAACGAGGATTGTGCTGTAAACGGTATTATAATATGTGGCAAGGCGTAAATATAAGTAAGCGAGTATGGGCACAGGACATGGTCGCAGGGAGATTTTGGAATTAATGAAAAAATACTGTGTGGCCCACATTTATTCAAGCTGCTCGCTGATCAGGAAGAGCTGTTTGCCAATAATGAATTTCATAATAAGCCTTATGTCGCACCAGAAGCAACTGATCACAAAGTAAGTTCCAGCCAGTATATTTTTAGCCGTGTAATAGGCATGCCAGCGTGACAGTAACTTTTTTGAAACGTTAGAGTGTGCTTAGTCAATGTATGAACTTTGCGAGTGGTAGTTCATTGACCCAAGTCGTTAACCATCAGCAACGTCCTAACCTCTTCACCATATATTCCGATAAAGTTTTTAGGGCATCATTTGAAAAATAGTAAGTAAAGAACATTAAATAAATTTGCCCACGTTTATGCAAACATCCAAACGGACAGCATTACCCTGATTTACGGTTTTCGAGAAGCGTTGCTACTCCTTGCACGTTATCGTTATTCGTGATGGTAATTACAATTAACATCATTGTACACT
The DNA here is from genome assembly GCF_021461395.2 of Schistocerca americana. Classification (NCBI taxonomy): domain Eukaryota; kingdom Metazoa; phylum Arthropoda; class Insecta; order Orthoptera; family Acrididae; genus Schistocerca; species Schistocerca americana. The sequence goes on along the minus strand of NC_060119.1, from coordinate 1,157,234,894 downwards.
GATGTGCCAAAACATTATGACCATCTGTTTAATAGCTTGTTTGTCCATCTTTAGAACTAAATACATCGCTGATTCTGCGTATCAGGGATCCGACAGTCTGTTGGTAGGTTTGTGGAGAGTACGTGGCATTAGAAGTCTATGCACAGGTGATGTAATTCGCATAAATAACGTGCCGCTAATATGCGTACGAGGTGATAGTGCCAGATAGCGACCCAGATGGGGTCCATACGATTTATATCAGGCGAGTATGGTAGCCGAGACATTAACGTGCGTTCACTATAATTCTCCTAAGATCACACGGTTCTGACTCAGAGATACGGACAATTAGACTACTGAAAGATAACATCGCCATCAGGGAAGACGACATCAAGCGTGGAGTTATGCAGTTGGTTCGTAGCTGTCAGCGTGACTTCGATTACTACCACGGGTCCCAACAAATGGCAGGAGAATGCCTCCCATAGCATAATACTGCTCCCACCAGCCTGCGTTCGAGGGCGGGCTGCACATTTCGAGCCGCCGTTCGCCTCGATGACGGGATTTGTAGAGATGACCATCGACCTAATGTAGCAAAAATGTGATTCACCCCAACAACCGACACTTTTCCATTGATCGACGTTCGAAATCCGATGGTCCCGTGCCCACTGCAATCGTCGTCGGGTCAACACGTGAGCTCGTGGGGGCGGTCAACTGCGGAGCTCCGTGTTGAAGAGTGTACGATAGGTGATGTGCTCCGAAACACTTGTGCGTGCACCAGCATTGTGCTCTTTCGGTAGGGATGCCACAGATCACTATCTCCCCAACTTTACAGAGAAGACAAGCCTCCGAACACCACGTGCTGTGAAGAGTCGTGTATGTCCAACCATTTAGCGCCTAGTAGTAGTTTCACTCACTGTCCTACCCCTTTCCGTAGATGCTGACGACAGTAAAACGTGGACATTCGAGCAGCTTCGCCATTTTCGAGATACTCGTTCAAAGGTTATATCTAATAATAATCTGCCGTCGCTATGGTGATCACCCGTCCTTGTCTGATCGGCTTACATGCTTTTGTTATCGTCTCACGTGCCATCAACGCCACCAGATGGCATACAACGTTGCGGTGGGCAGTCATCATAATGTTTTGGCTTACCAGTGTGTACTAAATTAACGTCTTTAGCGTTCACGTTAGACGTGTTTTCTGTATCTAAGCACACGAGAGTGCGCATTGTTCCGCAGCTGCATTGTCATTCTTGCCGAGTATTTGCGCGATTTCAAAGTCATTACAGGCATTTATCAAATATAGCTTTTGCTCTTTTTGGTACTGGCGTTCGCTTTTATTCTGCAATCCGAATTCATTCAGACATTTTCTATACAGGATTACGGCTAACGACGTTGAATTTTTAACTTACTACTATGTTTTAGATTAGATCGTTGTTGTGCACAATAAACACTCGTGTGATAACGATCAAATTTTAATTACCAATATTCAATCAGTAAGCACTGATTTTCGGATTTGACGGCTTGTTTCCATTAATTAGGGAACATTAGGAACACGTGTCACAAAAAAACTTTTGTACGCTCAACAGTACAGGTATGTTCCATGTTATTTTTTTCATAAGGACAAAGTGTAAGTACTATTGGACAATCTATTACGGACAGTCAAATGAAAAGGAGACAAGTCATAAAAGAGTAAGTAAACTGTTCGTTATTTCAAAATTAATCGCGTTAACCGTTAATCCATTTATCCCACTGTGATTCAAGTCGTTCGATACCTTCATGGAAAAATGTTTGCAGTTGGAAACGGCTCGTCCAGGTGTTGGCAACGTTGTTTCAATTAGGATGCAGAATATTTGCTGGGAAGCCTTTCCATTTCCTCCATTAAGTCCCGATCTTCCCCCGTGTGATGTACGTTGTTTAGAGTTGGCCACAGAAGATTTGCTGGGCATCCTCTAAACATCCTCCATTAAGCCGCGATCTCTCCCCAAGTGATTTATGTATTTTCGGAGCCCTAAAGGAAGACATCTGTGGCGTTGCTTCGTTACGAGGAGGTGCACGCCTGGGTAAAATCATGGTTCCGTAGCAACCACAAATATTTATCCATGAAGGCATTGACCGCCTTCTTTCTCAGTGGGATTCATGTATTAACAGTTCTGGCGATTACTGTTGAAATAATTTGAGTGCCCCTTACATATAGTAATCAGATGTCTGTAGTTATTTTCTACATGGGAGTTAGACTCTTTTAACAATCAGGGGACCGAGTGAGGTGGCGCAATGGTTAGCACGCTGGACTCGCACTCGGGAGGACGACAGTTCAAACTATAGCTGCTGGTAAACTATCGATATATTGACATTTTTTCAAACGATATCGATATATGTTCGGGAGGTATCTTACCACGACATGTCGATATCAGTATGGCCATATCAAAAGCCGTTATTTTTATTTTATATTGTATTGTTTTCACAATTTTCGGTACGTATTTTACGTTGTTCTTTTGATATTGTTGCAGAACATAATTTTTCTGTCACTGCGTGAAGGAGTCTTCCTACTTTTTGAGCTTTCAACACGTGCAGTCTTTGTCTTTGCTTGTGTGAAGCAAGGATATATGGTGCGAAAGAGTCCGATTGCGCTGGGGGGTGGCGGTATGAATGGAATAAAAGATGTCCGATGTGAAGAAATAGCATAACATTTGGGTTAAAAAGCGATTTTTAGCGTAACTAGCGTATCATTTCTTCACATCAGCACTCTTCAAAAACAGTTGCTGAAAATGATGAACAGAAATGTAAATGACGAGACTGGTCTTTCCGGTGGGCCGAGACGTGTGAGGAAATGCTGACGTAATCGGCGCTATCAACAGAAGCTGCAACGCTTAGCTTCACCACGCAGTTTTGACACTACAATTGCTAGGACGCTGGCGTTGGCGGAAATGAAAAAAAATATCATGAAGTGTTCCGGACAAATTCTATATGTGACGAAACGGAACGACGGACCCATCGGACACCTTTTACTGTGCCACTTACATGCACTTACCGTTGTTAGCAAAGTGCTTATCGCCAAGCATGAAGGTGTATCGTTTTCCTTTCAGTTCTTGCTCTAATGTGGATAAGCAGCCTCCTAGGTTGTTGATGCACAGAATATCTAAAGCAAATCAATACTCAAATACACACCTTTAAAAGCGGCAATATATTTACAATGTGAAGCCGATATTTTTGTGAGTCGGTACTTTGATATTTTTGCCGCCCTTAATCGGGCAGGTAGGTTAGAAAACTTAAAAAGGGAAATGGATAGGTTAAAGTTAGATATAGTGGGAATTAGTGAAGTTCGGTGGCAGGAGGGACAAGACTTTTGGTCAGGTGAATACAGGGTTATAAATCCAAAATCAAATAGAGGTAATGCAGGAGTAGGTTTAATAATGAATAAAAAAATAAGAGTGCAGGTAAGCTACTACAAACAGCATAGTGAACGCATTATTGTCGCTACGATAGACACGAAGCCCACACCTGCTACAGTAGTACAAGTTTATATGCCAACTAGCTCTGCAGATGATGAAGAAATTGATGAAATTTATGATGAGATAAAATAAATTATTCAGGTAGTGAAGGGAGACGAATATTTAATAGTGATGGGTGACTGGAATTAGAGAGTAGGAAAAGGGAGAGAAGGAAACATAGTAGGTGAATATGGATTGGGGGAAAGAAATGAAAGAGGAAGCCGTCTGGTAGAATTTTGCACAGAGCATAACTTATTCATAGCTAACACTTGGTTCAAGAACCATAAAAGAAGGTTGTACACATGGAAGAATCCTCGAAATATTAGAAGGTATCAGATAGATTATATAATGGTAAGACATAGATTTAGGAACCAGGTATTAAATTGTAAGACATTTCCAGGGGCAGATGTGGACTCTGATCACAATCTATTGGTTATGAGCTGTAGATTAAAACTGAAGAAACTGCAAAAAGGTGGGAATTTAAGGAGATGGGACCTGGATAAACTGAAAGAACCAGAGGTTGTACAGAGTTTTAGGGAGAGCATAAGGGAACAATTGTCACTAATGGGGGAAAGAAACACAGTAGAAGAAGAATGGGTAGCTCTGAGGGCTGAAGTAGTGAAGGCAGCAGAGGATCAAGTAGGTAAAAAGACGAGGGCTAGTAGAAATCTTTGGGTAAGAGAAGAAATATTGAATTTAATTGATGAAAGGAGAAAATACAAAAATGCAGTAAATGAAGCAGGCAAAAAGGAATACAAACGTCTCAAAAATGAGATCGACAGGAAGTGCAAAATGGCTAAGCAGGGATGGCTAGAGGACAAATGTAAGGATGTAGAGGTTTATCTCACTAGGGGTAAGATAGATACTGCCTACAGGAAAATTAAAGAGACCTTTGGAGAAAAGAGAACCACTTGTATGAATATCAAGAACTCAGATGGAAACCCAGTTCTAAGCAAAGAAGGGAAAGCAGAAAGGTGGAAGGAGTATACAGAGGGTCTATACAAGGGCGACATACTTGAGGACAATATTCTGGAAATAGAAGAGAATGTAAATGAAGACGAAATGGGAGATAGGATACTGCGTGAAGAGTTTGACAGAGCACTGAAAGACCTGGGTCGAAACAAGGCCCCGGGAGTAGACAACATTCCATTAGAACTACTGACGGCCTTGGTAGAGCCAGTCCTGACAAAACTCTACCATCTTGTGAGCAAGATGTATGAGACAGGCGAAATGACCTCAGACTTCAAGAAGAATATAATAATTCCAATCCCAAAGAAAGCAGATGTTGACAGATGTGAAAATTACCGAACTATCAGTTTAATAAGCCACAACTGCAAAATACTAACACGAATTCTCTACAGACGAATGGAAAAACTAGTAGAAGCCGACCTTGGGGAAGATCAGTTTGGATTCCGTAGAAATATTGGAACACGTGAGGCAATACTGACCTTACGACTTATCTTAGAAGAAAGATTAAGGAAAGGCAAACCTACGTTTCTAGCATTTGTAGACTTAGAGAAAGCTTTTGACAATATTGACTGGAATACTCTCTTTCAAATTCTAAAGGTGGCAGCGATAAAATCCAGGGAGCGAAAGGCTATTTACAATTTGTATAGAAACCAGATGGCAGTTATAAGAGTCGAGGGGTATGAAAGGGAAGCAGTGGTTGGGAAGGGAGTGAGACAGGGTTGTAGCCCCTCCCCGATGTTATTCAATCTGTATATTGAGCAAGCAATAAAGGAAACAAAAGAAAAGTTCGGAGTAGGTATTAAAATCCATGGAGAAGAAATAAAAACTTTGAGGTTCGCCGATGACATTGTAATTCTGTCAGAGACAGCAAAGGACTTGGAAGAGCAGTTGAACGGAATGGACAGTGTCTTGAAAGGAGGGTATAAGATGAACATCAACAAAAGTAAAACGAGGATAATGGAACGTAGTCGAATTAAGTCGGATGATGCTGAGGGAATTAGATTAGGAAATTAGACACTTAAAGTAGTAAAGGAGTTTTGCTATTTAGGGAGCAAAATAACTGATGATGGTCGAGTAGAGAGGATATAAAATGTAGAATGGCAATGGCAAGGAAAGCGTATCTGAAGAAGAGAAATTGGTTAACATCGAGTATAGACTTAAGTGTCAGGAACTCATTTCTGAAAGTATTCGTATGGAGTGTAGCCATGTATGGAAGTGAAACATGGACGATAAATAGTTTGGACAAGAAGAGAATAGAAGCTTTCGAAATGTGGTGCTACAGAAGAATGCTGAAGATTATATGGGTAAATCACATAACTAATGAGGAGGTGTTGAATAGAATTGGGGAGAAGAGGAGTTTGTGGCACAACTTGACAAGAAGAAGCGACCGGTTGGTAGGACATGTTCTGGGGCATCAAGGGATCACAAATTTAGCATTGGAGGGCAGCGTGGAGGGTAAAAATCATAGAGGGAGACCAAGAGATGAATACACTAAGCAGATTCAGAAGGATGTAGGTTGCAGTAAGTACTGGGAGATGAAAAAGCTTGCACAGGATAGAGTAGCATGGAGAGCTGCATCAAACCAATCTCAGGACTGAAGACCACAAGAACAACAACAAGAACATATCTATATGTCGATACTCTTTTCGATGTCGGATTCACAATATTTTTAAAAAAATATCAGTAGCCCTAGTTCAAACCGGCATCCGGCCATCCCGATTTAGGTTTTCTGTCATTTCCCTAATTCCCATCAGGCACGTGCTGGGATGGTTCCTTTGGAAACGCACGCCGACTTCCTTTCCCATCCTTCTCTAATCCAATGGACCGATCACCTCGTTGTTTTGTCCTCTTCGCCAAAACAGCCAACCAACCAACCAACCAACAAGCAAGCAATCAGGGATATGGAGCCGGCCGCTGTGGCCGAGGGGTTGTAGGCGCTTCAGTCTGGAACCGCGCGACAGCGACGGTCACAGGTTCGAATCCTACCTCTGGCATGGTTGTGTGTGATGTCATTAGGTTAATTAGGTTTAAGTAGTTCTAAGTTCTAGGGGACTGATGACCTCAGATGTTAAATCCCACGGTGCTCAGAGCCATTTTAACAATTTTTGTGTGATATGGATGGGGATGATTGCTGATGTGTTCTGAATCGGTGGTAGTAGCTGTACGGAATACATCGCTCCATTCTGCTGTCTGCAGTGACATCGTTCTGGAGGTGTTGGCGGGCACCATCACGCTGGATGAGGGAGGCACGCGCCACGCCGTGGAGTCCTTCACGATGCACCCGCAATACAACGAGTCTGACTCCTGGGTCAACGACATCGCTCTACTGAGGGTGCGTATCCGGCAGTTAAGGATCTGTTGTTGCGTATGTCGGCTATCACATTCGTAGGTGTAAGGTGAATCATCTCACAGTACAGTTAAAGATAACTGTGTGTCTAAATGTTCCAACATTGATCACTACTACCGACTTTCTAATAAGACGAAATTGTTCGTTATTATTTAATAAATGTGCCAAACCTACATTTCTAATTACTATGTAATCTAGTAGTTGTTACTATTTTTCAATGAAAGTGTTAATGAAAAGGAATGAAAGGATAACATTGACGGCTGGGATTCCTCACCTGGGAAAGTTTGGCAGCCGAGTTAAAGTCTTTTCAGCTGACGCCACATTGTGCGAACGATAATGATGGAATGGTGATGTGGACAACACCCAGTCCCCATTCGCGTTACGAAATTTCCTCTCTTAGACACTGCGTAGGTGATCATTCAATGATCATTCAAACATATCTCGTCGTACAACGCGCACTTTAGCAAGTGAATAGCTCATATTAGTGTTTCTGGGATGCCCAATTTCTCTTAATAGCACATTTTCGTGCGATTCTGCGTGTTATCTCGTTAGTGGGCAAGCATCAGACTTTCATGCGTTCATTTATTTAGCAATTTTCATTATCCAATAACGCAGGGCAGGCAGAGTACAAGAAGCACCAATGTGGTGAATTAACCGTCCTGGAGTCATTTTGTTCTGAAGCTCCAGGGCGAAGGGGTAAGTGGAGGGAAAACCCAGCTCTGTTTATCTACCAGGGCACACCCTGGGAATTATGAGGATACCCTGTGTCTCGCAATATTGCCATGAATTTCTCTTCATTGCAGTACAAATCGTGATAGAAAACGTAATATTACTTCGGGTGCAGAAGATTTCTCCACGAGTGGGAGGTTTCAGCCACAGTATTAAATGCTGAAAAATACAGAATAGAAACGTACGTAATACGTGACAGGAAACTATGGAAAACGTATAATCTCCCTTATTGACAGAACGAATCTAAGGGTCGGGTACAGTAGTCACCCATATCATATTTCCGGTAACCGTTGCCCCAGATCTTCCATGTACAAACGTGGCAAGCTCAGTAGTAGACACTCGCAACTGCAGACTTCACAACTAAATTATGAGAAACTGCTGCTGTGCATCTATTTTATGCCGATCGAGCTCCCCGAAACTACTAGATGGTCCAGTGACTAGAACCAAGGGCCTTCAACTGAGCCTGTAAGTCTGTGTAATCCAGCCGAGGCTGGTTTTCTGTTTTCTTATGAAATTAACTAAAACCGCTGTGAACAACACAGTAAGAGCAATTCTCTCTTCTTATTTTCTGTAGTGACGCAGGATCTCGTTTCCATAGCCTTTAAATCAATACTTGACAACAAATAGCTCACTGAGGTAAGCTCCGCTAGGGTACGATACTTGACAAGGCAAAGCACACTGCAAAAACACTTTGAAGTTTCCAGGTTAGAGTCCTGATCCGGCATGCAGTTTTACTGTGCCAGGAAGTTTCAAAACTGCAAATGGTTCAAATGGCTCTGAGCACTATGGGACTTAACATCTGAGGTCATCTGTCCCCTGGAACTTAGAACCACTTAAACCTAACTAACCTTAGGACATCACACACATCCATGCCCCATGAGGGGTTCGAACCTGCGACCGTAGCGGTCGCTCGGTTCCAGACTGAAGCGCCTAGAACCGCTCGGCCACACCGGCCTGCTTCAAAACTGCGTACAATATGCTGCAGAACGGAAGAACCACTCTCCCACTTTGAAATAACTTGCCTTTTGGAGAAGATCAATGTACAGAATGAATTTTCACTCTGCACCGGAGTCTGGGCTGACTTTAAACTTCCATGTAGATTATTACTGTATGCTGCACCGGGACTCGAACTGGATACTTTGCATTTTACGTACAAGTGCTCTATCATCTGAACTGTCCTAGAAATATTCACGATCCGTTCACACAGTTAATTTTGCCAGTAATTCTGCCAGTATTTCATCTCCGACCTTCCAAACTTCACGAAAGTTTCCCTTCGTACCTTGCTGAATTAGCATTCTTGAAAGATACACTGTTGAGGTGAAATGGTTTCTGCACAGCCTAGGTAAATGTTTCCAGAATTAATTTCTGAAGGAAGCAGAGTGACACTGAATTTAAGCTGTGAAGACGGAACGGGAGGAGGTAGGTTGCCTCGGCCGGTAAGGCACCTACACGTGAAATAAAAAGGTCCCGAGTTCGAGTTCCAGTCATGCATACTGTCTTCATCCGCCTGGACGTTTCGATATTGTTATGAGTGCACTAACTGAATGCTACTATTAATTCAGCCCAAACATCCACAGTAGCAGAAAACTGTTGTAGTTCGTTCGAGGTAGCCACTGCACGCTTGTTAATTAACAGTTGGTTGACAGGGCACTCTATAACGGGAATGTTGTAGCACTATGAGACATAACCAAATAACGTTTATTACTGGTGTGTTACAAAATAGTAGTTAGCTTCAGTACAACTTCATGCATGGCACTTGATGCCTCAAACCCTAATACAGTGAGATCTTGTAACTTTGCCGTCTCTCGGCAGTCTGTGATGTGCGGGGTGTTTCCGTAAGAGCGTGCACAGATTTAACAGCACATAGAGGATGCTCCTCTGAACAGCTCTAGATATCGAACCTGCGGTCGGAGAAGTCTGCCTAAGGAGATAATAGGAATAAAATCACTTTGCTGTGTACTTTATTCACATTAGTTACAGTTAACTGCAATGATCATCATTGAAACAACGAACGTACCATTTGTTCTGTATCTTGCAAAATGTGCTGAATCTGACTGCAATTAACCTCAGTGCAAGCATGAAATTGGCGAACCAGATTCTGACGCACCCTGACAAATATCCCTTGTGTGTTTCGAATCGCACCACAAGCAGCTATAATTCTGGCAACTAATTCAATCTCCGTATCCACTGGGATCTCATACACAAGTGACTTTAAATATCCCCATAAGAAATAATCAAGGGGCTTCAGGTCAGATGACCTCGCAAGCCATGGAATAGGACCTCCCAATCCAGCGACCAGGAAATACAGCATTGAGATGGTTGCGGACATCCACACTGAAGTGAGGTGGTGGACCGTCATGTTGTACCGTATTTACGCTGTCTCATGACAGAACGTGCTACGAATCAACGATACAACAGTGCCTCACTATGGACAAGAAGAATAAACAAAACCTGCATCATGACTTCCTAGTAATCAGGCTCGTTCACCTTGTTTCCTTGCAGGAAATAAAGAACGTACATGTAAGTAAAGAGCACAGTATGTGTAAACTCTTACGCTTATTAGTTGTAAATAAGGCAGAAAACAGTAATGCTAGATAAAGGGGTAGGTAAGTTTACTTCCATATCCCCTTAAGCTGCTTCTCCGAGCTCAAGTTCCCAACCTCGAATTTTTCAGTGGAGCATTCTCTATGTCCTGTGACAGTTTTGCACGCTCTTACGGAAACACCCTGTATAACTGATAGTAATTGTGCACAAACTCCATAGTGGTCCAAGCTCTCCGTAAATAGCGACTGCCAAGTCGGAAAGTGTTCTCCAGAGGACTCTACTGAGCAAGTCGTGGGCACTGAACTGTCTGAGCGCTGGTTCACAACTGTCCCAGCGTCTGTGGCGCATTGTCGGCAAGGTAAAGCAATGTAGTGTGCAGGTGACGATGTTCCCTATTGATTGTTGTCCTCGCCTTCAGCAGACGTATCGACGGGCTGAAGGAAGGGGCGCGGAAGCAGGAACAGGTCTGTGTTTCTGAGCGCCATCTGGCGGCCGCTGCACAGTACTGATGTTTCAAATGGCTCTGAGCACTATGGGACTTAACTTCTGAGGTCATCAGTCCCCTAGAACTTAGAACTACTTGAGGTCATCAGTCCCCTATAACGTAGAACTACCTAAACCTAACTAACCTAAGGACATCACACACATCCATGCCCGAGGCAGGATTCGAACCTGCGACCGTAGCGGTCGCCCGGTTCCAGACTGTAGCGCCTAGAACCGCTCTGCCACACCGGCCGGCGTCGCACAGTACTGGCAGGTGACAGGCTGGAGGCTATTCCTGTGTAGTGGTGGTCTCTCGCAGTGTTTGTTGTGAACCTCTTACTTGGAACACGACAAATACGTGTTTAAGTATAATTAATAAATGAATGTCTGCATATTATACCATCATCTCCCCCATTACTACCGTCCATTAAGTTTAAGATGATGTGATTGCCGCTATGGCCCTCTACCAGTGCTTGGTAAATCCAGAGTTGAAGGCCGAGAGCAGTGTCGATGTGTGATAAGATTAATATCAGATTCATTTAAGTTGTTCACTGATACTGCACTAATCTTATAGACGTCCAAGGCCTATCAGAGGTAAGTGGGTCGCAAAATGTCGTTTATGGCATTTACTCTTACTTTCACTTACACTGTATTTTTAATGAAATGGCGTATTTATTTGTTCTTTGTTCCGATTATGCCTCAATGTAATCCTACGATGACAGGTGTCTACCCCGTTTCCGCTGAATGGTGAGACCGTGGCGCCGATCCAGCTGCCTGCACAGGGGGAGGACACTCCTGCTGGCTCGCCAGTTACGGTGGTCGGTTGGGGACGCCTCTGGGTGAGTACTGGCTGCCTTACATGTCTGTCATCAGCATTGGGAAAACTGCAAAAGCCCACACTTACACAGCCATGAAGCACTGCGTAGAGCAGCTACATAATATTGTAGTACTTCCAGTTGGTGTAAGTGTCTTGTATATTCAAATCACTCTTGGTGCAAAGCAGACCAGCAGACCACAGGGGTAGTCTAATGAGTGACTGGCTAAGAGACACATATTCACTACCAGTTCTAACATTGTGCTCGACAATGGAAACAAGACTTCAGGAATATCAATACAGGTTCATAGGAATAGTCGATGTAGAAAAGCATTCGCCAATATAAAAATTTGCAAGATGTTGAAATTCCCTAGAAAAATTGGCGTAAGCTCTAGCGAAAGCCTTATAGTATATAATACGTAGAAAAACCAAGAGGGAACAGATAGAATGGAAGACCAACAACGTAGTTCTCGGATTAAAAAGGATGCAAGACAGTGATGTTGCCTTTCGCCCCTACTGTTTATTCTCTACATGCAATGATGCAAGTAAAGTAAAGGCTCAGGAGTCAGATTAAAAGGATATCAATGATAAGATTCTCTTACGACAGTACTATCCTTAGTGAAATGGAACGAATAGTCTGTCGGGCACTAGTATGGAATGACAGCAAACTGGAGGAAGACAAAAGTAATGAGATTTGAGATTAGCGATTCACATAACTTCAAAATCTTCGACCACGCCGTAAACAAAACGAAGTGACATAATTCTGCTATCCCGGAAGTAAAAGCCATATGGCGGTTGAAACAAGGAGGATGTAACAGATTAGCATAGGCACAGAGGACATTAGTGCCTAAAATATCTGTATAGGAAAATTTGTTTGAGGTAGCTACTTTGGGCCTTGAAATAATTTAACACCTGTACTTGAAAATAGAAAATAATTATGACAGAAGTGATTGCAAGGCACATTTATTGAAAGGTGACCGGTTTCGATCATCACGACGGACAGTGGCTGTAGGTCTGAAGATGATCATGTGATAATAGAAAACGGTCACCTTTCAATAAATGTGCCTTGCGATTTAGACTGTTAAAATCACTTTCAGGTATTATATTTTGATCGCTGATATCTCCAGGAAAGTTTTAAAAAATAATTGAAAATTTGTGCCGGACCGATACTCTAGCCGGAATTTCCCGCTTAACTAGAACAGCTCCCTCATCCACCTTGGTCATCCGGACACGCTTCCCGTCCGACTCAGATTCCCAAGTGCTGCTCACCATTGATGATGTGACGCCGTTCATTTCCCCATTGCTCGCAGCCTCACTGTATTCCCACAAGGGGACGAACGATGGTATACATCTGCATTGTAATAGTCGTATGCCAATCGAGGCGTATCTATACATGCATCGTGCCTGTTCTTTCCGACATGTCCGAAAGAACAGACACCACACATATAATTGTAAAATAACTTTCTGGTCTTAATTTGAGGAAGAAATTTCTAAGGGCGGGCGTTTAGATCATTATATTGTATGGAAGTGAGTGATGGATTATGGGAAAACCAGAGAAGAAGAGAATCGAAATGTTAGAGACGTGGTGTTATAGAAGGATTTCGAAAATTAGGGAGACTAATAAGATAAGAAATGCGGAAGTTCTCTGCAGAGTGGGTGAGAAAGTGAATGCATGGAGAACACTGGCAAGAAGTAGTGACAGGAAAATAGGACACGTGTTGAGATATGAGGCAATAACTTCCGCGGTACTAGAGGGAAGGCCGCGTGGGGTAGCCGTGCTGTCTGAGGCGTCTTGTCCGGTTCCTGTGGCTTCCCCCATCTGAGGTTCGAGTCCTATCTCAGGTACGGGTGTGTGTGTTGTCCTTAGCGTAAGTTAGCTTAAGTAGTGCACAAGCCCAGGGACCAATGACCTCAGCAGTTTGGTCCCATAATCCTTACCACAAATTTCCAATACTAGAGGGAACTGTACAGCGTAAGAGCATTAGTGGAAGGCAGAGACTGCAATACGTCCAGCAGGTAATTGAGGACATTGGCTACAAGTGCTACTCCGTGATGAAGTTGGTATGGGAGAGGAAGTTGTGGCAGGCCGAATCAAACCACAAACCAAACGACTCTCCACCTTCAACCAGAGTATGCAGGTCACTGCTAGCGTTTGAATTTGGATTCTCTTGAAAATAAATCCAAATATAGCCTAATTTGAAAATTATTTCATCTCATATACAAAATTTTCACCCGTGAATAAAATTTAGCAAACGAGATTGCACAAAATCACCTAGACAGGGCAACGATCTGAGCTGGGAATACCAAAACGACGACTGAAATTAAGTAAATATGGACGACTATATCAAATATCTCACCAAGCAAAAAAGTGTTTAAGCTACATTGCTTACAGATGTTTGCAGTTTAATGGGAATGTATTCCCAATTTGTTAAAGTAATACACAAAGAACTACATCCCTGTCACCTGTGTCGCCACCAAAATCTACCTTGTCTGCTGCACTGAAACGTGATTACTACTATTTTGGACGTGAACTGTAACGTGAAAACTGGGAAATTCTTCCACTTGAGGCGGCCAGGTAACACGTTTAAGATCTAGTTGTCGTGTACCAACTATTGCGCACAAGGCACTTTAATCAGTTTAAGTAAAAAAAGTATAGCAAGTAGAATCATTAAGAATGTATAAACGTAAATTCATAAAACTGAACTCAGGAAAATGATTGAGTGACAACAGTACAGGTATTAATTGTGCTTAGAGAATACTTTCTATACAAGTAAAGAAAGTTAAGAAAATTTAACAAAGTATAATCTAATATAAACGGCAAAAATACTTACAAGATTTACTAAAAGCGAGTGTGACTAGCTTGACTGTGTCACCTTTCGGATGAATCGACAACAGGCAGGTTCTGTACCGAGCCTCGAAACATCCTCGCCTCACAAAGACACAACCACATGTGAGACACGAGTTCAACACTTCAAACTTATAGCGATTTCGTGACGCCACCAAGATGAAGTTAAACATGACTCACGTTGTGAACGAGTAACGAAATCGTACTGTGCAACATGACTCACGTTGTGAACGAGTAACGAAATCGTACTGTGCGAATCCAACCTACACGTTGCCATATTACCGTACAGCATCATGGCCACCTGCGGCATTCGACACAGAGTAGGTCTGCTCTTCGTCCAACGGAAAACAAGAGTTTAATGATTACGAGGGTCACTACAAAAGAAAGGCACACTATTTTTTGTAAAAATACAGTTTTCATTCTGCATGTGTGAAAGTTTTACAGTGTGTAGATACATCCTTCCCGCTTGTTTTCAAACTTAGTTCACCCTGTTCCCGTGAGTGGTACCGTCACAGTATGTCTTCAAGATGGCTGCTACACTTGTCGTTCGTCAGAAGCAACGTGCTGTCATAGAATTTCTGTGCTGTGAAAACGAGACAGTGGGAAACATCCACAAGAGGTTGAAAAAGGTGTATAGATATGCTGATGTCGATTACAGTACAGGTAGTCGATGGGTAAGCAGGCACGGCAATATTAAGGATTGTTCTCGCAGCGGCAGGCCTCATACTGCACACACTCCAGACAATGTGCAGGGAGTCAACGAATTGATGACTGCTGACAGACGCATCACAGTGAACGAATTGTCACGCTACGTTGGGATAGAGGAAGGAAGTGTTTGCAGAATACTGAAAGAGTTGGCGTTAAAAATGGTTTGTGCCAGGTGGGTTCCCAGGATGTCAGTCAAAAAACCATGGAAGCGATCACTAAACTCGGATGGACAACACTGAAACACCCGTCTTACATTCCTGACCTGGCTCCATGTGACTATCATCTCTTTGGGAAACTGAAAGACTCTCTTCGTGGAACAAGGTTTGAAGATGATGACTCCCTTGTGCACGTTGCCAAACAGTGGCTCCAACAGGTTGTTCCAGAATTTTACCGTGCAAGTATATAGGCGCAGTTGACAGGGATGGAAATTATGTGGAGAAACGAGAATATTGTTCCTAAAGGATGTATCTACACACACTAAAACATTCAGACATGTAGAATAAAAGATGGATTTAAAAAAAAAAAGGGTGCATTTCTTTTGGAGTGACCGTCGTATAAAGAATCCGCCAAATTATTCACTATTGCTGACGCGCTGCAATGTTAAAAGTTCTCAAAAACAAGAGTTCTCTGTTCAAACACATGTCCCAGCATTCTCTGCAGGTGGGCAATGATCTCATTGTGTTTCTCACCTAGAACACGAAGGAGATTTCCAAGATGCCCCGTAAATAAATTAAAAAGATAACTAAGTTCTATTTAGTCGATACTAGGTACATAAAAGCATATCTGCAATAGCCCTGCGATAAATACTACGCAAAAATGATTGATTTATACAATAACAAAATTAAACTTTGAATACTACGAGCCAACTTTCAATATGTAAATATAGGCATAACAACATAATTTTCTCAAATTAGACTATGTGTGATCAAAAACATACGTTTTTCGTATTAAGTGCATTGTGCTGCCATCTACTGCTAGGTATTCCATATCAATGACCCCAGTAGTCATTAGACATCGTGAGAGAGCAGAATGGAGAGCTCTGCACAACTCACAGATTTCGAATGTGGTCAGGTGATTGGGTGTCACTTGTGTCATACGTCTGTACGCGAGATTTACACACTCTTAAACATCCATAGGTCCACTGTTTCGGATGTGATAGTGAAGTGGAAACGTGAAGGGACACGTACAGCACAAAAGGCTAAAGGCCGACCTCGTCTGTTGACTGACAGAGATCGCCGACACTTGAAGAGGCTCGTAATGTGTAATAGGCAGACATCTATGCAGACCATCACACAGGATTTACAAACCGCATCAGGATCCACTGCAGGTACTATGACAGTTAGGTGGGAGTTGCGAAAACTTGGATTTCATAGTCAAGTGGCTGCTCATAAGCCACACATCACGTCGGTAAATGCCAAACGACGCTTCGCTTGGTGTAAGGAGGGTAAACTTTGGACAATTGAACAGTGGAAAAATGTTGTGTGGAGTGACGAATCACGGTACACAATGTGCGATCCGATGGCAGGGTGTGGGTGTGGCGAGTGCCCGGTGGACGTCATATGCCAGCGTGTGTAGTGCCAACAGCAAAATTCGGACGCGGTGGTGTTATGGTGTGGTCGTGTTTTTCATGGGAGGGGCTTGCACCTCTTGTTGTTTTGCGTGGCACTATAGCAGCACAGGCCTACATTGATGTTTTAAGCACCTTCTTGCTTCCCACTGTTGAAGAGCAACCCGGGGATGGCGATTTCATCTTTCAACACAATCGAGCACTTGTTCATAATGCACGACCTGTGGCGGAGTGGTTACACGACAATAACGTCCCTGTAATGGACTGGCCTGCACAGAGATCTGACATGAATCCTATAGAACACCTTTGAGATGTTTTGGAACGCTAACTTCGTGCCAGGCCTCACCGACCGACATCGATACCTCTCCTCAGTGTAGTACTCCGCGAAGAATGGGCCATTCCCCAAAAAACATTCCAATACCTGAGTGAACATATGTCTGCAAGAGTGGAAGCTATCTTCAAGGCTGAGGGTGAGCCAACACCTTATTGAATTCCAGCATTACCCATGAAGGGCGCCACCAACTTGTAAGTCATTTTCATCCAGGTGTCCGGGTTCTTTTGATCACATAGTGTATTAAATATTTACATTTATAAGCATATGCCGGCCTCGGTGGCCGAGCGGTTATAGGCGCTTCTGTCCGGAACCGCGCGACTGCTACGGTCGCAGGTTCGAATCCTGCCTCGGGTATGGATGTGTGTGATGTCCTTAGGTTTAAGTAGTTCTAAGTCTAGGGGACTGATGACCTCAGATGTTAAGCCCCATAGTGATCAGAGCCATTTGAACAATTTAGTAAGCATATAACGAAAAATTGCGAATTCACAAGTATTCAAGTGCAATATTATGCTTTGCAAAATGCTGGACAATGTTTGACATAAGCTGAATTTTGACACAATTTGATTTTGTATATGAAATTTTGTATGATACTATCTACCTAGCATTTCTACCAGAAAAATTTACAGTTCTCCTTAATTAAGTAATTACTTTCATTAAGAACACTTCCACAAGATCTCACTTCGGAGTTGTATATTTTAATTAAATTCGTTTCTTATGTTATGGTAAATACTATTAAACAGAACTAATGTTATTATGTCGTTTTTCTAGAATTCTGGAAACAATAAGTTTTCAAGAAAATAGTTGTAGTACAAAATCGAAATAGTGATAAACTCGTACAACATTAAATGACAAATAAAACAAATGAACTATGCTTATAAGACATTACATTATTCAGGATTTCATATCGTGTAATACTTTATAAATGTATATCGTATTCTCTAATATGTGCTCCTTGCTCTTTTACATTACAACAGCCGCTTTTAAGCAATCAGATCCCTTGCAGCTAATTTCCGCTGCTACTCTAACGGAAGACTGTCTTTGTCTGCAGTACGAGGGATTTCTACCAAACAACCTGCAGAAGGTGGACATCGAGGTCTGGAGCCAGGACCTGTGCGCGTCGCTCTTCTGGGACGGCTTTGAGTCTCCGGTCTACCCCTCCCACATCTGTGCCGCTGGTGTAGATGAGCGGGGCTCTTCCTGCAATGTGAGTGCATCGGCTATTTCGCTAGAGGATATAGTACCAAAACTAAGTTGCCCTGCAAGACATGTTGTTGGCTCAGGACTCGTTAGATCATCCAACACAGTCACAAAATCAATTACTGTAGGATTTTCCGTCTTAAACATACTGCAACTGAACATTATTTTACGCCAGATGTGTGTCGCTTTTATTTCTAAAGCACCATCTGTGTCACTATTCTGGAAATATGGCATACATAACGTTTCTATATTTTGATATTTCTAGATTAAAAACAGTATTTGATTACAGGGTGGAGTAAATAAAGGTGGCCCGGAGAACGGGAGTTCCAGGGTAAAAAGAAACACAGCAGAGGAAAGGAAATACAGTACTAACCTAACTGTAGCAGATGTTGGAAGTGATCACCATTGATTTCTTGGCACTTTTGGTCATGGTCAGCATGTTGCTGAAGGCGGATTGAAGCTGGACTGCTGGAATTTTTGCAGTCTCATCCGAAATTTTCTGCTGCAGTTCTTGAAGACTATGAGGGTTGTTGCTATATATCTTATACTTGAGGGTTCCCCACACTGGAAGATCAGGTGACCTAGGTGGTCAAGTAGGACTGCGACCAGACTGACCTTTGTTAATATCTTTATCAGAAGTGAAGATTGTGTAAATGTGCTCCAAGGTCTGGCCGGCTGTATGGGCAGTTGCACCATCCTGTTGGAAGTAAATGTAGGTCTTTTCCTCCTCCGCTATGTACACACATTGAAGTCCAATCGTATCCACTCGTCCAGGCCACTTTTATTTGCCCTATCCTATATAATATTGGCGTGCTATTTACTTAGGAATTGTGCCTCTTTTTATTTTCTAGTTCACAGTTTTTTTCTTTCGTATTTAGCAGAAACCTAGTTTCGTAATCTTTTTTCATCTTCAGAAGATATAAGCAAGAGTGCGCTGGCGGAGGTGCAAAGGAACGTCGCTCAGGCAAGTAATGTAGAAACGTTTTATTTGACTGTTCAAGAACACAAGACTCCTTCGTGCAGTTTCAGTTATAAACAAATGAAAGTTCGACTGGCACTTTCAGTTCTATCAATGAAAGCAAATAATGATTAGTAACCAAAAGGATTAAGTCCAAATTCATTTGGAATGTTCTGGTGTTCATAACACAATGAGACTTGATCTCGGACAGTATGCAATTAGTCGACGTAAGGCCAAAGTCTGAAAAAGTAAAGTCACTGCCCTAAGCTCGGTAGAAATTAGGTGGTAAACACCGCGCAGTGAGTGTGCAACGATGGTTCCTCACGAGAGCTCTGACTGATGGGATGCGGTTGCAGCCAGTGCCTGGCCCAAATAAGTCAAAACAAGGACTGGCTCCATAGCCGCGACGGAATTGTCAATCTGTGGTTGAGTGACGGCCTAATTACTGCCTTGGCGTTCGGATACTGTACGAGCTGTTGGCAAACACTTGACACGCCTTAGGAAAATACCGTCCACGATTGTAGCGGCACGGTCGTGGAAGCGTGCTCTGCCAGCATCCGACTTAGGCCTCTCATGGCGGCTGCAAGAGACTCCGTGAATAACGAACGTGAGTGTTGTTGTCCAGAAAATGTACTACCGGATCAAGATATTACTGTGGCCGTTATGAGAAGCAAGCAGTGACGTTAGTACACTGGTGACAAAGGAAAGCGCATCACACTCTGAATGATTTCAAGACGGTTGTGCATATACAGTGAAGTGGTTCAGTGTGTTCTTGTGAAACATCACAATAAAAACTCGCTCCCACGCTATCATTGTGGCCGAGTAATAAAATACTAACATGTGGGGCGAGCGCGTTTCGTAGTTTGGCTTGCAAGCGCATCTGTCCGTTGCGGTGGACGGTGCCTTGAAGAAGGGCTACCCGCGAGACGCGATTCTGTTGCAGGTTTCTGTCTTGTAGGGGGGCACTGCAGAGAAGCAAAAATATTTTAAGTAATAAGGAAATATTGTTTTTAATCTAAAAAATAAGAAAATGTAGAGATATACCATGTCCACGGTACTATATTTCCACATAACCGCAGAAGATATTTCATAAATAAAAGCGATATGCATCCTATGAAAAGGTTCTTTAATTTTAGTAAGGTTAAGGTGGAAAAAACTATAATTATTAATACTTAGGGACGTCATTAACAGGATGAAATGCTTGTAAGGGTGTTTCAGGGCAGATTGTGCTGAAAAACAGGTCGAGTTAATTAGCATTTAAGTCACCCGATTAGGCCGTTGTGCGTTCAAATTCAAGCGGACAGCCAGATACAATCAGTGTCAGTTATTATCACAGCGTAGATGATCGCGCGTGAGACTGCCCAGCCTTTGGGTCTCGTGTTAGGTTTTAGGAAACCAAACGAAGAACATGTTTAGCTTAGCCACACCGTATCTGGAGGATCGCTGAATTTACGTACGCAGCGGCCTGATTGGCTAACTTCAATACTAATCAACTCGGAAACGGCACAGCGTATCGAATTTTTCTCTTAACGTTAATTTCTTAGCGCAACTTATCCAGCAACACCCTTTCTGACCATCCTGTACGACAGTTTCTGATGGAGATGGCCATGCAGGAAAACATATTACAGTCGTAGAAATTTTGCACCGTTGTTTTTGGAGTCTTCCTGAACCCTCCGCATCAATGAATGCGTCTGTGATCAAGCAGCTGGACACATATACCTTTATAGTCTACCCGTTTCGGTTAAATAACAATCTTCACAGTATGAAAAATGGTACAACGATGAGTCACGAATACACTGCTTTCAAATCAACTCCAATCATGTTCATGCAACTGCTCCATAAAATCAGACGAGCTAAAAATACAATTCTGTATTTGTGTCAGGCAAAATAATTTCAGTTCATCTCCGTTTACTCATCGTTGTACAGCAATTTCTCCTGTGAAGATTATTATTTATTATTTCACCGATACCCGCAGAGAATGAAGATGTATTTGTGCAGCTACTGGCTCAGAGATGTATTTCTTCAAATATTTGACAACTGTAAGCACTTACCTTGTGAAATTTCTCTCTACATGAACACAGGACAAGAAGCATGATGAGACAACCAAGGCGTAAGTAAACTTAGTGGACAAACAATAAGTCACATTAATCCTAACAACATAAAACGACACACCAGGAAACAATAGCGATTCGCTGTGACATGCACTTTAGAGTATTTTAGATGTAAGGTACCTGTACCAAATAAGGCCCACCTAAGGTTTAAGAATTTCATATGCACTATGTGTAAGTGGTAAGATTCCGAGATCGTACGTGCAACATCCAAGAACTACATTCAGTTAAAAAATAAATGGACATTTAAAGTTTATTTGATTAATATTATCACTTTAAAGAAAATGTTTAACTCTTGCAAGTGGGCCTTGTTAGGAGACCCTGCTCCTAATATGGCCTGTAGCCACATCTTGTTCGTATTAACGTTCCGGGGCATGTAAATGGCAGAAAAACTGTTTAAATACACTGCCGCAGTTGTAATGTAATTTTATTTTAGAAATAAGTGGAATGAGATGATACATAGACTTTTATAATTTCTTGTTTCTACAATCGCTTCATACAGAACTGTTGGTACTTCTGCTTATTAACTCTTCAGATTATTAAATTTAATCAGCCATCAAAATTCTTCTGACAGCAGTAAGTTTTCTTATCGTAATAGGGACAATAATTCTAATCATTACATTTTCAATGAACACATAAATAATGAATCGTGAAACTGGTTTGGCTCATTTAAATCATTTTTTACATGTGGGGCACAGGAAATTTCGCACTTTGTCTTTGGGTGTCAACCCTACACTATCTTCATGCACATATTTCATACATTTTTCGCAAAGTTTCATGTCGAACATCCTGTCTTCATAGCACACGTGACAAAACCAGCCAACCTCTTTCAACACTTTCTTAGAGGTACAGCTGCTGCTTACTTTAGCGGAGTCTTTAGTTTTGCATTTTTTCTTCTGAATGTTCTTTATTGACAGTGAAATTTTTTGCGACTTGTTTCTTCCTTAGACCCAGTGCTATTGTTGGTACCATATTTCTTTTGATTCTGCGTGGCCGGCCGGTGTGGCCGTGCGGTTAAAGGCGCTTCAGTCTGGAACCGCGTGACCGCTACGGTCGCAGGTTCGAATCCTGCCTCGGGCATGGATGTGTGTGATGTCCTTAGGTTAGTTAGGTTTAATTAGTTCTAAGTTGTAGGCGACTGATGACCTCAGAAGTTAAGTCACATAGTGCTCAGAGCCATTTGAACCATTCTGCGTGAACAGTGCGTTACATACGACTTGGACCTTTTAATTTAATTCCTTCTTCCCTGGTGTTTGCTTTTCTTTCTTCAGCTTTGGGGTTTGCAAAATTTATTTGAATGAACAATCGAGATCTTCGACTGCATCACTATCTTCAAGACTGAAGTCACTTGAACTGTCCTTTACTGAATATGCTTCGTTTTCTGATGAACTGGAATCAATGGACTAGCGTCTCTTTTTCGGGAAGCCTTTGGGACTGACTGAGTCTCTGGCAGTTTCCCTGTTTCAGGGGCAATTGTCAAGTCCTCTTTAGGTCAGAACGCTTTGATGGACGAGAGGGAGCAAATACAGTATCTGGAATACTTTCTGGGTCAAAAGGATAAATCCCTGTTGCACGGAACCCAGATATGACATTTACTGAGGATGCTGCTTTTGGCCACACCGTGCTGAAGAGTTTTCCAAACGCACGTCTATCAATTGCTGTGTTTTCTACCCTTTCATATGTAGACAAGTACAGCTGACCTTCGTTATCCCAGTAAGACTCAAACGACTTGAATACTGATTTATCCATGGGTTGCAGCTCATGTGTTGTGTTGCTGGGCAAGCAGTTAAGTATGATGTTGTGCTCTTTAGGAACAACGCAAATTTCAGGGTCCAAATGTGACGATGCTCCACCATATATCAAAGTAACATCTTTTGCAGGCTTGTATTTGGCAAAATGATGTATCCAATGTCGCAGTATTCATTGAGCCCTTATCTGTCATTTCTACTGCTGTCCCAGGTGGCAAATAGTCTTCCCAATTTGGCTTGCGTTGCTTTCCTTTGAAAAGTATCATACGAGGTGTTGTGACTGACAATTCGCAATCTTTCACAACACAATCTTTAATAATGTAAGTTCACAAGGTTGATGTCTGAACATACAAACGAAAGGTAACAATAACAAAAGAGTCTCCTAATTGAGGCAAACAAAATTTCACTTCTTATATTCCACAAAGGTTCGTGGTAACACACTCATACCCTAGTAACAGTTCAATTCCGAGACGAAGATGTAATCTTCGACAGTTGCAGTACACGCAACCCCTAGAGAAATTTCAACTGAACGTGTTACACACACTCCTTACTATCTAGGTACAAATACTATGAAGGTAAGATACCCCTTGCACCACTACGAGTTGGAAGGATATGACATGGAAAAACATGAAAAAAACTGTCTACCTTAATGTCCAATTCTCAGTTTTCGGTATTACTAGGCTAACTGGTGACTGACTTGAATACACTTCACTGTGTGTGGAAAGGAAACGATATGTAAAAATAATCGAAAAGAACAGACTTGTTTGTGAGGCAAGTGTCGTACTACCTGCTAGGCGAACTTGCTTACCGGTGGCTTGGATCCTTGCACCTGGCACTATGTCCCAGTCATTGCAAACAGTTACTACATCCTTTGAAGTTATCCCGACGACCAACACATGGCACAGACAGACTGCTGACCAGAGATCGAAAGAGAACAGAAAGAAAATAATACTTACGTGTGTGTCCATAGTGCCACAACATCCAGCAAATAATTGAGGACCAAGTTTCCAAATGCTAGGCTGAGATGAAGAGGTTGGCACAAAAGAGGAATTAGCTGCACTTTTGGGGTTCTTCTACTTGCGTGTGTCTGCCATCTGCTTTTTGTCAGTTAGTTGTATGTACTGTTAAAATGTGTAGGAGTGATTTAAGGTCGAACGACAACCTTGAATCAGTCTTAGATATTTTAACAGTTGTTAATCGCCAAAACTGTAATAAAACTTGGTACGGTGTTATAGCTTATTTGTATACAATATGCTACACCTATCTATGTTGAGGATCAACTGCCAATTCCAGTACTTCGCGCAAATTGGCTGTCAGTCTTTGTTCTCCAATTTTCTGCTGTGATTCTGGGTACATCATATGCACATTTAGTATTATTTACAAATATTTTGTATTTATCTTGTCTTCGTCATTAGTGGTATTACTGACTGTTTATCAGTACAATACTGTGTGTTAATTACCGGTTGGCCAACTGCCAAAGAGGTCTGCTGGGACTAGAGAGAGCAAGTCTGGGCCCCACGTAAACGCTACCACGCAGGGGACGTGCAAGGGGGGGGGGAGGGGGGGGGGGGGTGACAAACCCAGCCTGCCTCCACAGTGCAGGAACCTTAACCTGTGCTTCATACTTCTGCGAAAGCACAAGTCATGAAATGAAAAATCTCTTAAAGATTGTTTAGCATCGAAACTGAAATAGACTTCTGAATTGACGTGCGAAATAAAGATCCTAACTGCAACAATTACATATGCTTTCCGCAGGGAAAGAACACAGTACGAAACATAGTGAAGCCCAAAACAAAAAATTAGCAGTCGAAAATGACTGCCTGCTAGGTAACGTTGGCTGCAACCAAAAACAAAAGACTATTGACGGAACCGTACTGACGTCTGCCGATTCAGTACTGGGAAAATAATCAGCCAACTTACAGTTAACATACACTACATATATTTATAGCAATGGATGTACTTCAGTGCATTTTTCATGTAATGAGTCGTCGAAGGAGTGATGGAGCATGGAGGGGGGGGGGGGTGTTTAGAATGAACTGCGCCATTACAACAGCGATTCAACGAGGTCAGGAGTCCACTACACACAGCAGGTGGCTACACGGGTAGCAGGGGTTGTGTGGCGTGGACTGGGCGGTTCTTTACGTTGGATGGCCTCGGGCAAGTACAGAAAGGGCAACAGCCTCGAAGGGTGCGGGGCAAAGGCAGGACATGCGGGGACCAAGCAGCAATCGATATTGTAATTGCAAACTGTCGAAGCTGCGTTAGTAAAGCACCGGAACTTCAAGCATTGATAGAAAGCATCGAAGTTGAAATCGTTATAGGTGTGGAAAGCTGGCTGAAGCCAGAGATAAATTCTGCCGAAATTTTTACAGAGGCACAGACAGTGTTTAGAAAGGATAGATTGCATGCAACCGGTGGTGGCATGTTTGTCGCTGTTAGTAGTAGTTTATCCTGTAGTGAAATAGAAGTGGATAGTTCCCGTGAATTATTATGCCTGGAGGTTATACTCAACAACCGAGATAGGTTAATAATTGGCTCCTTTTGCCGACCTCCCGACTCAGCAGCATTAGTGACAGAACAACTGAGACAAAATATGGAATACATTTCACATAAATTTCCTCAGCATGTTATAGTCTTAGGTGGAGATTTCAATTTACCAGATATAGACTGGGACACTCAGATGTTTAGGACGGGTGGTAGGGAGGAAGTAAATAAGAATATAAAAAAAGGGAGGAAGTTTTACCTGTCTAGCAAGAGTAATAGGAGGAAGATTTCAGACTACCTAGCAGATCAAAATGAAAATTTCTGTTCCGACACTGACAATGTTGAGTGTTCATGGAAAAATTTCAAGGCAATCGTAAAATGCGTTTTAGACAGGTACGTGCCGAGTAAAACTGTGAGGGACGGTAAAAAGTCACCGTGGTTCAACAACAAAGTTAGGAAACAGTTGCGAAAGCAAAGAGAGCTTAACTGCAAATTTAAACGCAGCCAAAATCTCTCAGACAAACAGAAGCTAAACGATGTCAAAGTTAGCTTAAGAAGGGCTCTGCGTGAACCGTTCAGTGAATTCGGAAGTATAATTCTATGTACCGACTTGACAGAAAATCCTACGAAGTTCTGGTCTGACGTTAAATCAGTAAGTGGATAGAAACAGCATATCTAGACACTCTGGGATGATAATGGCATGGAAACAGAGGATGGCACACGTAAAGCTGAAATACTAAACATCTTTTTCCAAAGCTGTTTCACAGAGGAAGACCACACTGCAGTTCCTTCTCTAAATCCTCGCACGAACGAAAAAATGGCTGACATCGAAATAAGTGTCTAACGAATAGAAAAGCAACTGAAATGACTCAGCAGAGGAAAGTCCACTGGGCCTGACGGGATACCAATTCGATTCTACACAGAGTACGCGAAAGAACTTGCCCCCTTCTAACAGCCGTGTAAGGCAAGTCTCTAGAGGAATGGAACGTTCCAAATGATTGGAAAAGAGCACAGGTAGTTCCAGTTTTCAATAAGGGTCGTCGAGCATATGCACAAAACTATAGGCCTATATCTCTGACATGGATCTGTTGCAGAAAAATGAGAACATGTTTTTTGCTCGCGTATCATCTCATTTCTGGAAACCCAGAATCTACTCTGTAGGAATCAACATGGCTTCGTAAACAGCGATCGTGTGAGACCCAACTCGCCTTATTTGTTCATGAGACTTAGAAAATATTAGATACAGGCTCCCAGGTAGATGTCATTTTCCTTGACTTCCGGAAGGCGTTTGATACAGTTCCGCACTGTCGCCTGATAAACAAAGTAAGAGCCTATGGAATATCAGACCAGCTGTGTTTCTGGATTGAAGAGTTTTTAACAAACAGAACACAGTATGTTGTTCTCAATGGAGGGACGTCTACAGACGTTAAAGTAACCTCTGGCGTGCCACAGGGGAGTGTTATGGGACCATTGCTTTTCACAATATATATAAATGACCTAGTAGATAGAGTCGGAAGTTCCATGCAGCTTTTCGTGGATGATGCTGTAGTATACAGAGAAGTTGCAGCATCAGAAAATTGCAGCGAAATACAGGAAGATCTGCAGCGGATAGGCACTTGGTGCAGGGAGTGGCAGCTGACCCTTAACGTAGACAAATGTAATGTATTGCGAATACATAGAAAGAAGGACCCTTTATTGTATGCTTATATGATAGCGGAACAAACACTGGTAGCAGTTACTTCTGTAAAATATCTGGGAGTATGCGTACGGAACGATTTGAAGTGGAATGACCATATAAAGTTAATTGTTGGTAAGGCGGGTGCCAAGTTGAGATTCATTGGGAGAGTCCTTAGAAAAGGCAGTCCATCAACAAAGGAGGTGGCTTACAAAACACTCGTTCGATCTATACATGAGTATGGCTCATGAGTATGGGATCCGTATCAGGTCGGGTTGACAGAGGAGATAGAGAAGATCCAAAGAAGAGAGGTTATTTGGTAAGCGTGATAGCGTTACGAAGATGTTTAACAAACTCAAGTAACTGACTCTGCAAGAGAGGCGCTCTGCGTCGCGGTGTAGCTTGCTGTCCAGGTTTCGAGAGGGTGCGTTTCTGGAAGAGGTATCGAATATATTGATTCCCCCTACTTATGCTTCCCGAGGAGATCACGAATGTAAAATTAGAGAGATTCGAGCGCGCACGGAGGCTTTCCGGCAGTCGTTCTTCCCGCGAACCATACGCGCCTGGAACAGGAAATGGAGGTAATGACAGTGGCACGTAAAGTACCCTCCGCCACACACCGTTGGGTGGCTTGCGGAGTATAAATGTAGATGTAGATCTAGATGTAGGTATCAATGGGAATCGTTTGATTAACATATATTCATTCACACAACACAATGTCATCCTCTATATCAATGAACCTGCGTTTGGTAATTCGATAAGTAAAGATCCTCAGTGTGTTTCAGTTGGTTTGGGCCACTGATATCGTTAACAGCGATTTTATGCACAATGATAAGTTTCACTGGCAGATTAGCTAAAGAATATGAGTTGGTGCATGGAGCAACCTGATACGTATCTCAGCAGTTAAATTAATTTCCTTTTTGTAGCATTTTTTACGTCTTGGTAACAAGTTAGCTTGCAAGAAGGGGTAAGGTTTGGATCCATGCGGTATATTAACAAAAGGAATTGGTCAATAATTACAAAGAATGCACGTTTATTGTCTCTAAACACACACTTTTTTATCAGTCTTTACAAATTACAAATAAGAACAGCCTTAGCCAAAGCTACATGGACAACAAGGAAAATGGTATGGACTTAATTGTGTGTCCCCTGAAACAATAACAGACATTACTCAAAATGGGGATGCTACGCAGACATAGCTTGTTTGATATGCACAGTGGTCAGAGCAGGTTGTATGGGACAATGGCGACGGAAGCAATTCACCCAGATTCAGAAAAGTTATCATACTGGGATTCAGACATAGATTTGCTAAGGACCTGAGTGCGTTCAGTTACTACAAGTTAATTGATTGCGGTGAAATCAGGGCGAGTACAGGAACGTCTCTTACCAGATAACAAACTCCTGAAAAACGCCTTACATTCTAAATGGGTAAAACCAGAATATATTCGTAACGCATTTGTTCAGCTCTTAATCTTATGTATGATAATATGAAACAGAGTACTGCTTATTGGATGCAGGATTAAAGACATGTGTCGGATTTTGCCTATAACTTCTGTGCTAAACACTGGACGAAAATTCATTTATTCGGATCAAAATGTTCCCAGAGAAGAGGCAGCGAAATTACTACACGCAGTTGCTGAAGGCAGTGGTGCATTCATTTACACGCCACCAAGAGAAGATCTACAATAAA
Organism: Schistocerca americana; assembly: GCF_021461395.2. Lineage (NCBI taxonomy): Eukaryota > Metazoa > Arthropoda > Insecta > Orthoptera > Acrididae > Schistocerca > Schistocerca americana. The sequence continues at coordinate 1,157,206,230 of NC_060119.1, read as the reverse complement.
GCAATGAACACTTTAAAATCACAGGGTACTTCATTGAGACGTCTCCTACATATGAAAACTGATTGAATACATCTGAAAATGTAACCAACAATTAGCTATTGAATTGCAGCACTAAACGAACACTGATTGAAAGTTGCTGCATGATTAAATAATTACTCGTTGCCTATCTCCAAACTGTATGCGTTTACCTCTATCCCTGCAACCACCAAAGTACTGTGAGGTTGATTTAGCTCATGAAGGGGTTGGGTTTGAGTCTCTGGTTTCCCAGGGAGCTTTGTAAACAAAACTCGTCCTTCCTCCAAACACTCGTCGTAGTAGTACAACAGTGAGATTCAAAGTTACTCTTGTATACAGGGTGTTACAAAAAGGTGCGGCCAAACTTTCAGGAAATATTTCTGACACACAAAGAAAGAAAATATGTTATGTGGACGTGTGTCCGGAAACGCTTACTTTCCATGTTAGAGCTCATTTTATTACTTCTCTTCAAATCACATTAATCATGGAATGGAAACACACAGCAACAGAACGTATCACCGTGACTTCAAACACTTTGTTAAAGGAAATGTTCAAAATGTCCTCCGTTAGCGAGGATACATGCATCCATCCTCCGTCGCATGGAATCCCTGATGCGCTGATGCAGCCCTGGAGAATGGCGTATTGTATCACAGCCGTCCACAATACGAGCACGAAGGGTCTCTACGTTTGATACCGGGGTTGCGTCGACAAGAGCTTTCAAATGCCCCCATAAATGAAAGTCAAGAGGGTTGAGGTCAGGAGAGCGTGGAGGCCATGGAATTGGTCCGCCTCTACCAATCCATCGGTCACCGAATATGTTGTTAAGAAGCGTACGAACACTTCGACTGAAATGTGCAGGAGCTCCATCGTGCATGAACCACATGCTGTGTCGTACTTGTAAAGGCACATGTTCTAGCAGCACAGGTAGAGTATCCCGTATGAAATCATGATAACGTGCTCCATTGAACGTAGGTGGAAGAACATACTGACGAAACTAAAATGAGCTCTAACATGGAAATTAAGCGTTTTTTGGAACACCCTGTATACAGGGTGTTTCAAAACGGACTTACCAACTTTAAAAATTCATATAAATTTATTGAAAGAAGATATAGAGCTTGGTTTAGTGTTATTTTGTAGGGAAACACATCAAGTTTCTTTTTACCTTAAACTAAAGATTTTGTATGTGCCTTCTGTTGGTTTCTCAGCACACATCCCATCAAAAGTCACTTTCTTCCCAAATTCACTGTAGCATTGCAGGTGTAAATTGCTCAATGGTGGTGTAAATTCTTGCTCTAAGTTCAGGTAGAAAAGCCAGCACAGGAGGTACAAACACGAGTCCTTGATGTATCCTGTTGACAAAACGTTATCTCACTCGCTCGATCATATCGTCAGATGTGCTTGGACAACCTGATGATTTCCCATGTCTTTCCACAAAACATTTACGCCAGTCATAAATTTTATGCCTAATGGCAGGACCTTTAGCACGCTTGGTAAGGAAATTACGCTGAACTGTTGTCGCTGACATCAATTCTTCGAACCAAAACACACAGCTAGCACGCTCGTGTCCAGTGAAGGCAGCTATCTATAACGCAACTGCCGCTAGCGCTTCTTATGATGCGATTCGGCACCAGCGAACAAAGTGAGCCAAAACGTGATGTATTGCCCTACAAATTGACACTACAATCACCTCTGTAGGTACTATGGATTACTTTATATGAATTTTCAAAGTTGTGTAGTCCTTTTTGGAACACCCTGTATAATCCACTTGGAGATGCTAAACGACAGACAGTATGAAACGGAACTGGCAGTAACGTTTCAGGCAGACTTCTGAAAGGGGAACAGTTCTTTCTGTTTACCTTTCTGTAACTGAATACTATGAAATGTTGTTTCCAGGGCGACTCTGGAGGCCCCTTGCTGCATGAGGGCGTCGTCGTGGGTCTGGTGTCGTGGTCCTACCGCTGCGCCACCCCTCCCTTCCCCACAGTCTACACCAGGGTCTCCAGCTACGTCGACTGGATCAACCAGCAGATCAGCGTCTGACGGGCGGCTCCAGGCCTTCACTGAACCACACGACGCACTATGTTGTCACTTTATCAGCAGGAAATTGTTACACACAGTTACTGACTATGGATTCTCAGAAGTGACTCAATAAAAAATACCGTAAACTCAGAAGAAACTGTCTTCATAAAAAAGATCCTTTGTAGAACATTTCGTATCTTTTCAAATGCATCTGCTCAGTGCACAAGTAACAAACACAAAAAAATCCCCAGTAATATTATCTCCATGGAGGAAAACTAAAATACAGGACGAGTATGAAGTATTTCCGTAATTGCAAACACTCATTCCAGATACAGCTAAGAGGTTTTTCAAATGGTAGCATAATTCTTAATGCTTTTTTATGGATTTCCTTCCACACGTACTCCTCTTGTTATACGTAGACGATCTAGGCTGTACTCAGTTTCTCTCCATGTCGTTTGCCAACCTCTCTTCCATCACCGACTCCACAGTGTCTCTCCTCTGAGGCGACACAACTCGTGCGATACCTCCTCATATCCTGTCGGACCTCCTTTTGCCCTGCATAGTGATGCATCACGACGTGGCACGGACTCAACAAGTCACTGGATGTCCCCTGCCTCCAAGCAGTCCATAATTGCGGAAGTGTTGCCGGTTCAGGATGTTGTGCACGAACTGACCTTTCGATTATGTCCCGTATGTGTTCTGTGGGATTCATTTTGGACGATCTGGATACCCGAATCATTCGCCCGAACTGTCCAGAACTTCTTCAAACAAATTTCGAATAATGATGGCCTGTTGGCATAGCAAATTGTCATACATAAAAATGTCATGGTTAAGTGGCTGCAAAATGTCTCCAAATAGCCGAAAATAACTATTTGCTGTCTGTGATTGGTCCAGTTGGACCAGACTATCCAGTCCATTCCATGCAAATAGAGCTCACACGATTACGGAAGCACAACCACCTTTCACAGTGTCTTGTTGACAATTTGGTTCCATGGCTTCGTGGGGTCTATACCACAGTCGAACCCTACCATCTGCTCTTATCAGCTGAAATAGGGACTCATCTGACCAGTCCACGGTTTTAGAATCGTCTAGGGTCCAACCGATATGGTCACGAGCCCAGAGAGGCGCGGCCGACCGATGTCGTGCTGGTAGCAAAGGCACTCGCATTGGTCGTCTGCTGCCATTGTCTACTAACGCCAAATTTCGCCAGACTGTCCTAACAGACGCGTTCATCCTACGTCCCACATTGACTTCTGGGATTATTTCACGCAGTGCTTCTTGTCTGTTACCACTGACAACTCTATGCAAACACCGCTGTTCTCGGTCGTTAAGTAAAGGCCATCGTCGGCCAATGCGTTATCCCTGACACTGAATTTCCCAACGACTTCCGATATGAAATATCCCATGCGTCTAGCGGCAACTACCGCTCCGCATTCATAGTCTGTTAATTCTTGTCGTCCGGCCATAGTCACGTCGGAAACCTTTCCATGTGAATCGTATGAGTAAAAATGACCTCCATCAATACACTGTCCTTTTATACGATTTTGTACATGAAACTACCGCCATCTGTGTATGTGCGTATAGGTATGCCATGACTTGTTGTCATCTCAGTGCAAATCGTTCCATAAGGGCTGGCACATCAGGATCTGGTGAACTGAACACTACATCCTTAATGTAACCCCACAAAACAGTGGGTTTAAATAAAATATGTTTGGCATATAGCCGTCTTGCCGTTTTTCTCAGAAGATTTAGATTTACATAAGTCATTTATTCTGCAGATAAAATAAAGCTTCAGGTGCAGCTTTAGATTGGACATAAAGCGCTTCTTCCGCAAATTTAGTAACTGTAAAAAAGTGACCACTATTTATAAACTAGCAACTTCTCAGTAATTACGGTGAAATGTTTCTGGGTGAGATAATTTCACAAACTTTCGTAATTAGCTATGTGCCTTAGCTGAATGAAAATTTAGTGTCTCAGCCAGTCTCCTTGTTTACTGAAAATATTATGATACTTTACCACTAGCTTGAAGTTTCTAAAGCTTCTTCAACAGATCCGTTACGTTTCTATTGTTTAACACATAAGAAACTGGATTACATAGCCCTTTTTTCCCAACGAAGAACTCATGTCTCTAACTGCATTGTTATTCTTACGTGTCGCACACTGAGTTGTTTTATATGCTTCTTCAGTAGCTTATTCTCTGCTCATACTCCGGCATATTGTGCTTTCAGTTTTTATAGACTTATAGACTGTAACTGTGATTATCATAAACAGGTGTTCTAGACACCAAAAGATAGAAAGTCCAACATAAGAGTAATTTCACTGCATAGAAAACAGATATTATCATGATCTGTCGGTGTATCGAGACTTAATCAAAATCTGGAGCTAATGCGCCTGATTTTAACTCGTCGGTATTAACCACTCTACAAAATATTAACTCATTACTTGAGTTGTTTGTGATATCGAGTTTCAGACGTGAACAAGGACTAAAAACTTCAAAAGGGCGATAGAAACTGAATGCTGAACAATTTATAAGGTGACGGCGATGACAAAAGAAGAAAAGGGAGTCATTATTTACAATCTCTCGTATGAACAGGAGACCAACGCAGAAAGAGACGTCGCTCCTTATCAGATTATCATTCTCATTCTCCACAGAATGACCACAGCAAGTGCCAAGACCATACAAAAGAAAACTTTAATATCAATGTACATTAGTGTTAAATGTTCTTTGTACCGCCACTATAGCCGGATCATGAAGTCTGACCTCGCAACTTGCTACTAATTACATAATTTGTTGTTGTTGTTGTTGTTGTGGTGTTCAGTTCTGAGACTGGTTTGATGCAGCTCTCCATGCTACTCTATCCTGTGCAAGCTTCTTCATCTCCCAGTACCTACTGCAACCTACATCCTTCTGAATCTGCTTAGTGTATTCATCTCTTGATCTCCCTCTACGATTTTTACCCTCCACGCTGCCCTCCAATACTAAATTGGTGATCCCTTGATGCCTCAGAACGTGTCCTACCAACCGATCCCTTCTTCTAGTCAAGTTGTGCCACAAATTTCTCTTCTCCCCAATCCTATTCAATACTTCCTCATTAGTTATGTGATCTACCCATCTAATCTTCAGCATTCTTCTGTAGCACCACATTTCGAAAGCTTCTATTCCTTCTTGTCCAAACTATTTATCGTCCATGTTTAACTTCCATACATGGCTAGACTCCATACAAATACTTTCAGAAATGACTTCCTGACACTTAAATCTATACTCGATGTTAACAAATTTCTCTTCTTCAGAAACGCTTTCCTTGCCATTGCCAGTCTACATTTTATATCTTCTCTACTTCGACCATCATCAGTTATTTTGCTCCCCAAATAGCAAAACTCCTTTACTACTTTAAGTGTCTCATTTCCTAATCTAATTCCCTCAGCATCACTCGACTTAATTCGACTACATTCCATTATCCTCGTTTTGCTTTTGTTGATGTTCATCTTATATCCTCCTTTCAAGACACTATCCATTCCGTTCAACTGCTCTTCCAAGTCCTTTGCTGTCTCTGACAGAATTACAATGTCATCGGCGAACTTTAAAGTTTTTATTTCTTCTCCATGGATTTTAATACCTACTCCGAATTTTTCTTTTGTTTCCTTCACTGCTTGCTCAATATACAGATTTAATAACATCGGGGAGAGACTACAACCTTACCCCACTCCCTTCCCAACCACTGCTTCCCTTTCATGCCCCTCGACTGTTATAACTGCCATCTGGCTTCTGTACGAATTGTAAATAGCCTTTCGCTCCCTGTATTTTACCCCTGCCACCTTCAGAATTTGAAAGAGAGTATTCCAGTCAACATTGTCAAAAGCTTTCTCTAAGTGTACAAATGCTAGAAACGTAGGTTTGCCCTTCCTTAATCTAGCTTCTAAGATAAGTCGTAGGGTATTGCCTCACGTGTTCCAACATTTCTACGGAATCCAAACTGATCTTCCCCGAGGTCGGCTTCTATTAGTTTTTCCATTCGTCTGTAAAGAATTCGCGTTAGTATTTTGCAGCTGTGACTTATTAAGCTGATAGTTCGGTAATTTTCACATCTGTCAACACCTGCTTTCTTTGGGATTGGAATGATTATATTCTTCTTCAATTCTGAGGATACTTCGCATGTTTCATATATCTTGCTCACTAGATGGTAGAGTTTTGTCAGGACTGGCTCTCCCAAGGCCGTCAGTAGTTCCAATGGAATGCTGTCTACTCCGGGGGCCTTGTTTCGCCTCAGGTCTTTCAGTGCTCTGTCAAACTCTTCACGCAGTATCGTAACTCCCGTTTCATCTTCGTCTACATCCTCTTCCATTTCCATAATATTGTCCTCAAGTACATCGCCCTTGTATAGACCCTCTATATACTCCTTCCACCTTTCTGCTTTCCCTTCTTTGCTTAGAACTGGGTTTCCATCTGAGCTCTTAATATTCATACAAGCGGTTCTATTTTTTCCAAAGGTCTCTTTAATTTTCCTGTAGGCAGTATCTATCTTACCCCTAGTGAGATAAGCCTGTACATCATTACATTTGTCCTCTAGCCATCCCTGCTTAGCCATTTTGCACTTCCTGTCGATCTCATTTTTGAGACGTTTGTATTCCTTTTTGCCTGCTTCATTTACTGCATTTTTATATTTTCTCCTTTCATCAATTAAATTCAATATTTCTTCCGTTACCCAAAGATTTCTACTAGCCCTCGTCTTTTCACCTACGTGATCCTCTGCTGCCTTCACTACTTCATCCCTCAAAGCTACCCATTCTTCTTCTACAGTATTTCTTTCCCCCATTCCTGTCAATTGTTCCCTTGTGCTCTCCCTTTATAGAGTCAACAAATTTTGTGACTGGTAGCGGGATTTCATACCTAGTTCAGTGTTAGACCATTTTGTTCTGATACGCCATACAAACACCTGGTATTTTTATTTTTTAGTTTTACAATCATTTTAGAACCTCCCAATTCATTCTTTGAAAGTAAGTGAATAATAATGTGATGTGTGATATGCGAATAATAGTCAGTAAAATCATTGTACCTGTCTCTTTGAAAACGCTAATCTTCAAAACTAATAGATGAATTTTCAAGGAGTTTTCACAGGTAACTCGAGCGTAGCTTGGGGCAACATATAGGCTTTTTTCATCAAAATCGAATCACAGAACAAAAATATATCGTAATTTATCATTTAATCTAAAGCCTTTGTGTCTCTGTGTTTCAACACGGTACTCTCCAAAACAACTAGACAAATATTCATGGGACAGATAACTTGAACGTAGCTTGGGGCAACATATAGGCTTTATGAAATCAAAAACGGCTCACAAAAAAAAGATATCGTGATTTAAAGTTTTATTTAAAACTGTTTTGTCTGTCTGAGCATACTAATCTTCAATACTATTAGACGGATATAGATAAGATTCCCACAGGTAACTTGAGCATAGCAGGGGCAATGTAAACGATTTATTCCTTGATAATCAGACCGTAGGAAAAACATCTTTTTTTTCATTATTGTATTTCAATGCCCCATACCGGGTGGTCTGGCAGCAGCATAGGCAGTGCTCTTCTATCGAGAGACAGACAGTAAGTACAGAACATGGAGACATTTAAAACAACATAAAGAAAGAAATACGGCGAAATAGGCATATAAAAGGGGAAAAATAATAGAAGATAGCGTATAAAGAATGGTGATAAGAATGGTGTAAGGATGGTGATAAAAATCTATAAACTGTACATAAAAAACCACACACTGTGACGATTAAAAGAAATACACGGCGAAGGACGGCCAGAGCATAAAAGTAGAGATTGGGTGGCGTAGCACAGAACAAGCACTGACAGTAACACTATGTACAAGTCCATCATGCGATTAAAATCACAGCTCTTGACGTCACGGGAGAACAGTACCAAACACAGCACTGCTGACGCATGATGAATATGCAAAATCTGAGAGGATCTGCCAAGGAGATGGAGACGAGAGAGAATGGAAGGAAAGGGGGGGTGTGGGGTGTAATATTAGTAATTTTCGCCTCACGAACATTAATATACGCTCAATAGTAAACGCCTGATGGCCTAAAGTTATCGAACAATTGTAAAGTAAAAGAAATGAATCATCGCATAGCAGCGACAGAATCTATTATTCTTTATCTTTGCCGTTCTTGCGCGGTGCCAGTAAATCTCTAAGTACATGTATCGATTAATGGTATAAAAAAAAATTCTGTTGTTTCAAGACAAATGAGGCTTTTGGCGCCTCACCTTTTACTGTTTGTATTCCATGAGAGGCGGACGCGGACTTGCTGCGTTCCACAACTGTATTTTATATTTGATGTGAAAATATTGAGTGAATATGCTAGTTGTTATTTTTTCCAATCAGAAAAGATGTAGTTTCTTGTAACTGATATCGAACAGACAGCATCAAGAGGACATTTTGACTGTTATGTATAAAGTATTTAACCACTATGGTCATCTATTGTAATTTAATATGAAAAGGTACGTAGCATTAAAAAAAACGAAACGTGTGTTAAAGATAAGTGTGCTTATTTTCGTAAATTAACCTTGATGAGTCCATCTCCTTATTTACTTAACTGTTAATTATTTTGTGTTACTTCATCATCAGAAATTACGATCACGCCGATGGGCCGAACGCAGCATGAGGCAGAAGGAACATTATCGTTTTTCTATTATTTCTGAACCAACTTTTTTTAATTGTGTAGTGTTGCATTTCTTTTAAAGTCTATAAATCTTCTGGTCCCTTAGTGTTGATCCGGGTATGACTACATCGCGACTATAAAAATGCACAGAAATGATAATGTTTCTTCCGAGCGATCTCAAATATATATATATATATATCAATATGCTGCTCTTATTCAGGTATTTAATGGTCAACGTATGTTATTATAATAGCGTAGTAAATCCCTGATTCTGTTGCCAAGTGGCCCACCAAAATATTCACTTTTTCGACATTAAAAAACAAAGTAACAGTTCTTTTTATTTTCGTCCCCCAAGAACAACGCTACACTTGGCGCCCGAACAGGGACTTGATCAAAAATCATTTCATGTATGTGTTTATTAATTTTTCAGTGCTTGTTCTAATAATTGTTTCATTTTTTCATGTGGATGCAATTCAACCGAGAAAGAGAAGTGGGAAAGCCTTTTAATTCAGAAGAACGATTGATGAAATTACCAAAAAACGCGAGTATTCATCTGTATCACCATCAAGACAGTCATAGTAAGTCAAATTTTTATACGCAGTAGCCAAGCTTTCGTAGTGACGTAGCATCTTTCGAGTTGATCAGAACGTAAACCTGTCTTTCCTTGCCTTGGAACAGCTTTATTTCAATTTGTCCATAGTCCATTCTTACGTAGTTAAATTCAGTGAAAGTGTAACATTGTTGTCAGTGCATAAAAAAAATTACGATATGGCGGATAACTACGCTCAAAACTGGTAAAACGTGTGATATTTAATTTGTTTGTAATTAGTAGGAACCATCTTGTCTTCTTGGCGTAAATGAACGTCAGTTGTTACTTAGAGTTAAAATTTCATCTTAGGTCCCAGTAAGCCATAGCACTACGTCACAGACAAACGACTGACGGCAGTGACAAACAGTATCTGTAGCATTTTGACATTTGACAAATAATTCACGACCATGGCTGACGGTAAACAGCGCACACAAACAAAACCAGACGACAGCGGTGATGCGAATGGACCTCACTATCCATTACGATCACGCGCGATAGGTACACGAGCGGAGGCAGAAGCAGCCTCGACCGAAGTTTTAGAAGCTGGTCCTAGTGTGCAAACTATTCCCGCATTTGAAAAAAATGACTTGGCTGCAATGATCGAAGCAATAATGGAACGCAAGTTCGAAAGCCAAAAACAGGAAAGATTAGATGAAAAGGCCCGCGAAGAAAAAGAGAAGGCCGAAAGACGGCATAATAAAAATCAGGTCCTTACAAATCTGTGCAACTCAGTAAAAGCAGACATAAATTCAGTAAAAACAGAAATAAATTCGGTAAAAACAGACATAAATTCAGTAAAAACAGATCTGCAAACGGAGATAAATGACCTAAATACACGGTTAAATTCGGTAAAGGCCGAACTAAAGGCAGACATAACAGCTGATTTAAATACCCTGTTGGGTAATATCCAAAGCCAAATCAGTAGTCAGATCACGATCATGAGGCTAGAAATTGACACACAAGTAGAGTCAAAAATAGAGGATATTTCAAAACGGTTAGATGAAAAAATCGAAGCAGCCAAGGGAGAGATAAATTCAAAAGTGATAGAATGTCAAAAACAAGCTGCAACCTTAAAAGAAGATTATACTGCAATCTCTGATGAGGTCAAAGGAGTTAAAACCGCAGTAGACACGATCGAGAATGTTGTTGATGATCTTTCGAAACAGATTGAGACTCCTAATGTAGAGGATCAAATAAAGAATACTGTTAAGGCACATGCTGAAGCAGTGTCCGACCACTACCAAGAGTGGATTAAAAACAAAGACGGATTCATAGAAAACAAGGTCAAGAACGAACTCAGGGAAACGGTCAAAAACGTGGCCTTTGAAATATTGGCAGCCCCTGGAAAAACAGGAGACATGGTGATGTCAGAATTAGGCCAGATAAGACGAACGTTAGCTCAAGATTTACCTGAATGGCGTCAACAGATAGTTGATGAAGTTCGTACACTAAAATGTCAAATTGAAAATTCCCCACCTCCCGTGTCAGGAAACTGGAATAATTCACCACGAAGTAATGAACAACAGCAGGTACATTACCGTTCACCATTTGATAACGCTCAAACTCATAGTTCTATAGAAGCACAAGGTAACCAGAGTACCAGCCCACCCACTTTCGTCAGTTTGATGCAGGAGGAAAGCGTGATCAAACATCGTATTTTTCCGACCTTTCACCCACAGAAAAGAGAAATTCATCCTATAGTGTTCCTCCGAAATTTTTCAGGAATTTTCCCGAATAGCTGGAGTGACCGCCAGCGAATTCAATTCGTTAATGGATTTATCGTAGGCGATGCTGCCTTATGGGGAACCGAAATGGTCGACTCTTGTAAAAGTTACAAAGAGTTTGAACAGATGTTTTTAGCTAAATTCTGGAGTTCTGGTGTGCAGCAGCGCCTGAGAAAAGAGGTTTACAACGCCGAAGTGTTTAACAGTAAGCGCGGTAGTTTGAGAAGATATTTTGAAAAGTATTTAGCGAAAATCAAGTTCTGGGATTCGCCGATCACCGCCAAAGACGTTATTATGATTCTAAAAACTAAGCTACCGATTGCGATCAGAGAAAAGTTAGTAAACGTGTCTGAGGACGATACGGACACTTTCCTATCTGTGTTAGACTCGTTAGATCTGATTTACGAGGACGCTAGAGTTGATGTTGGCAACGCCCACTTCAGTGCAGGCGGCCAGCACAATACAGAATACGTAGGCAACAATGGTGGCCGAGCGAAAGCGCGTCACAGCGACAACCAGTACCAACCCCACAACGGTTTCAAAAATAAACACACTACGTACTCCAACAGCAAATACAAAAATAAGTACAATAACGGCCAGAGATGCAATCCAATATATAATTCGTCACCACCTCAGTACGAAAATGCACATTGTAACACACAGCCCCAGCAATATGGAAACACGCAACCGATCAACGGGAATTATCAAAACGATCAGTCTTACGATTCATATCGACAGTGGAAAAGAAATAAATGGCATAATGAAGGTGGAGACCAATGTACACCTTTAGCGAACGGACCTTCGGGAACTCTGAAGCCTAAACGCCCGCATAATACGCAAATTTATTATGCGCAAGCGAATGCGCCAGGACAACAAGATCCGTTTCCAACCGAGTTCGTACCACAAAACCAACACCAGTTCCAGACGGAAGAAACATTAAGAAATATAAATCAGCAGGAAAGTAAGCGTCGAGCGGAAAATTAAAAGCAGCACCTTTGAGCCTCCTAGAGGATGCTGCAAGTTTGAATGGGGGCACCCTGTCCCTTAGTCCACACGAAATTAAAGCAATTAGGTATGACAAAGAGACAAACTTACGTGATGATCTAGTAGCAGACACTGAGACGAAAGACAATGATGACGTATGGGACGAACAAGTTCAAGCTTCCATAAGAGTATCAATTGCCAACATACCAGTAAAAGCCATTGTAGATACAGGAGCTAATATAAATGTCTTATCTTTATGTTTATTTAAGCAAATATCCTCTGTATGCAAAGTTTTATCACTTCCAATTCAAGGTTGCACCGTATCGGGAGCAATTGGTCCACTAACACAACGTGTAAATCTTCAGACTCAGCTTCAAATCCAGATAGAGTCTATTTCAGTAACGTGCATTTTTCTTATTGTTAAAAACCTATCAGTGCCATGTATCCTGAGTATGGAATTCTTGAGGCAGACGAAAGCTAAAATTGACAATCGAGTGTGGAATCTGTACTCTAGTAGCGAGCCAGCAACAAGTAACTGTAAATTTGTTAAGAAGTAAGGTGAAGACAAACTTTGGGGTGCTTCAAACAGCAGTACGGCCATGGACTAAAAGACAACAGTACAGTCAGACAGAAGACATGACAGATCTTGGAAGTGTTAATGACGATGAGTATAAAGACCTAATTCCCGGTCAGAATGAATTATACGGTAAAGCTAGTGAGTCCATTGAACTATCCAAACAACAGAAGAATGAGCTTTACAATTTGTTAGCAGATTACGTTCAAGTATTTTCTAAGAAACCAGGACTAATAAAAGGCTTTGAATATCGAATGGATGTCCTGCCCCATTCAACCTACTGTAGAACAAGCTATTCCATTCCATATGCGAGACGCGAAGCTGTCAAGTGTGAGATCAAGAAAATGTTACGCTGGAATGTGATAGAAGTATCTCATTCACCTTATTCGAGTCCTTTATTGTCTGTGCTAAAATCAGATGGTAGCGTAACGCTAGTCCTAGATGCAAGATTAATCAATAAAATTATAGTACCCATAAGAACGAGACCAGAGGCTCTCGAAGAGCATCTGCAGAAGTTTCTTGGAGTTAGGTATTAGTCAGGACTCACTTTAAACCATCCCTGTTGTTAAAGAAGAATCGTAAGTGGCAACACATTTATGAAGGTCCCTTTGTGATAATGAGGAAACCACACATTGGTAGCTATTTGTTATCTGACCCTGCCACGAATGAAATCAAAGGATTGTTCCACCATCAAGATTTAAGCAAATTTTATAACGCCAGGAATTAAGTTAATTTAAGCTGTAAGAAAATTCTAAGGTATTGGAGATCAGGATTAACCAATGAGTAACAAGAACGGAACTGAACTGACTACGGACGTTAACCGGTGCTGAAAGGAAACCTTATGTATTAAAACAACGCGTCTGGAAAATAAACTACAGAATAAGTTGTAGACAAGTATTTACATGAATAATCTTTATGCAAACAGGAGGACATGTCCTAGAGGCGATTTTAAATTTTAGTTATAAGTTAGTATGTAAGGAAAATGATGTACTCGAGAGGTATTAATTAGCCCCGAGGTACTAAAATGAGGAAAGAGGAAGGAGCGAATAATGCACTTCTCTCGCTAAATAGTAATTTGAGAATGAGCGGGAAGGAGCGAATAATGCACTTCTCTCACTAAATAGTAATATGAAAATGATGATTATATGTGCTTAGTATTAGTAAGTGAAATTTAATCGAGGACAAATTAATGACCTGTTTTAAAAGGAAATACTTAAACGTCCAGACAAAAGAGGAAAGTTGTGAGAAAGATTCGATTCCATGAGGTTATTCCCTATTTTCAAAGGTGACGTAAATAAGGCACCACCTGTTAGCGTAAAACAGTCGGTAGATTTAACTTGTAAATTCCAGCACAGTGCTGTGCCAGCGATAAAATAACATCTCTTTGAAGTGAACAGATACCTAGGATTAAGCATGAACAGATTGATGACGCAGTGCAATTGTTCTAAAAAGGCCTGACGTTAACCTTAAGTAAAAGCGTGATGGAATAAAAAGGAAGTTTATTATATAAAGCAAAGTAAGATGAGTCCAGACTATAAGCAAGCTGAGTAAAAGAACATATGAGTAACATGGTTTATTATGCCAACTTCACGGTACTATTGAGCATTAGCGATACTGCAAATTCACAACCTAGCAGCACATAGAATAAGGATCTCGCCCAAGCTTCACAGGTAGCGACAGCAGCAAACAACAACACTCTAGTGAGAGGCTTATATATACAAATCATAATTAATAGCCAAATGCGTAATGCATAAACTTGACTTAGTCTAAGAAATGAGCAAAGAGTAGTTAGTAAGCTGCAGCAAGATACATATTAGATATAAATGCTTGAAGTGATAGATTTTATTTTAAGTGCGCACTGCAATATTTATTGTTTTCTCTGTGATTATTGAATCCCTTTCCCAAGTGCAAATCCTTTAAGATCCTTGATCCTATCCACTCCTCAGGATCAACTTGTAAAGATGCACGTGTGCTTAGGAAGTGAGGCACTACATATAAAAATGAGTAGGTTCGCGACGCGCATATTGCTTTTGTAATGCGCAATGTAAATTAAATTTTCGACCTGGTTGAGGAGTAATTTAAATTCTGTCGACGATCAGCGAGTAGACCCGCTTTTCCCACCTTTCTTTTTTCGACTGTTTGTATTTCTACACGAAACTCAGAGGCGGAATTGCTATTTTCAAATCTGTCCTCGAACTTTCTTTAAAAACAAGCAAATACGAGAAAAACTTTTGACATAAATGAAGCTCCCCTCACAAGTCACTAAATAAGACGAGCACTAAAAAAAATGTATTGGGCCTACAAAATGAATAAGCAAGCGTGATAAAGATTACTATGAATGAAATTAATTTGTAAAGGAGATTGGAATGGATTTGGTCAAAGAAAAAGTACTTATAATAGCCTACCTGTGACCGTAGGCATAAATAAAAAAAAGGACTAATTAAGAAACAATTGTTTTGATTCAAAGTGGTCAATTAGATTATTTATCGATTTAAATGAACTCTTGTAAATATTAGTATGTAAATCAACTTGTAAACACCGTGTGATGTTATGAAGCGAGAATTTCTGTTAATACACCGTTCACGCAGACGCTCACCACAGTGCAAGTGAAGTTTTAAAGTTCGACGATTTTCAGTGGCAGTATTCTACTGCACCATATGTGTGAAAATTTCGTTGATGTGTGCAGTGTGTAATAATCAGTGTCATTCCACACATGCAGTTGCAGCGGTAGCTACCACTTACCTGTGAATCCGTAACTGGATAGTGGACAGGAAGTGATGTTGGTTGGTTGGTTGGTTTGGGGAAGGAGACCAGACAGCGTGGTCATCGGTCTCATCGGATTAGGGAGGGATTGGGAAGGAAGTCGGCCGTGCCCTTTCAGAGGAGCCATCCCGGCATTTGCCTGGAGTGATTTAGGGAAATCACGGAAAACCTAAATCAGGAAGGCCGGACGCGGGATTGAACCGTCGTCCTCCCGAATGCGAGTCCAGTGCCTAACCACTGCGCCACCCCGCTCGGTCGGAAGTGATGTGAGGCAGTTTCGGTGGCAGAAGCTCCCTCCAGCAATCTAAAAAGCACAAAGCCACGATCCGCAGAACAAAAGCGACGCACGGCACCTCAAGCGCGAAATCAACGCTCTGAAGGAAAGCTCCGGTCACGTGCGCGCGCACAGACTGAATTTCAAGATTGCTCGCAACAGTGGAGGCGGAGAGCCACCACGTGACTAAATAATGTAAGCGTTCAACCGCTACATTCTGTAGCAAAAACATTCACATCCAGTACTGAAAACAATTTTGTATGTATCATAAACCTTCCGAGAGACTCTAAGATAGAGAAGTTAACGTAATTATTATAATGACTGATTGTACACAGAGACAAGTCACAAGGTCACCTCTGAACACTGTTCAAATGTAAACTTTAATGAGAGGTCACGATACGAATGAAAATAAGCACACGAAAATACGTCAAAGGATCCGATCCTTCCTATATGCCATCCCACATGTATATTAAATTAGTTTTGTAAGCTATTCTAATATAAGATATTTTATCTGTTTCATATGTGAAATAATTCGGAGAGCCACACTCGAGCCCTGAAAGTGAAAGATATGGACTTCCTTGTCGAAGCCATCACCAGTGGCCGCTCTACAATCCAAGTCTATCATAAATAGTGTATGTGCGACGAAAATAAATGTATAATTAAGTGCGACGACGGACAAGGCAATCAATCGACAAGACGATGACAATATAATGAATACTGTCAAAACAGAAAGTTGTGTACCAGTTGTGATAGTCAAATTACTTTTGCAACGATGAAAAATGAAGTGTGACTCTATTTCCTTATAAATTTTGTAAATATGTGTACTTATAGCCTTAGTTTTAAGAATCATCAAGATAGACTGAATCTATACAAACACTGATAGAAACACAGAACAAATTCACAATGATCCACCGTCAGTAATTACAAATTGAAACGTTAATTCTTTTATTGTGGAATGAATATGAAATGAGACTTTTAATAACCTGTATGTTACATCCGAAAATTACAAGTATTCCAATGGGCATGAGGATGAAAGTAATACCTTCGGTATTCCTTCCCTCCTCATGGGAGGCAGTGTAATATTAGTAATTTTCGCCTCACAAACGTTAATATACGCTCAATAGTAAACGCCTGATGGCCTAAAGTTATCGAATAATTGTAAAGTAAAAGAAATGAATCATCGCATAGCAGCGACAGAATCTATTATTCTTTATCTTTGCCGTTCTTGCGCGGTGCCAGTAAATCTCTATGTACATGTATCGATTAATGGTATAAAAAAAAATTCTGTTGTTTCAAGACAAATGAGGCTTTTGGCGCCTCACCTTTTACTGTTTGTATTCCATGAGAGGCGGACGCGGACTTGCTGCGTTCCACAACTGTATTTTATATTTGATGTGAAAATATTGAGTGAATATGCTAATTGTTATTTTTTCCAATCAGAAAAGATGTAGTTTCTTGTAACTGATATCGAACAGACAGCATCAAGAGGACATTTTGACTGTTATGTATAAAGTATTTAACCACTATGGTCATCTATTGTAATTTAATATGAAAAGGTACGTAGCATTTAAAAAAACGTGTGTTAAAGATAAGTGTGCTTATTTTCGTAAATTAACCTTGATGAGTCCATCTCCTTCTTTACTTAACTGTTAATTATTTTGTGTTACTTCATCATCAGAAATTACGATCACGCTGATGGGCCGAACGCAGCATGAGGCAGAAGGAACATTATCGTTTTTCTATTATTTCTGAACCAACTTTTTTTAATTGTGTAGTGTTGCATTTCTTTTAAAGTCTATAAATCTTCTGGTCCCTTAGTGTTGATCCGGGTATGACTACATCGCGACTATAAAAATGCACAGAAATGATAATGTTTCTTCCGAGCGATCTCAAATATATATATATATATATATATCAATATGCTGCTCTTATTCAGGTATTTAATGGTCAACGTATGTTATTATAATAGCGTAATAAATCCCTGATTCTGTTGCCAAGTGGCCCACCAAAATATTCACTTTTTCGACATTAAAAAACAAAGTAACAGTTCTTTTTATTTTCGTCCCCCAAGAACAACGCTACAGGGGGGGGGGGACACGCTCAAGGGGGGGGGGATGGGAAAGGAAGGATGTGGGAGGGAAAACAGTCAAGGAGGGGGTGCAGAGACTCAGGGGGGGGAAGGAGGAAAATACGCTCTGGCAGAAGGAGGGGAGAGGAAAAGAGGGGCCCTGGTGTGGGGGGCGGGGGGGGGGGGGGGAAAGGCCAGGCTACAGTTGGTAGAAACGGTAGATGTCACAGTGAAGGTTAACATCTGGGAGGAGGAGGTGCTGGAAATTGCCCTGATGAAGGAGATGGAGGGTGTGAAGGTGCAGACAGGGAGGGATACAGCGATAGAGGTGTGGCAATGGTCGGGCGATGGAGAAGGAGGAAACCAGAGTTGAGGGGGATCAAGCTTGCAGTGTAAAGGATGCGGATATGTTGGAGGAAAAGGAGGAGGTGGGGGAAGGGGATGAGGTCATACTGGAGTCGTGAGGGGGAAGGAAGGTGGATGCAGAGGGCAAGGTGGAGCACGTGGCGGTCTAGGATTTGGTGGGCCTTAAAAAAGTGGGGGGGGGGGGCATAACAGAGGATAGGACAGATGAGGGATTTGTAGGGTGGACGATGGTGGAAGGATGCAGTCCCCATTCCGGCCAGACAGGAATTTCAGGAGGTGGAGGTGGGAATGGGCTTTTTGCTGGATGGTCAGGAGATGAGGGGTCCAGGTAAGCTGATGGTCGAGGGTGAGGCCGAGGTATTTCAGGGTGGGGGTGAGCTGGATGAGACGATCATAAGTGGTAAGGTAGAAATCATGGAGACGGAAGGAGCATGTGGTGTGGTCTATGATGATTGCCTGAGTTTTGGAAGGGTTGATACGAAGGAGCCACTGCTTACACCAAGTGGTGAACCGGTCAAGGTGAGGTTGGAGGGTGCGTTGGGACCATTGAAGGGCAGGATAGGGAGCCACAAAGGCGGTTTCGTCAGCATTTTGGAGGAAGTGGACAGGTGGGAGTGGCTTGGGCATATCTGTGATGTACAGGAGATAGTGGAGAGGGGGAGGACGGAGCCCTGGGGAACGCCAGCAGTGGGATAAAAGATATGGGAGTTGGTATCATGGAGGGTGACATAGGAAGAAAGACGTGAGGGGAACGAAACGACCAGACAGACAAAATTAATAGGCAGGTCATAGGTTTGGAGTTTAAAGAGGAGATCAGGATGCCATACGCGGAACGACATCGTTATTTGAAGTTTTATGTGAAACTGTGGCGTCTGTCTGTTTCCATGAACATGCTAACCGGCAAAACAGCTAGAGGAATGTTCATAGGGTTTTCACAGTCAATTTGAGCATAGCTTGGGCAACATACAGAGTTTATTTCTTCAAAATCGGAACACGGAATAAGGAGATATCGTAATTTAAAGTTTTATCTAAAATCGTCTGTTCAGCTTAGTAGTTAGGATGTTTAATCATCATGGCATAGTACACCAAAGAACCATTAGATGGCGCAGTTAGTTCTGTAGCACACCAAAGAAGCGATAGATAGCGCTGTTAGTTCTTTTTTTTAACTCAGTAACTTTCGAAAGTTTTCGTCAGTGATAAAATTAAGAGCCAAAATCGTGTCTTACAAATAAAAACTAACAATAAATTTTCTTGTATCAGATATATGACTTTACTTACTTCGCTTTGAGTATAAAAAGCTTAACGATTTTGCTTTGCTTCTTTCTATCGGTTTTATCTACATCCTTTGCTAGGAAAAATGGATTTATTGAGTTTTCAAGTTTTGATACAGTCACGAAGAAGTGCAGCCCCACGGGGAATGCTGTTCTCGAACACAGAATGATTTGGCAAAATATATTATACAAAACATACTCCATCACTTAAATTACACTCCTGGAAATTGAAATAAGAACACCGTGAATTCATTGTCCCAGGAAGGGGAAACTTTATTGACACATTCCTGGGGTCAGATGCATCACATGATCACACTGACAGAACCACAGGCACATAGACACAGGCAACAGAGCATGCACAATGTCGGCACTAGTACAGTGTATATCCACCTTTCGCAGCAATGCAGGCTGCTATTCTCCCATGGAGACGATCGTAGAGATGCTGGATGTAGTCCTGTGGAACGGCTTGCCATGCCATTTCCACCTGGCGCCTCAGTTGGACCAGCGTTCGTGCTGGACGTGCAGACCGCGTGAGACGACGCTTCATCCAGTCCCAAACATGCTCAATGGGGGACAGATCCGGAGATCTTGCTGGCCAGGGTAGTTGACTTACACCTTCTAGAGCACGTTGGGTGGCACGGGATACATGCGGACGTGCATTGTCCTGTTGGAACAGCAAGTTCCCTTGCCGGTCTAGGAATGGTAGAACGATGGGTTCGATGACGGTTTGGATGTACCGTGCACTATTCAGTGTCCCCTCGATGATCACCAGTGGTGTACGGCCAGTGTAGGAGATCGCTCCCCACACCATGATGCCGGGTGTTGGCCCTGTGTGCCTCGGTCGTATGCAGTCCTGATTGTGGCTCTCACCTGCACGGCGCCAAACACTCATACGACAATCATTGGCACCAAGGCAGAAGCGACTCCCATCGCTGAAGACGACACGTCTCCATTCGTCCCTCCATTCACGCCTGTCGCGACACCACTGGAGGCGGGCTGCACGATGTTGGGGCGTGAGCGGAAGACGGCCTAACGGTGTGCGGGACCGTAGCCCAGCTTCATGGAGACGGTTGCGAATGGTCCTCGCCGATACCCCAGGAGCAACAGTGTCCCTAATTTGCTGGGAAGTGGCGGTGCGGTCCCCTACGGCACTGCGTAGGATCCTACGGTCTTGGCGTGCATCCGTGCGTCGCTGCGGTCCGGTCCCAGGTCGACGGGCACGTGCACCTTCCGCCGACCACTGGCGACAACATCGATGTACTGTGGAGACCTCACGCCCCACGTGTTGAGCAATTCGGCGGTACGTTCACCCGGCCTCCCGCATGCCCACTATACGCCCTCGCTCAAAGTCCGTCATCTGCACATACGGTTCACGTCCACGCTGTCGCGGCATGCTACCAGTGTTAAAGACTGCGATGGAGCTCCGTATGCCACGGCAAACTGGCTGACACTGACGGCGGCGGTGCACAAATGCTGCGCAGCTAGCGCCATTCGACGGCCAACACCGCGGTTCCTGGTGTGTCCGCTGTGCCGTGCGTGTGATCATTGCTTGTACAGCCCTCTCGCAGTGTCCGGAGCAAGTATGGTGGGTCTGACACACCGGTGTCAATGTGTTCTTTTTTCCATTTCCAGGAGTGTACATCACTAATACTGCAAAAATTTCTTGTTAGACACTGTGTTGTTGTGTTACATTATTTTCAACGGTGCTCTTTGCATATCAGTATCATTGCTTTGACGAAGCCGAAATGACCAAGAGTTCTGACTGCAATATCACACGTAACAGCGTAACATGCGTCATGCAACTCGTTTTTATTCAGGTATTGATACACTGTGCCATTGTGTTATAGCTGTTTTCTGCTTTACATTTGTATAATGTGGAGTGTTTTGTAATTTAGGCTACCTATATGTGGTTAGATTTTGTATCTCTGAAGTTGGTCATTACCGACCGAAATTAATTATCTGATTACAAATAAACATTGTGATTCAACACTGGAGTTGTAATAAAACAATATTAAGTTTGCTTTGTGATCTGGGTGCCTATTAATTGTGCAGTATTTTTAATCAGCCTTTACCTAAGGAAGAGGAAATGGCTACACATTTTGTGGGCCAGTTGTTTGTTACATGCAGTCTTACAGCATGCATTACATTGCAGCAAGGTCTGTTGTGCTGGCCAAGAATGACGATGGAAAGTACTACGACATCTAAGCCATAATTAAAAGCTGCAAATTCATCATACTGTAGTGCTCACCACCTTTGAAAAGGCTAAAGTATGTGTTTTATTGCTGCAGTTCAATGTATAAGAGTTTTCATACTAGGATGACATATTGTAAAAGTCATGACCTTCTTTCTGTTTTTGTGAATATATTTGAGCTAGTTATAAATATGACGTTCTAAATTTCTAATATTGTTATAATTGAGTGCTGCCAAAGAATCTTTACCAGCTATTTTGCTGTAAATTTTACCAGAAATTGGAAGCAGTGTTGCGGAAGCAGACACCAAATGCTACTGTCTAAGTTAGTTACGTGCAACAGAAAAGTATTGTGGGGACACTTGAGTCTACACGATTGCATAAATTTATCTGCATATGATGACAGTAACTTCCAGTTTGATAAAGCGAGCATACACCGTTTTTTGTTTATTGAAAGTTTAATCACATCATTGCAGGTTTGTTTGGACATAAAGGGCAATGTTTTAACAATAGCACAGTTCTATACAGAGCGATCAGATATTGTAAAATAATACGGAAGTAATGATTACTAGGTGTACAACTAATAAAAGCACCACCACAGTTGCTAAGCAGGTTATTTTCACTGATTATTTCACTTTACATTTATTTATAAGTGTGTCATATTTACAACAGAGGTGTTTTGTGCAGATGAAAGTATTCAGTTTCCTGCTAATTTACTGAGTACATGTGTGGTGTCCATGTTATTCATTGGCAGTCTAACATCGTCATCTATGTCCGCCCCCGGTAGCTGAGTGGTCAGCGTGACGGAATGCTAATCCAAAGGGCCCGGGTTCGATTCCCGGCTGGGGCGGAGATTTCTCCGCTCAGGGACTGGGTGTTGTGTTGTCCCAATCATCATCATTTCATCCCCATCGACACGCAAGTCGCCGAAGTGGCGTCAAATCGAAAGACTTGCACCAGGCGTACGGTCTACCCGACGGGAGGCCCTCGTCACACGACATTTCCATTTATCGTCATCTATGAGTGTTGCCCATTGATATTTGCGCCCACCACTTCAGTGTTTCTTAATAATTATTCTTTGTCGGCTCGTTTAATCAAAATTTTACTTGTGCGGTAAGATATAAACTCCAGAGAGAGATAAGGAAAGTGAAATCTGATTACTTACACTCCTGGAAATGGAAAAAAGAACACATTGACACCGGTGTGTCAGACCCACCATACTTGCTCCGGACACTGCGAGAGGGCTGTACAAGCAATGATCACACGCACGGCACAGCGGACACACCAGGAACCGCGGTGTTGGCCGTCGAATGGCGCTAGCTGCGCAGCATTTGTGCACCGCCGCCGTCAGTGTCAGCCAGTTTGCCGTGGCATACGGAGCTCCATCGCAGTCTTTAACACTGGTAGCATGCCGCGACAGCGTGGACGTGAACCGTATGTGCAGATGACGGACTTTGAGCGAGGGCGTATAGTGGGCATGCGGGAGGCCGGGTGAACGTACCGCCGAATTGCTCAACACGTGGGGCGTGAGGTCTCCACAGTACATCGATGTTGTCGCCAGTGGTCGGCGGAAGGTGCACGTGCCCGTCGACCTGGGACCGGACCGCAGCGACGCACGGATGCACGCCAAGACCGTAGGATCCTACGCAGTGCCGTAGGGGACCGCACCGCCACTTCCCAGCAAATTAGGGACACTGTTGCTCCTGGGGTATCGGCGAGGACCATTCGCAACCGTCTCCATGAAGCTGGGCTACGGTCCCGCACACCGTTAGGCCGTCTTCCGCTCACGCCCCAACATCGTGCAGCCCGCCTCCAGTGGTGTCGCGACAGGCGTGAATGGAGGGACGAATGGAGACGTGTCGTCTTCAGCGATGGGAGTCGCTTCTGCCTTGGTGCCAATGATTGTCGTATGCGTGTTTGGCGCCGTGCAGGTGAGCGCCACAATCAGGACTGCATACGACCGAGGCACACAGGGCCAACACCCGGCATCATGGTGTGGGGAGCGATCTCCTACACTGGCCGTACACCACTGGTGATCATCGAGGGGACACTGAATAGTGCACGGTACATCCAAACCGTCATCGAACCCATCGTTCTACCATTCCTAGACCGGCAAGGGAACTTGCTGTTCCAACAGGACAATGCACGTCCGCATGTATCCCGTGCCACCCAACGTGCTCTAGAAGGTGTAAGTCAACTACCCTGGCCAGCAAGATCTCCGGATCTGTCCCCCATTGAGCATGTTTGGGACTGGATGAAGCGTCGTCTCACGCGGTCTGCACGTCCAGCACGAACGCTGGTCCAACTGAGGCGCCAGATGGAAATGGCATGGCAAGCCGTTCCACAGGACTACATCCAGCATCTCTACGATCGTCTCCATGGGAGAATAGCAGCCTGCATTGCTGCGAAAGGTGGATATACACTGTACTAGTGCCGACATTGTGCATGCTCTGTTGCCTGTGTCTATGTGCCTGTGGTTCTGTCAGTGTGATCATGTGATGCATCTGACCCCAGGAATGTGTCAATAAAGTTTCCCCTTCCTGGGACAATGAATTCACGGTGTTCTTATTTCAATTTCCAGGAGTGTATTTAAACGCGAGAATCGGCCCACAAACATTTACGGGTCCGATCGCTGCTCACGGTCATTTATATGCGAATACGTATCCATGTTAGGATAAATTGAGAGGGGCATAGTAAACTGATCTCACCTCTCAGTTAGAGGTGATAATTCAAGTCGCCGACCAACGCAGACACTCCATCAACATTGTGATGGGTTATGCATTAGGTCACTTGGTGATGCAGAAAAAGCAATCGCTCGCATTTAACACATTTAGAGGCTATTCGTTGTCAGTAAAACAAGATATTTGACCAAATTCATGAGTTTATAAGTTAATTGGACTCTAAGAACTGCTCCGAATGCTGCAAATTGGGTAAAAATATATCGTGATATGTAGCTTATAAGAATTTTGTGGATCTGACAGTGAAGCACCATCATGAGAATAACTAGACAGTATTATTTTAAGTTGTTTATAGAGGCTACCAGTAAAAATGCTTAAATCTGATAACGAGTCTCCAATGACCAGTTGCACCGCAGGATAAATATATTCGGCAGTGCCAAGTTTGTAAGAGTACTAGGTGTACTTCGAAGGTGTTCCAAAGACATTTACAAAAGTCATACGAAAGTAGCATTTCTCGGCTAAACGTCAGATTATCAAACAATTTTTTTTAGGTTTTTCGTATTCTGCAAAAGACGTAGTTTGCAATGTTATCTAGTGATTTTTCAGTACGATTACTTCACCTGACAGTCGTTATCGGAGCGCTGATTAACGCTGCTCACGTCTCGAGGGCCTCGCGCTGTTGTTTTGAAACCAGTGCTCTGAGAGCCGTGGAGCAGCAGTGCAGAACCCTGTAGCTGGCCAGAACGGATTGAGAACATGCAGAGCGTGACGTGGTTGGTACTATTGCTGGTGACAGCTGCGCACAGCACCGCCGGTGAGTGACGTCACTTACGTGTAAGTCATGTGTGGTGCAGGTCACTGTATCGTACGTCATTCCGGCCACCCATACGTCGTCCATGTCATATGTGTAGCTGTACAACTTTGGTATCTGTCATGAAGTGTACGGTGTAGTGTTGCGTCTGTGAGTCTGTGATGTTGAGGATGAGACAGGGTGAAGTCCGAAGCAGGTGCATAGCGTACCCTCGTTGAAGAGCACCGTGGGGGGGGGGGGGGGGGGGGGGGGGAGGGGGGTGGGAGGGGGGGGAGGGGGGGGAGGGGGGGAGTGGGGAGGGGGGTGCAGAGGTTAACCCCCCACTCTGACGGATCAATCAGTATCAACAGTATCATTTATCACGAGGACGAGAATAAACACCATGCATGGTGTTTGTTTCAATCTGAGGCAACTAAATATCTCGAAAACGACGCATTGTACGAAAAAAAAAAAAATTTCTAGGTGGAAAGTTAATATTAGTGATGGGGACAACCTGTCTATGCTACAGCTGACCCACCTCCTAAATACCCTCCCTACTTGCGCGGTGTCAACTTCGTATTTTCAGATCGTAACACACCATTTTTATTGCATATTCAGCTTCTGCGCCAAAAGATACGTACGGTTTACTCAAACCGTTCTGTCCCATTCGTGGTAGATTGCCGCTGTTATTGACAAATATCAAGTGTGGCTGTTTTTCTGCAATTATGAACTGACGCATTTTATTCTACATTTCATTTGCGACGAAAAGTAAATGCTTGTGGCCTAACGGTTCGTATTTATTTCAAAATTTACTTTAGTGTTGCGACTTTGATTGTACGGTACCTATATGGCTAGCCGTTACAATGTCCTGGTTGGACACTACGTTTAGCGTGATCCAGGAACAACGACGTGGACATAATTGTTTTGTGTTTCCATCATGATGCGTGATTTCGATGAGCCACCTTGTCTCTCGCCATTGGGGTGCTTCATTTCGGTGAGTATCCCATGGCATGTGCGTCTGTCAATATCACTTCTTGGAAATTGTACTTTATTACAATGTTTGTGGTTTTTATTTCGCCGATAGCCGCGTACCGGCCAGAGTGAGAGTTGCGGCTGTTGGATGGAAACACACATCGAAATCCATCACGCTGATGGAGGGGGTTGGAGAGCGGCCACCGAACTTAAACATTCAGATCGTTTGGGGACTCACCATAGTAAACTCACGGGGAACAGAGAACTAAGTTTCCATAAAAGTAGCTTATTTTCCAGAAATGTCAATGTCTAGCCATATTATTTGTACTTGACAATCACATTTGCAACACTAAAGTAACGTTTGAACATCAGTATCAACGGTCAGAACACAAAGGTTTACGTTTACATCGTAAATGAAATGTAGAATTAGATGCGTCGGTTCTTAATTGCAAAAAATAGACTCACTTGATAGTGTCGATTACAGCGCTATCTGCCACGAATGGCAAAAAATGGTTTGAATAAACCGTACGTATTTTCTGGCGTAGAATCCGAAATGGGGGAGGGGTTTCCTTTTGACAACACAATGTTGGCCCTGCCCACTCAGAAAGGGTTGTTACGAGATGGCCAGTTGTGGTTGGTTGATTTATTCGAGGGAGGGCGCCAAAAAGCGAGATCATCGGTCCCATCGGATTAGGGAAGGGCCACGAAGGAAGGCGGCCGTGTCCTTCTAAAGGAACCATCCTGGAATTTGCCTCAAGCGATCTGGGGAAACCATGGAAAACCTGAATCAGGATGGACGGACGCGGGTTTGAACCGTTCTCCTCCCCAATGCGAGTCCAGTGTGCTAACCACTTTGCCACCTCCCTCAATGGCCAGTTGTGACACAGACAGATGTCCGCTTCAATAATGTTAACTTTTTATCTACAAAATTGTTTTCTTGCGATGCGTCGTGTTGGAAGTATTTAGATGTCTCAAGTTAAAAAAAATCACCTTATTGGTGTATAGCAACAAAATGCTATCATTATTTTTACGAAACAGGATTCACCTTACTTAAAATTCTTATAGTAGTACAGCGGTGCCATTCTGTAAAAAGTAGCTGTTTCCGACATGTAAAAGTTTGCCGGCAGTACAGCAGTGTCGTATTGTAAAAAACAACGGCTTCCGATGTTTGGAACCATGGGTGCAGTGCCTTTCTTTACAACATGACGCCACTTCATTCCGAAAACGTTTACGTTAACTGTTCCAGGCAGCGGAAGTCTATGCGCTTATGTGTTTCGCCATATCGTATTACGCATCTTCAGTGGCCCGCGAGGCAATAAACGAGATAAGTATTTAAGAGTAGATATTTACTTTTGAGATACGCAATGTTTCGTGGCAGCACGTTTCGGTTATCTTAGTGTTTAAACTATATGAAATTGCAGCAATGTGATTTAGCACCTATTTATATGCTCTCTTCTTTATTTCTTTTCCTTCTGGTTTTTAACGTTTCTCTACGGGTTCAGCACTGTTTTACTACATTGCTTTTGGCAGTTTAGTAGTGTTTGGTGGCTAGATGGCCTTTCTGACGCCACCATTCTTTCTCGGGAAGGAATCTGTGTAGCAAATCAGTGTGCATCTAGTGTAGATCTCCTGTTCAAGTGTGATAACGTTTCCTAAGTGCTTGTGTAATGTGCATCACAGCGTTCGTCGTTAATCCGCTGGCGGATGCGATCCAGGACCTGTTCACCTCCCTGGGACCCAGAAGCGTGCCATTTAGCGCTCCCGACCATCTAGGTCGGTCAGTTTTAGGCCTTTTACGCGTTATATATTTCCACTGGCTCTTGTTTAAGTATTTGATGATCACAATATAACTTTCAAATAAACTGTACATAAAAATTTTGCACATCGCTGCACGTAACCTTGCCGTACACTGCATATGATCTTACTGTCAGGTTAACTGAGGAATCATGATCAATTCAGCGGCCCTCTGCAAGCTCGTATTTGGTTGAAAATATACGTTGGTACAGCAAATTGACAGCGCTAGAGTCAGCTGCATTTATGAATCACGTAAACTACCTATGTAGTTGAAACTACACTCGTAGGTTTGGCTCCACAACCTCCAGTTTTCGAAACAATAAATGTGACGAGGAACATGCGAACTGACAAGGAAATACCGCACTTTGGAAAGCTCTTGAAAACAGTGAGCCAGACGCGTGTAGCGCAAAGAACAATAAGTTGTTATTCATCTCCTTCAACGTATGCAGGTGGAGGTGGCCCTGTGGTTACGATACTGCACTCATATTCAGCAGAAGAAAAATTTCAATAGCGGTCCACCATCCCCGCTGTCATTTCCTGCACTAATAGTTTTATAACAACGACAAACCATTAAACTGATCATATAGTTGTAACGCTAGCTACATCGAACCCCCGGATTGTTTTGTTAGCTATTTTCCGATTGTTTCTATTCTCATATTGACAAACAGATTTTTGAATAAATTAACGATAATTCTTAATTGTGAACGGCGGGAAGGAGGAGACGAGGAGACAAAATACCGTACAGTAGGAACTTCAGGGCCAAAATCAAGAAGGTGTCACTGACAGTGGGTGTACCGTGTTCTGCTTCTTACGATTTATTAAGTAGCCACTGAGCTCAGTACTGAACGAGATGTGTCTATATTGGTACGTCGTTTCACTGGAAATTGGTTTGTTCATCCGTGGATCAATCATAAGACACTGTACTCACTTCCTGGAGGACGTCGATTAAAAGTCTTGGCATTAAAATTCCTGTTTGGGCAGCCACATCTACATTTTCCGTACTGTCCCTAAGTCATTTACTGCAAAAAAATTCTTCATGCTTCCCAATTTCGCGCTTGTGCAGCCCCTATATTGACTGGCCTCGGGAACTTTTTTTTTAAACCTTAAACATTCTTCCTTCGTTCTTTCTGCTTTGATAGCAGTCAAATTCAAAATTGAAGCTCAAGGAAAGATCTTGTAACAGAGCAGCCGATAAGGAAACAACATGAAGTGAGATCCGTACTGGTCAAGGAGCAAAAATCGCCCATTGTAAACATTTGTAACCGATTGAAAGCACATTGATTTTCAGAAATCTACTCCTCATTATGTATATCTACGTCCGTACTCTACAAGCCGCTGTGAAGTGCATGGCGCAGGGTACTTCGCTCGTACCTCTTATTCGGGCTTTTTCCAGATCCGCTCACGTAAGGAGCGCGGAAAGAACAATAGCTTAAACGCTTCTGTGTGTGCTGTAATTAATCCAATTGTGTCTTCGCGATGGTAGCGATACGTTCGGGGTTGAAGTGTCTTCCTATATTCCTTACTTTCCCACCCAAGGATCCTTTACAGACTCCTCAAATTCCCACCTCTCGTCACACACACTGAACACCTCCGAATTACCTACACCATATTGTGTCCCCTCTCCTTTCCAATCCTGTTGTGGTGCTACGCCTTTCCACAGACATCCCATCAACCTTGGACCTGCACATCCTCCATGTCCTCACCCCAAGCATTTTCAACCGTGTCCCTCTCCTGGACCATGAACTCCGCCGCGACAGATACCTGTCCTACCAGCTCTGAAATGTCATTACTCTGTCCACTCCAACGAGCACTCCTTCCTCCCTCTCTCCCCGTACCACATCTCCTCTTTTTCCCTTTTCCTGTCGCCCCCATCCCCTTTTGCTCTCAAGTCTACAGATCTCAATAAAAGTTAGCCCTCTCTCTTTGCCCCCCATAGCCATCCCTGCCTCGTCGCCACCAGTCCTCGGCACTCATGACCACCACTCTCCCATTTCCATCCATACCCCTCTTCTTTTCATCTACAATCTACCGTCCCATGGCAGATCCCTTTCCAGTTGTCGTGGAAGTGCTCGGTGCTCCGTTCTTAATGGTCAGTGCCTCTTCAGTGTTATTCAACTGTTTTCTTTCAGGTGCTTAGTGTTCTTCAAGTGTTTCTCAAACGTTTTTAACTGTGATGTCCACATTTTCATCATTGTCTTTAAACAATTCTTGAAGAAAGCACTATATTATTTATACTTATATTATTTCATATATTTTATTATAATATATACAGGGTGAGTCACCTAACGTTACCGCTGGATATATTTCGTAAACCACATCAAATACTGACGAACCGATTCCACAGACCGAACGTGAGGAGAGGGGCTAGTGTAATTGTTTAATACAAACCTTAAAAAAATGCACGGAAGTATGTTTTTAACACAAACCTACGTTTTTTTAAATGGAACCCCGTTAGTTTTGTTAGCACATCTGAACATATAAACAAATACGTAATCAGTGCCGTTTGTTGCATTGTAAAATGTTAATTACATCCGGAGATATTGTAACCTAAAGTTGACGCTTGAGTACCACTCCTCCGCTGTTCGATCGTGTGTATCGGAGAGCACCGAATTACGTAGGGATCCAAAGGGAACGGTGATGGACCTTAGCTACAGAAGAGACTGGAACAGCACATTACGTCCACATGCTAACACCCTTTTAATGGTCTTTTTCACTGACGCACATGTACATTTCCATGAGGGGTGAGGCACACGCACACACGTGGTTTCCGTTTTCAATTACGGAGTGGAATAGAATGTGTCCCGACATGTCAGGCCAATAGATGTTGAATGTGGTGGCCATCATTTGCTGCACACAATTACAATCTCTGGCGTAATGAACGTAGTACACGCCGCAGTACATCCGGTGTAATGTCGCCGCAGGCTGCCACAATACGTTGCTTCATATCCTCTGGGGTTTTAGGCACATCACGGTACACATTCTCCTTTAACGTATCCCACAGAAAGAAGTCCAGAGGTGTAAGATCAGGAGAACAGGCTGGCCAATTTATGCGTCCTCCACGTCCTATGAAACGCCCGTCGAACATCCTATATCCTGTCAAGGGTCAGCCTAGTGTTAATTGCGGAATGTGCAGGTGCACCATCATGCTGATACCACATACGTCGACGCGTTTCCAGTGGGACATTTTCGAGCAACGTTGGCAGATCATTCTGTAGAAACGCGATGTATGTTGCAGTGCTCTCCGATACACACGACCGAACAGCGGAGGAGTGGTCCTCGAGCGTCAACTTTAGGTTACAATATCTCCGGATGTAATTAACATTTTACAATGCAACAAACGGCACTGATTACGTATTTGTTTATATGTTCAGATGTGCTAACAAAACTAACGGGGTTCCATTTTAAAAAACGTAGGTTTGTGTTAAAAAACATACTTCCGTGCATTTTTTTATGGTTTGTATTAAACAATTACACTAGCCCCTATCCTCACGTTCGGTCTGTGGAATCGGTTCGTCAGTATTTGATGTGGTTTACGAAATATATCCAGCGGTAACGTTAGGTGACTCACCCTGTATAAGATTATATACTCACGTCACCTTTTAAAATAATTTTAAATTAGTAGTACATGTCTGCTTTTTTGTTTTAGCATCTAGGTTAGCGTTAAGTTCTGTTGGCTGAAGACAGGTTATCTGTATCGCTGCCAGTCCCCCCCCCCCCACCCAACCTTCCCCCCCCCCTCCCCCCCTCCCGCCACATGGGACATGGGGGGACGAAATAATAATAAAGGAAAAGAAAAATTATTTAATGCAACTTATCACGCATACGTCATTAATACTTTGTCATTATGGCCTACTTTAAAGATGTAGACACTCCACAAGCTGTATTTGTTTTTTCCCATGTTTTTCTGCGGATCTAAAGATGGCCATCGCTGACAGAAACGGGGGTAGCGTAAGGACGGGACAATTTTGTGATAGTAGACAGAAATGAAAGAAATTTATTGTAATCTCACTCTTACCCGCGATTAGTTTTATGTGAAAGCTGCACTTTAAATCGCTTCGTATGCACGCTACTAGATATTTAATAGATTTCGCATTGCTTCCATTGACTGTTCTGTAGTAATCTAATCATACAATAATTGATATTCTTGCCTATTTATACTAAATATGTAACATTTGTTTATGCTGAGAGTCAGTTGCCACTCCCTGCACCAAGCGTCGGTCCTCTGCAGGTCTTCCCGCTTTTCGCTACAGTTTTTTAGCGTTGCGACTTCTCTGTATACAGCAACGTCATCTGCGAATTGCCTCACTGAATTTTCGACGTTATCCACTCGGTCGTTTATAGCAGGCAAGTAGTACACTTACACTTCGGGCCAATCCGTCATTCGTTGCCTGCCGCCATTGCGTGTGTCGTAACTCGTATTTGCCAGCAGCGTACGAAAAGAATGCCACACGATGGACTGATCCGCTTGTTCCAGGTGGGGTGTCGCCGCCTGCCTTGTCGGAAGTGAGTGGGCGCATAATCAACGGGGAGCCTGCAGCCCTGGGGGAGTTCCCTGCACAGGTGTGTGTCTGCTTCCACAAGGGTCAAAGGAAACTCGATGACTTAACAACTTGCGCGCAACCTTTATACGAAATTGGTCCAGCCCCTTAGAAAATGACATTATTAAAAATTTCCCTCCGTTGTGGGTCATGCATCCATCTTACGGCAAATTATTAACCAGATGAATTATTTACTTGACTCCAGTAACTATTTATTCGAAGGACCATAGCGCAGTTGTCAGCAGGCCAGTGCCTGCAACGGCTGTTTTAAAATTAGTACACCTGGAAAGACGACGTCGATTTCGATCTGATGATGGCAAATGACACCTGGGCGATAGTAGAGGTACAGATAATGGTTTAAACGTCGTCCTCCAACAGATGGCGTTGTGGCATAGCTACCAGGGCTCTATCTGTGTCTACCCTTTAATAGGGAACGTTCGCAGCCAGAAGGTTGAATGTGAAGCAAGCAGGCAATTATGCCAATGAGACGCACTCGTCCTTCCTACATCCAACTGAGCCAGTTTGAAAGGGGTCAAATTGCGGTCTTCCGAATGGCGGGATGGCCCTTTCAGGGAAATGCCACACAAGTTGGGGGTACTGGGTCAGATGTGCAATGATGCTGGTATCAGTGGTCACGTGAACATTGTCACACCGGTAGACAATGTTCTGGATGTCCACACAGCAGAGACGCCCACCAGCATCGTCGTAAGGGCAGCAATGGCAGATCGTACAGATACCGTAGCACAGACAAGAGGGCTTGTGAGCCCAGACGTGTCGACACGAACTGTTGCGAACTGGTCATTAGCAGTGGGACTACGGGTGTGCTCACCTCCACTCACGCCACAGTATCGAAGTGCACAGCCCGACTGGTGCCGCAGGAGGATCACTTGGAAGATGGAATGGCGCGCTGTGGTCTTCAGACATGAAAGCAGATTCTGCCTGCACGCAAATCATGGTCGTCTGCGCGGACGACGTAGATTTGGTGAGCGCTGTCGTGTAGAGTGCATTCGTCCAAGACACACTAGCCCCACCCAAGGCCATATGTTCTTAGGTGCGTTAACCTACAACTCTCGTACACCTTTAGTGTTTCTGGTGCAACAAGAAGGTGCTGTGTTTCTCCAACAGGGTAATGCTCGTCCACACACTCTCCGTGAAACTCAACATGCTCTTCAGGCCGTGCAGAAAATTCCCTGTCCCGCACCATCTCCAGACTTTGGTCGTCGCAGCTAGGGTGCGATCGCCAATTTGCCTATTAAAGCTTTCTTGTATGAATGTATGTGGGCTCCAGTGTAAGCAGTCAGAATCTTATACGATCTGCAACGGGCGATCTGTGTCCTGCAGACGTGCGTCATGACGATATAGTGTGACTGCAGCGTGTGAAAGTAGCGGAGAGGTTCTTACAGAGTAGTTACATTCTCTGGAACTATAAAAATTAATAACTGATCTAGAAATAGCCTGAGGAACTTCATATTAGGTACGTAACCTTCTGTGGTGTAAAGGAACAATCTGTCAAACTCTGAAGTCAATAACTGTCACAATTTGGAAGTTACCAAAAAAAAGTTAATAAAAGACGTAATTATCAGACACTTAAAAAACAAAATCAATATATATATATATATATATATATATATATATATATATATATATGTTAATAGTTCACGAAGTGTGACTATTTGAAAAGATATGATAACATCCTCAGTGTTCAGATTCAAATTTGGAAAGTTTTCATTTTAGAAAACCTTTCGTAATTTTGCTGTAGTAATAACTTTAAGAATTTCAAGTAGATATTTATGTTTTGTGTTAGGGTGAGTGTGAAAGAGAGTACTTGTGTGAGTATATATGGGACATTCGCCAATATTAAATTTTCAGTTTGTAATTTTCTGTAGGAACTTGCAAGTGTTCCAGCTTTGTATCGTGGGAACGAATCCACCAGTGGTTCCCCTACTAGTGGATAACGGATGTCAAAGCATGTTTGAATATGTAAGACACAGCCAGAACATTCGCGACTATATAGTTAAATTGCAGACGTGAAGTAAAGCTTAAAGTTTATTTCATTTTATTTGTTTTACTAGAGAGTTTTGAGTTGCTTATTTTAATGACGTCAATGAGCTGAGAGCACTGATTGGTTCTTGCTAGATTTTGGCGCGAGCCGTGCCCTGAAAGTCAGTTTCGATTGGCCGTAATTCTGTACAGCCAATAAGACAACCACTGAATGCTGAGTGCAAAAGTAAATAGCAGTTTATTGACTGTGTTACTCTCGTAAATGATTCCGAAAATGGATAGGAAAAG
Source organism: Schistocerca americana (assembly GCF_021461395.2). Lineage (NCBI taxonomy): Eukaryota > Metazoa > Arthropoda > Insecta > Orthoptera > Acrididae > Schistocerca > Schistocerca americana. The sequence continues at coordinate 1,157,171,677 of NC_060119.1, read as the reverse complement.
TTCTGGGTGTTCGAGTGTGACGAGGACTGTGAACAGGAACTTTAATGATTGGAACACTTGTGGGCTGATGATCTTGCTTCATAGCAATAAAAAAAATCCTAATGCAAGTTTAAAAGGACCTTTGAACTTTGAAATTTGAACAGCAACCATTTCCGATTTATTCTTTAGAGTTTACAAGACTAGTTTCAGCTTTTTGTACTTATAGCGGCCTCCGACGTATAGTTATGAAATCTCAGTTTCTTCAGCACTGCTCTTCTGAGATCTCTTAAGTAGCTGCAACTAGTCTCCATTCGAAAACGTGTAGAATATGATGGGACGAGGAGTGACTCGTATGACCTGTCGACCAACAACTTTTACAAAACTACGTGAACAGGTCGACCAGGCGTGGCATAATGTATCCCTGGACAGTATTCGCCATCTGTAAGGTCGACTGAATGCCAGAGTTAGCTCCTGCATTGTCAATCGTGGAGGCCGCACCACGTACTTGTATCCGTGTTTCAGCATAGGTCGATACTGCTTGCGCTACTGATCTGCAAATGTAATTATTTCATGTACTTCGTATCCATTGCTGCAACAATAAATCTTGAGTGAACTGGAAACTTCTAAAAGAGTATACTAACTTTTATCTGTCAGAGTATATATTCCCGGGTTCCCGGGTTCGATTCCCGGCGGGGTCAGGGATTTTCTCTGCCTCGTGATGGCTGGGTGTTGTGTGCTGTCCTTAGGTTAGTTAGGTTTAAGTAGTTCTAAGTTCTAGGGGACTGATGACCATAGATGTTAAGTCCCATAGTGCTCAGAGCCATTTTAGAGTATATATATTCCCCCTGCCAAGCAACATTGGTAAGAAATGCCTACATCACTATGCAGAATTTCCTGCCACTCAAATTTGTTAAGCAGCCCTCTCTGTCATGCAGCATCACTACAAAGGACTGTCTACCACGTAAAATTGTAAGAATGACCCTTTGCCATGCAGCGTTGGTATGAAACATGCCACACATCTGCAGGTTCCACAGCCGGTCAAGCTACACTGACATGAAGCAACCTCTGCTATGCTTCATCAGTGTGAAGCACCCACTGCCAAGTACCATGGTACAAAGCACCCTGATCCACGCTACACTAGTACATCTGTCACGTAACAATGGTACGATGCAACCTCCACCACGTAACATGAATAGGGCGCACCCTCTGTACCCACAGGACTGATATAAAACACCCTCTGTCTCTACAGTAAGAGTTAACATTAAAACATCTAGTAATTAATTCAGATGACTTAAGGGCTGTAGCAGAAGGAGTGGATGGTTGTGATAACTTAATCAGTGAGTAAAAACGGGAGTTGTGTCGTGAGAAACGGAAAGAACATTACTCTAGAGCCACATATGTTGGTTTAACATTTACAAAAATAGCTGTAATAAGTTGATGTTGTTCGCATTGCCATTACTGTAGATATGTGATTTAGTCTTTCAGGACTGGTTTCAGGGAGGAAGTTGTTGCCAGTCAATGTGTCAAAACGACAGTGGTAAATACCACAGGATCCACGAAATTAAGGAAAACTGAACGGATAGATGGCGGGGAAACATATGACAGATAGCCTCAAGGGGAGGATGACACATTGTGTCTAAAAAGTAGACACTAAGAAAAAAAAAGTTGTGAAATTTGTAAGGAAACGATATAAAAACCTGTGTAAGAAAAATCTTGAAAAAGGTAATATTAGTAGTATTGGGACTCAGCTTAGTACTCATTAAGTATTCTCGTGGAGGATGTGTTATGGCTGTCCATTTGATTAATTTAATAAGTGTCGCTCACGAACGCTTGGGAGAGCGCACAAACAGGGTACATGAAAGCAGAGGCGACAGGGTAAACAGTACAGCTTGTGAATACGTTTCTAGAAAGGAGACCGTATGTCTGTCACACTGACACACTCTACAGCAGAAATATGGATATGATAGTAAGCCAACTGGATTGAACACTTCTCTAACTTCTTTCTGGAAGGTTTCCAGAACTTGAGAAATTCAGTCAGAAAAAGCAACAAGTAGCTGACAAGACACCCATAGACGGAACTATTACACAATAATGGACTATAAATATGGGACTGACAGGGTAGTTCGCTGTTAGTCACCTAAAGACAAGCGGCGCACCAGGAACCCGGAATAGCAGCAGCACCGACTCGATATCGCGGAACTAAGAGCCGTGCAGAAGAAAGCGCTCTACAAGAAGTCTGTAATCCATTTCGGTGAGCAACTGACTTAGGTAACAGAGTCCAAAAGTACTGGGTGTATTTGTGTCAGGTGGTGGTTACAAGAACAAGGGCAGTGTGCACTTGCCTCTGTTAGTGAACTCATGCATGAGTTTCCGTAAAGAAATCAGAACGATTCGTAACACAGCACTCGTCTCTGGTGGCTGGAAGCCTTGATTTTCAAAGTAAGTGGAACAGTTTTCTGGTTACATTAATTAGACCAGTGATTCGTAAGAGAGGAGTGGCTGTAGACACCTATACCCAGTAGAGGAAATAAATTGGTAGAGTTCGAACACGACCTGTTTAAATACTGCATAGTCTGACTGGTAGGAAGCAGCCAGGTAAGTTTAATGGTAAGGTGCCAGGCCATGAATAAGGACCTTCGCACACACAATTTTACTAGCTTTCCACACTGAAAAAATGAAAAAAAATTCTCATGAAATTTTTGGAAAAAACAGATCTCAGCATTTAATAAGAAATCAACATTTACTCAGTCATTTTCTATAGATTGTTATTGAAAACAATAAGTAATGAAGACATTAAAATTACTAACTGAATTCGTTAAATAAATTTTACTTCAGCAAAATTAAAGATATGTACTTCTGGAATAATTAGGTTAACAGGCATTGACTTCACAAGTCTGCTGGAGCCTACAACGCTCGTCACTTCTTCTTCTTTACTTTCACTGATTCAGACCTACTACTGCTGTTCGCTTAAGTCCGTTTATGAAGAAGTTGCAGGGACTGTCATTCAGCTACGTGCGCTATAATGATTTACGCGGTGTTCTACAAGTAAATACGCAGCTGACACCTTCCACCTCCTTGTAAATTAGCTTATAAAATTTGAAAGCACCTACTCCATGAAACGCATAAAGGTTCTGTAACAAAACGTTCACCAAAACACCCTGTAAACTGTTTCGATTAAAGCTTCATAATCCCTAGACATTCTGCTATTCTGAACTAATCTCTCGTATTATCTGGTGGATAATATCCCTAAGAAAGATTGACTGAGATCACACACAAGCACACTCCAATCGCATACAAAACAAACACGCATAAGTGTGGCGTATAAACAGATAACATCTCTCCAAATATTGTTTAAAAGGAGCTGGTGTAACAATAAATAACTCTGCCGATTACTGCTTGCTATGGAAGATGGATATCGCTAGGCTGTGCAACCTTGTTATACGGAAACATCTTTCACAAAACTAGTAAATTTGACGCGTTTTGCCTAATTACTGGTAGCAGTTTAGTTCTGTCAGAATTTCTTGGTAAGAAACTTTCGTTATTAAGCAGTGCAATCAACAAACAAGTAAATGATCCCTGATTGGAATAAAGTTAATGTAAGCACCAAACAATAAGTGATGATATGGCTTGAAATGACGCAGCTGTAAACAGTTTCGACTTTGAGTTGTTGTTAACTGATTATAAATGCCTCTGTTGTTTCAGGAGCACTGTCTTTAATAATTTGAGTTCACAGCATCAACTGAACAAAACAGTTCAATATTTATCCCTAGTGTTTTCAAAACATCGTTAGTTCAATTATAACCGTTGGGTCAAGACTCTTTGTTATGTGACAACTACGTAAAGTTCTGACATTGAAATTGTCCTTAACAGTACAAATGTAATTTCAGTTTGATGTGTCACTGAGGAAGAGCTGTTGAAAATGACTTGACCCTATGTAGCGCATTTCACTCATATTTGTCCATCGAAGTTTATTTGTATTGATGCTCCGTAACAATGAAATGTCAGTTGACAGTCGACAATATGACTGCAGAGATGTGCGTTCTACAGCTTCCTACCTGATGTCGACGCTCCGTTGTCTTGCTGATCGTCGGTCTGTCAGAAAATGCCATAAACAAAACTTCACCGGTTCAAAATCACAGCGCGCCAAGGCCAATCGATTTAATTTAGTATCAAGAACGCAGATTTCCAGAAATAACAGATGACACCCGGTCGAGTACCACCCCATACACACAGTCCGCCAGATATTTTTCACTCCAGTAAAATTAAACCATTGAGGAGCTCGACCCTCTCACAGATTCCACCGTAGTTTCGAGCAAACCAAACCACATCATTGACAGCTCATGCTAAAAACGAAGACAGTCTAGTTCACTTGTAATATTCAGTTTAATTCGCAGCTGCAACACAACATATCTCGCACTCGCTCCTCAGCTGTGTCCTGTTAATATTATTCACAGATATTAATTTTCCGAAACGCCCAAAGCTCATAAAATTACAACGGAACTACATACATATGTACATACAATAACAAAATTGATTCTACACAATACACTACATTGCCCCTGTTACGGGGAGGGGGGGGGGGGGGCTGACTGAGCCGAATCATAATGCCAGGATAGTGGTCGCTCCTTGAGCAACATCCGGACAGGCACGTCGGGATAGGGGTTTGTTAGTTATTGGAAGCTTCAATGTTAGGAGGGTCATGGAGCCCCTCAGGAACATAGCGGCTAGGGCGGGAAGAAGTCCAACGTTCACTCGATGTGCTTGCCGAGGGAGTTTGTCTGGGATGTGGAAGAGGGTCTTCCGGCGGCTGTCGAGCGTGCGGGGTGCAGCCAGCTGCAGATTGCTGGACATGTCGGCACCAACGATGCCCGTCGTCGGGGTTCCGCGGAAGTCCTTGGGTCCTTTCGACGGCTGGCTAAATTGGCGAGGAGTGGAAGCCAAGCTGACGATCTGCGGCATCGTACCGAGGGTGGACCGGGGTCCACTGGTTTGGAGTCGAGTGGAGAATCTAAACCAGAGGCTACGTCGACTCTGTGACGAAAATGGTTGTAGTTTCCTCGACCTACGCTATAGGATGGAAAGTTGTAGGACACCTCTCGATAGATCAGGGGTGCACTACACACAAGAAGCAGCTACATGGGTAGCACAGTACTTGTGGCGTGCACATGGGAGTTTTTCAGATTAGGCTCCTCCCCTCGGGAAACAAACCGTTGGCCTGAAAAATTACCAGTTCATGACACTGATGTAGGCGTGCCAACTGTAAAAATAGTTAGTTCGCGTAAACACGTCATTCCACAGGATTTAAATATGCTAAATCTCATGTTAGCAAATTGTCGAAGTGTCTGTAGCAAGATCCCCGAGCTACTCCCCGAAATAAACAGTAGTAATGCTAATATTGTGTTAGGTACCGAAAGCTGGTTGAAACCAGACATAATAAGCAGTGTAATTTTGAACTCGGATTGGATAATGTTTGGGAAGGATAGGACTGATGCTATGGGAGGTGATGTGTTCATTGCAATTAAAACTTGTTTAAACGTGTCGGGCTGTGAAATAGTCTGGATAAAGCTGTCAGTCAGACAGGGATTGACCATTGTATTAGGATGTTTTTATAGACCACCAGCATCCGCAACAAACGTCGCAGAACATTTCAGGGAAAGTGTTGAGTACATAGGAAATAAATATCCAAATTATCCATTAGTTATATATAGGTGGAGACTTTAATCTGGCATCCATTGACTGGGAAAACTACACGTTTATCACAGGGGGCAGAAGCAAAGACTCGTGTGTAGTTATTCTAGGAGCGCTCCCAACACACAACCTTGAGCAATTGGTTAGAAAACGAAATCAGGATGAGAACATATTAGATATCTTGGCGACAAACTGACCTGATATTTTTGAGGATGTTAATCTAGAAGAAGGTATTGGCGACCATAATGTCGTTATGGCTTCTATGTCAGTGGAAGTTTCAAAAAGCCAAAGAAATAGCGAAGAGTTTTCTTTTTTCTTTTTTAGGAAAGCAAATAAAAGTGTCATTAATGAATATCTTCATAGTCAGCTCCAAGCATTCACTGCGGGTCACAAAAATATTGAGCATCTTTGGTCGGAATTTAAAGGTATTGTCCACCACGTTCTAGAGAAATACACTACTGCCCATTAAAATTGCTACACCACGAAGATGACGCGCAACAGACGCGAAATTTGACCGATAGGAAGAAGATGCTGTGATACGCAAAAGATTAGCTTTTCAGGGCATTCACACAAGATTGGCGCCGGTGGCGACACCTGCAACGTGCTGACATGAGGAAAGTTTCCAACCGATTTCTCATACACAAACAGCAGTTGACCGGCGTTGCCTGGTAAACGTTGTAGTGATGTCTCATGTAAGGAGGAGAAATGCGTACCATCACGTTTCCGACTTTGATAGAGGTCGGATTGTAGCCTATTGCGATTGCGGTTTATCGTGTCGCGACATTACTGCTCCCGTTGGTCGAGATCCAATGACTGTTAGCAGAATATGGAATCAGTGGGTTCAGGAGGGTAATACGGAACGCCGTGCTGGATCCCAACGGCCTCTTATCACCAGCAGTCGAGATGATAGGCATCTTATCCGCATGGCTGCAACGGATCGTGCGGCCACGTCTCTATCCCTGAGTCAACAGATGGGGACGTTTGCACGAACAGTTCGACGACGTTTGCAGCAGCATGGACTATCAGCTCGGAGACCATGGCTGCGGTTATCCTTGACGCTGCATCACAGACAGGAGCGCCTGCCATGGTGTATTCAACGATGAACCTGGGTGCACGAATGGCAATACGTCATTTTTTCGGATGAATCCAGGTTCCGTTTACAGCATCGTGATGATCGCATCCGTGTTTGGCGACATCGCAGTGAACACACATTGGAAGCGTGTGTTCGTCATCGCCATACTGGCGTATCACCCTGCGTGATGGTATGCGGTGCCATTGGTAACACGTCTCGGTCACCTCTTGTTCGCATTGACACACTCTGAACAGTGGACGTTACATTTCAGATGTGTTACGACCCGTGGCTCTACCCCTCATTCGATCCCGGCGAAACCCTACATTTCAGCATGATAATGCACCACTGCATGTTGCAGGTCCTGTACGGGCCTTTCTGGATCCAGAAAATGTTCGACTGCTGCCCTGGCCAGCACATTCTCCAGATCTCTCACCAATCGAAAACGTCTGGTCAATGGCGGCCGAGCAACTGGCTCGTCACAATACGCCAGTCACTACTCTCGATGAACTGTGGTATCTTGTTGAAGCTGCATGGGCAGATTATTTTAGGACACTCCTCAGAGACATTCACTGGACTGATGTTTACAGTGCTCATGGCATGAATGAAAAATATAACATTTTTGCTAATAAAGTGCTTACCTTATTTGAACACTGCTTTCCCCCAAAACTTACCAAGGTTAAAGCAAAGTCTACAAAGAAGCCATGGATTACTCGAGGAATAGGGATATCTTGTAAAACAAAAAGAAAACTGTATCTGTCAATCCGAAACATTTCCAATGTTGATGCTATAGCACATTATAAGAAATACTGCAAAATATTAAAGACTGTAATACGGATGTCAAAGCAAATATATTACAAGGAAAAGATAGTCATATCAGATAACAAAATAAAGACAATATGGGATATAGTGAAGGAGGAGACCGGTAGAACCAGGCATGAAGAGGAACAAATAGCATTAAGAGTAAATGATGCATTGGTGACAGATGTGTATAGTGTTGCAGAACTTTTTAACAAACATTTTATAACTGTTACTGAAAAGATGGGGTTGTCAGGTTCGGTAGATGCTGCTATGGATTACCTTAGACCAGACATTTCAAGTAACTTCCATAATATGAATTTGACCCTCACTACCCCAACAGAAATAATGTCCATCATAAAATCTTTAAAATCAAAAACATCTAGTGGGTATGATGAAATATCAACAAAGTTAATTAAAGAATGTGATTCTGAGCTAAGTAACATATTAAGCTATCTGTGTAACCAGTCATTTATCAGTGGAATATTTCCCGAATGGCTGAAATATGCTGAAGTTAAGCCACCGTTTAAGAAGGGAGATAAAGAAATAGCATCAAATTTCCGTCCAATTTCACTGTTGCCAGCATTCTCAAAAATTTTCGAAAAAGTAATGTACAGTCGTCTTTATAACCATCTTATCTCAAATAACATACTGTCAAAGTCACAGTTTGGATTTCTAAAAGGTTCTGATATTGAGAAGGCTATCTACACTTACAGTGAAAATGTACTTAATTCATTAGACAAAAAATTGCAGGCAACTGGTATATTTTGTGATCTGTCAAAGGCATTTGACTGTGTAAATCACAATATCCTTTTAAGTAAACTAGAATATTATAGTGTAACAGGAAATGCTGCAAAATGGTTCAAATCTTATATCTCTGGCAGGAAACAAAGGGTGTTATTAGGAAAGAGACATGTATCAAGCTATCAGGCACCATCCAACTGGGAACTAATTACATGTGGGGTCCCACAAGGTTCCATTTTGGGGCCCTTACTTTTTCTTGTGTATATCCATGACCTTTCATCAGTAACATTACCAGATGCCAAGTTTGTTTTGTTTGCTGATGATACAAACATTGCAATAAATAGCAAATCAAGTGTAGTCTTAGAAAGATCAGCCAATAAAATATTTGTAGACATTAATCACTGGTTCCTAGCCAATTCTTTGTCACTAAACTTTGAAAAAACACACTACATGCAGTTCAGAACTTGTAAGGGGTGTCCCAAGAGTATATGTCTAACATATGATGACAAGAAGATAGAAGAAGTGGACGGTGTTAAATTCTTGGGATTACAGCTTGATAATAAATTCAACTGGGAGGAGCACACCACAGAACTGCTGAAGCGTCTTAACAAATCTCTGTTTGCAATGCGAATTTTGTCAGACATAGGGGATATAAAAATGAAAAAGCTGGCATACTATGCTTACTTTCATTCCATAATGTCATATGGGATAGTTTCTGGGGTAATTCATCAAGCCAAGCTAAAGTTTTCCGGGCACAAAAACGTGCAGTAAGAATTATATGTGGTGTGAACTCAAGAACATCCTGCAGAAGCCTGTTTAGGGAACTAGGGATACTAACTACAGCTTCCCAATATATTTATTCCTTAATGAAATTTGTCATTAAAAATATATCACTTTTTCAAACCAACAGCTCAATTCATGGAATCAATACTAGAAATAAGAATAATCTTCACAAGGATTTAAAGTCACTTAGTCTTGTACAAAAAGGTGTGCATTATTCAGGAACACACATTTTCAATAACTTGCCAGCAGCCATAAAAAGCTTAACAACCAATGAAATTCAGTTTAAGAGAAGCCTAAAGGATTTATTGGTGGCCAACTCCTTCTACTCCATTGATGAATTTCTGAGGAAAACCAACTGATTTGTATATAAGTACAACATAACTTCTGCACAATTTCAGTGCAGTAATGTGTTCACTGAAAATTTGTGTGTGTGTGTGTGTGTGTGTGTGTAAGTATAATCTAACTTCTGCACCATTTCAGTGCAGTAATGTGTTCATTGTAAATAAGTATTACAGTAGTTGTATTACATGTTTCTTACCTTATAAACAAATATAACACTTTTTTATTTTAAATTCAGTGCAATAGTATTTGTAAAATGACTCTTAGTGTTCATTAAAAAATGACGATCATTCCACTTGGGACCTGTGGAATGGTACATTAGCTTATTTGTTTTAGTTTAAATATTTGTCATGTATTGTTGTTTTTCTGACATGTTCCACATCCTGGAGGACCTCCTCACTACGGATCAATTGGAATGAAAGTAAATCTAATCTAATCTAATCTACCTGTACACGCCATTCAAGCTCTGTTTGACTCAATGCCCAGACGTATCAAGGCCGTTATTACGGCCAGAGGTGGTTGTTCTGGGTACTGATTTCTCAGGATCTATGCACCCAAATTGCGTGAAAATGCAATCACATGTCAGTTCTAGTATAATATATTTGTCCAATGAATACCCGTTTATCATCTGCATTTCTTCTTGGTGTAGCAATTTTAATGGCCAGTAGTGTATGTGCCTAGCAAAAATATAGGGGAGGGAAAGGATCCACCTTGGTTCAACAAACATATTAGGAAGTTGCTGAGAGAGCAGAGAATTTTGCACAGTGTTTTAAACGTAGTCACTGCTCCGCTGACAAACAGAAATTACGCGAAATGAAAGCAGCTGTCAAAAGGTCAATGACAGATTCTTTTAACGAATTTGAACGCAATATTTTGTCTGCAGATCCTAAAAATAACCCCAAAAAATATTGGTCGTGCGTAAAATCTATGAACGCTACAAACAATTAAATACCTTCTCTGGTCATATCAATGTACACTCCTGGAAATGGAAAAAAGAACACATTGACACCGGTGTGTCAGACCCACCATACTTGCTCCGGACACTGCGAGAGGGCTGTACAAGCAATGATCACACGCACGGCACAGCGGACACACCAGGAACCGCGGTGTTGGCCGTCGAATGGCGCTAGCTGCGCAGCATTTGTGCACCGCCGCCGTCAGTGTCAGCCAGTTTGCCGTGGCATACGGAGCTCCATCGCAGTCTTTAACACTGGTAGCATGCCGCGACAGCGTGGACGTGAACCGTATGTGCAGTTGACGGACTTTGAGCGAGGGCGTATAGTGGGCATGCGGGAGGCCGGGTGGACGTACCGCCGAATTGCTCAACACGTGGGGCGTGAGGTCTCCACAGTACATCGATGTTGTCGCCAGTGGTCGGCGGAAGGTGCACGTGCCCGTCGACCTGGGACCGGACCGCAGCGACGCACGGATGCACGCCAAGACCGTAGGATCCTACGCAGTGCCGTAGGGGACCGCACCGCCACTTCCCAGCAAATTAGGGACACTGTTGCTCCTGGGGTATCGGCGAGGACCATTCGCAACCGTCTCCATGAAGCTGGGCTACGGTCCCGCACACCGTTAGGCCGTCTTCCGCTCACGCCCCAACATCGTGCAGCCCGCCTCCAGTGGTGTCGCGACAGGCGTGAATGGAGGGACGAATGGAGACGTGTCGTCTTCAGCGATGAGAGTCGCTTCTGCCTTGGTGCCAATGATGGTCGTATGCGTGTTTGGCGCCGTGCAGGTGAGCGCCACAATCAGGACTGCATACGACCGAGGCACACAGGGCCAACACCCGGCGATCTCCTACACTGGCCGTTCACCACTGGTGATCGTCGAGGGGACACTGAATAGTGCACGGTACTTCCAAACCGTCATCGAACCCATCGTTCTACCATTCCTAGACCGGCAAGGGAACTTGCTGTTCCAACAGGACAATGCACGTCCGCATGTATCCCGTGCCACCCAACGTGCTCTAGAAGGTGTAAGTCAACTACCCTGGCCAGCAAGATCTCCGGATCTGTCCCCCATTGAGCATGTTTGGGACTGGATGAAGCGTCGTCTCACGCGGTCTGCACGTCCAGCACGAACGCTGGTCCAACTGAGGCGCCAGGTGGAAATGGCATGGCAAGCCGTTCCACAGGACTACATCCAGCATCTCTACGATCGTCTCCATGGGAGAATAGCAGCCTGCATTGCTGCGAAAGGTGGATATACACTGTACTAGTGCCGACATTGTGCATGGTCTGTTGCCTGTGTCTATGTGCCTGTGGTTCTGTCAGTGTGATCATGTGATGTATCTGACCCCAGGAATGTGTCAATAAAGTTTCCCCTTCCTGGGACAATGAATTCACGGTGTTCTTATTTCAATTTCCAGGAGTGTATAAAAAGGGTAGAAAATCGGATGCACATTATTACCGGTCAATTTCACTGACATCGATTTGTGTAGGATTATGGAACATATGTTGTGATCAGACATAATGACCTTTCTAGACTCTGAGAAGCTCATCTGCAGAAGCCAGCACGAATTTAGGAAACAGCGGTCATGTGAGACACAGCTGGCCCTCTTCGTGCATGATATGCAACAAGCTCTAGATACCGGTTCCCAAATTGATGGCATATTTCTCGACTTTCGAAAGGTGTTATACTCAGTTCCGCACTGTCGCTTGCTCCAAAAAGTGTGCGCTTACGGTCTATCCGATGACATATGCCGATCGATAGAAAGTTTTCTGACAGAGAGCAGTATGTCTCCTGAATGGGGATACTTCAACAGAAACAAGCGTAACATCAGGTGTGCCCCAGGGCAGCGTAATAGGTCCGCTGCTTTTTACAATTTACGTAAACGATCTGGTTGATGGTACTGACAGCGGCATTAGACTGTTTGCCGATAATACTGTCGTCTACAGGAAAGTAGTATCGCACGAAAGTTGTGAATAAATCAATGAAGATTTGCAGAAAATAAATGCGTGGTGTAGTAACTGGCAGTTATCTCTCAATATTAGTTAGTGTAACCTACTGCGTATAGCAAAGCGAAAATGCCCATTAATGTACAAAATAAATGGAAGCGGTAACACCAGTCAAGTATCTGGGCGTGACTATTCGAAATATTCCCAAATGGAACGATCAAATTACGCAAGTGACGGGTAAGGCGAACTCTAGATTGCGGTTTATTGGTAGAATCCTGAAGCGATGCAGTCCTTCAACAAAGGAAATTGCTTACAATACTTTAGTTCGTCCAGTCTTAGATTATTGTTCGCCTGTACGGGACCCTTACCAGTTGGGCATGATTCAAGAGATTGACAAGGTCCAAAGAAAAGCAGCAAGATTCGTGACTGGTACATTTAGCCATCGCGAGAGCGTTACAAATCTCATATCAAGTTTGAAGTGGGACACACTTGCAGATACACGATGCGCTAAACGGAAGGGGTTGCTCACTACATTCCGAAATCCGATCTTTGCCGAGGATGTAAAGTATATATTATTACCACCAACGTTCATATCGCGCAATGATAACCACTCAAAGATAAGAGAAATTAGGGCTCGTACTGAGGCGTTTAGACAGACGTTTTTCCCTCGCGTGATCTGCGAGTGGAAGAGAGGGGGGAAATATGACTTTGGCGCGAATAGTGTCCTCCGCCACACACCGATTGGTGGCTAGCGGAGTATATATGTAGATATGTAGATGTAGATTGCATCTGTACACAAAAAATCACCACAGTCATAAATAAACAATGTTAGCAGGTAAAAGAAAAAAAAACACAGAAAAGAAAAAAAACATACTGACCTTATTAATGCTTAACGGAATTCTAAACGATTAGTAGTCCTAGATGAACAATACAATAACATAAGTCAGATAAGCTGCTTAGGTTCATAGGCAATGATTTTCACAAGACAATTGGAGGCTTAGAATAGTAATAACAGTTGGTCAGGAATAGGAAACTGAGAGAGAGAGAAACACAATTAAAAGGGGCATTTATATCGTTAAAACACCAATTTTGGCAACTGGTAAGAATCGTGAAATGTCAGTTACACTTGATTAAATAACCCATAGCTTCCTACGACAGATATGCTCCGAAAATATTTAAAAGATTAGAGCAGAATATAAATGAAAGGTGGTTGTGGTTAAGTGCTGCTAAAATATGTTCAGCTTTGGCACTCTACAAATCATCAGAATAACTTAAGGAAAAATAAAAGAGTAGCTATAAAAGTCCGCCAGCTGAAACGGTAAATTAAAAACATTAAACATGGTACTCAACAGTTAGCAACAGATCCATAGAAAGATCAGGCGTATAATGAAAACATTAGTGGCTGTCATCATTCACACCAACGTTCAGATGTTATTAAGACAGAACGTATTTACTGTGGCAAGCAGAGAAAGTAAATGTCGAGTGCCAGTTTTTGGTTGAGATCGAAATCGATGACAGCAACATGTTTAACATAGCGTTCTCAAAGGCGTTCCCGAAGGTAGTGTTATAGGCCCTTTGCTGTTCCTTGTCTATACAGGGTATTACAAAAAGGTACGGCCAAACTTTCAGGAAACATTCCTCACACACAAAGAAAGAAAATATGTTATGTGGACATGTGTCCGGAAACGCTTACTTTCCATGTTAGAGCTCATTTTATTACTTCTCTTCAAATCACATTAATCATGGAATGGAAACACACAGCAACAGAACGTACCAGCGTCACTTCGAACACTTTGTTACAGGAAATGTTCAAAATGTCCTCCGTTAGCAAGGATACATGCATCCACCCTCCGTCGCATGGAATCCCTGATGCGCTGATGCAGCCCTGGAGAATGGCGTATTGTATCACAGCCGTCCACAATACGAGCACGGAGAGTCTCTACATTTGGTACCGGGGTTGCGTAGACAAGAGCTTTCAAATGCCCCCATAAATGAAAGTCAAGAGGGTTGAGGTCAGGAGAGCGTGCAGGCCATGGAATTGGTCCGCCTCTACCAATCCATCGGCCACCGAATCTGTTGTTGAGAAGCGTACGAACACTTCGACTAAAATGTGCAGAAGCTCCATCGTACATGAACCACATGTTGTGTCGTACTTGTAAAGGCAAATGTTCTAGCAGCACATGATCCCGTATGGAATCATGATAACGTGCTCCATTGAGCGTCGGTGGAAGAACATGGGGCCCAATCAAGACATCACCAACAATGCCTGCCCAAACGTTCACAGAAAATCTGTGTTGATGACGTGATTGCACAATTGCGTGCGGATTCTCGTCAGCCCACACATGTTGATTGCGAAAATTTACAATTTGATCACGTTGGAATGAAGCCTCATCCGTAAAGAGAACATTTGCACTGAAATGAGGATTGACACATTATTGGATGAACCATTCGCAGGTTCGAATCCTGCCTCGGGCATAGATGTATGTGATGTCCTTAGGTTAGTTAGGTTTAAGTAGTTCTAAGTCTAGGGGATTGATGACCTCAGATGTTAAGTCCCATAGTGCTCAGAGCCATTTGAGCCATTTGAACGGAAACAACTGGTTCTCCCGTAGCACTCTCCATACAGTGACGTGGTCAACGTTACCTTGTACAGCAGCAACTTCTCTGACCCTGAGATTAGGGTTATCGTCAACTGCACGAATAATTGCCTCGTCCATTGCAGGTGTCCTCGTCGTTCTAGGTCTTCTCCAGTCGCGAGTCATAGGCTGGAATGTTCCGTGCTCCCTAAGACGCCGATCAATTGCTTCGAACGTCTTCCTGTCGGGACACCTTCGTTCTGGAAATCTGTCTCGATACAAACGTACCGCGGCACGGCAATTGCCCCGTGCTAATCCATACATCAAATGGGCATCTGCCAACTCCGCATTTGTAAACATTGCACTGACTGCAAAACCACGTTCGTGATGAACACTAACCTGTCGATGCTACGTACTGATGTGCTTGATGCTAGTACTGTAGAGCAATGAGTCGCATGTCAACACAAGCACCGAAGTCAACATTACCTTCCTTCAATTAGCCCAAATAGCGGTGAATCGAGGAAGTACAGTACATACTGACGAAACTAAAATGAGCTCTAACATGGAAATTAAGCGTTTCCGGACACATGTCTACTTAACATCTTTTCTTTATTTGTGTGTGAGGAATGTTTCCTGAAAGTTTGGCCGTAGCTTTTTGTAACACCCTGTATAAACGATTTGGGAGACAATCTGAGCCCGCGCGACTGCTACGGTCGCAGGTTCGAATCCTGCCTCAGGTATGGATGTTTGTGATGTCCTTAGGTTAGTTAGGTTTAAGTAGTTCTAAGTTCTAGGGGACTGATGACCACAGCTGTTAAGTCCCATAGTGCTCAGAGCCATTTGAACCATTTTGAACAATCTGAGCAGCCGTCTTCGGTTGCTTGCAGATGACGCTGTCCTTTAACGAGTAATAAAGTCATCAGAAGATCAAAACAAACTGCAAAACGATTAAGAAAAAATATCTGAATGGTGCGAAAAGTAGCAGTTGACCCCAAATAAAGAAAACTGTGAGGTCATCCACATGAGTGCGAAAAGGAACTCGTTAAACTTCGGTTACACGACAAATCAGTCTAATCTAATAGTCGTAAATTCAACTAAATACCTAGGTATTACAATTAGAAACAACTTAAATTGGAAAGAAAATATAGAAAATGTTGTGGGGAATGCTAACCAAAGGCTGCGTTTTATTGGCAGGACACTTAGAAAATGTAACAGACCTACTAAATCAGTCTGATCTAAAAGTCGTAAATTCAACTAAATACCTAGGTATTACAATTAGAAACAACTTAAATTGGAAAGAAAATATAGAAAATGTTGTGGGGAAGGCTAACCAAAGGCTGCGTTTTATTGGCAGGACACTTAGAAAATGTAACAGACCTACTAAGGAGACTGCTTACACTACGTTTGTCCGTCCTCTTTTAGACTACTGCTGCGCGGTGTGGGATCCTTACCAGGTAGAACTGACGGAGTACATCGAAAAAGTTCAAAGAAAGGCAGTACGTTTTGTATTATCAAGGAATATGGGAGAGAGTGTCACAGAAATGATACAGGATTTGGGATGGAAATCATTAAAAGAAAGGCGTTTTTCGTTGCGACTGAATCTTCTCACGAAATTCCAATCACCAACTTTCTCCTTCGAATGCGAAAATATTTTGTTGACACCGACCTACATAGGGCGAGACGATCACCACCATAAAATAAGGGAAATCAGAGCTCGTACGGAAAGATATAGGTGTCCACTCTTTCCGTGCGCTATACGAGATTGAAATAATAGAGAATTGTGAAGGTGGTTCGATGTACCCTCTGCCTGGCACTTAAATGTGATTTGCAGAGTATCCATGTAGATGTAGATGGAGAAAGAAGAAGTTTCTTCTGTGAACGTCCTGGAGAAACGGATTGATAGCCTCCGATGTCGTGTGCCAAACTTAATCTACTCAGGCTAACTTCTTTCTCAATGCACTTTATCAAGTTAGCAGTAAGGTGTGGACTGCAAGAAACGCACCAAAAGATACCAGGGAGGACTTTGTCACTCGGTCACAACGTAGAGTAATATGGCAATGTACCGCGCCTAGCCCATCACCGGTGATAATGTCTTAAGTCACTCCAGTACTCGGCTGACCTGACGAACTTAACCGATCCACTTACGTCGGCATTGCAACAGCTGCCCTCTGTGACTTTCCCGCCAGTTAATAAAAGATACACTGACATATGCTACCGCACCTGTGGAATCGCAAGCGTCAGTGATAAATGTCTCTCCGTTCTTATCAACTTTTCTAAGTAACAGAGGAAGGCTTTTACTCACTCTCGCTTCCTACGACCTCACGGAGGAGCCGACCGGCGAGTACCGGTCACCCAAGATGCGTCAGCAACTAACGGGAACGCGACGTTTAAGTGAAATAAACTGAGTGGGCAGTGGGCGGTCCATACTTTTGTGGAGACTTAGTACAATTGTTTAGGGTTTGAAATTAGAATCTGCTAGCCAGCTGGATCTTTACCTTTTGCGTCAGACTATGAGCATCATGGGAATTATTTATTCTACTTTTTATAGCTCTTACTAGTTAATTAAATAGAAGTAATGTCTCTCGTTCTCTAAGGAAGTGTTATAGGCCTTCTGTTGTTACTGATCTACATAAACGATTTAGGAGATAATCTGCTGGCCGAGGTGGCCGAGCGGTTATAGGCGCTACAGTCTGGAACCGCGCGACCGCTACGGTCGCAGGTTCGTATCCAGCCTCAGGCATGGGTGTGTGTGATGTCCTTAGGTTTAAGTAGTTCTAAGTTCTAGGGGACTGATGACCTCAGAAGTTAAGTCCCATAGTGCTCAGAGCCATAGGAGATAATCTGAGCAGCCCTGTTAGACTGTTTACAGATAATACTCTCACTTACGACCTTGTAAAGTAATCAGATTATCAAAACGAATTGAAAAGTGATTTAGACAAGACATTTGTATGGTGTACAAGTGAGTTTGACTCTGAATAATGAGAAATGTGAAGTCATCCAAAAGAGTACTAAATGGAATCCGCTAAATTTCATTCATTCAATAAATCACACAAATCTAAATGCTGTGAACTCCATTAAGTACTTACTGATTACAATTACTAATAACTGAATTTGGAACGATCACACAGATAACGTTGTTGGGAGAGCGAACCTAAGACTGCGATTTGTTGTCAGAACACTTAGGAGAGTAACAGTTCTACTAAGGAGACTACCTATACTAGGCTTGTCTGCCGTCTTCTGGAGTATTGCTTTGCGATCCGCATCAGATAGGATTCACGGAGGACAGCGAAAAAGTTCACAGAAGTGAAACTCGTTTTGTGTCATCGAGGAATAAGGGAGAGAGCGCCACGGAGATGATACACGAATTAGGGTAGCAGTTATTGAAACAAAGGCTGACTACAGAACGTATGTCGTTGCAGCTGTCCCTGCAGAAGAATGGTCACCACTCGTGCGGAGCGTCCATCCTCAGCGACTACTGGGCGCTGACTGCGGCTCACTGCGTTTACGCACTTGTTAGGTAAGTGTATGTGTGAATAACTAAATCGCACACTAAACCAATCATGCATCGATCGGGGGATTTGTTTCTGGAGGGGAACAAAGTGTTCTGCTGTCTCCATCCACCCGCACCCTCCAAAATGGCTTGCTGTACCTCCATTTTTAATGTGACACAGATATCTACGGTATTTATAACTTAAAATTTCTTCCATACATGGTCTTCCGAAATTCCCATTACAA
This sequence comes from Schistocerca americana, assembly GCF_021461395.2. Taxonomy (NCBI): domain Eukaryota; kingdom Metazoa; phylum Arthropoda; class Insecta; order Orthoptera; family Acrididae; genus Schistocerca; species Schistocerca americana. Next base: position 1,157,153,063 of record NC_060119.1, on the reverse strand, counting down.
ACTTCTACGACATATAGAGGGGGGCGAGTAGATAATATTTTGAATTGCAATCCCTGTCTGGCAAAGTGATGTTTCTGTACTACAACCATTTGAAAATATGTTGGTAACACGACCACTTTTGCAATTAATTTATTAGGCGCGATCCAGTTCATCACTTTTTTTGCAGTTCCACTCATTAATGCCAAAGAAACTGCTCGTTACCCGTTGACGGATTTCTTCAACGTGATGCAGTACGGCCGCTTCCAGCTTGGATGTGCGGCGTCTCCTTGGAGCACCACAATCACGCCTGCTGAAGGTAAAGCCTTTTCTCGAAGCCATTGCTAATTGTGGCGAAAAGGATATGCGATTGTTTCGGACGTTGTCGAGAACGATCTTCAGAAAGGCGAGGAGCTGCTCTTCCACTACCGTGAGCTTCGCGATTCAAAAGGATCATGTCGGTGTATTCTGCAAACGTGTAGTCAACCATGTTGTTCTAATACTCACAGACATGTGAGTGAAGCTCAAAGCACGTCAGTGAGACAGGACGGACGTCAAATGACATAAGCCGATCTGATGCAACTAGTCCCCACGATGACTGCCCTCTTACATACGTACTTAGAATTATTTTTTTTGGTAAGTTCTATGGGACCAAACTGCTGAGGTCATCGGTCCCTAAGCTTACACACTACTTAATGTAACTTAAAGTAAGTCATGCCGAGGACAACACACACACCGATGCTCGAGGGAGGACTCGAACCTCCGACGGGGGGAAGCCGCAAGAACCATGACAAGGTGCCCTAGACAGCACGGCTACCCCGCGCGGCGAACATGATTTCAAACGAATGAAGCACAGAAATGATACGTTTCCGGACACTGGCTCCTATTCAAAATATCGTATACTCATCCCCCTCCACAAATCTTAGAATTTTGTAACGGGAATTTCCGAGCACTCTGTACACAGTGTGCTACCAAGTGAAAGACAGAGGGCAAAGCTGCCTGTAAAGTTCATGCAAGGAGTTACGAAAACTAGGTAATCTGCAGAAAGCTATCTAAAGCATTCCCTTGTGGGTGACGCTCACAGAAGATGAGAAAGGTGCTCTGATAGCGAAAAAGAACAGAACGTTATTATTATAGAGAAATACACAATAATGTGAGCAGCAGAAAAAAGATGCCAAGAAAAAGCAATGTAAAGATCATAATGATCCCATGAAAGAAAGTAACGAATGCAATAGATGAGCACTCAGTCTGTCACTATCGAAAAACATTGCCACAAACACGGTAGGTGTAGGCTGCACTGTCGATGTTCGTGGTACCGATAACATGCACTGCACTTGGAGGAATACGCTCGCAGCACTTCTGAAATGGAGCGTCAGTGTCCAGGCTGTGACTCACACTGGCTGGTGATCGCAGGCCGCCCGGCGGAGGAGTTCCGGGAAGATGTCTCGTGTGCAGACGCAAGCTGTTACTGGCTATAGCCGGTGAATGTCACGCCCTCAGTACAGCAGCGGTTGTCGTAGGCAATGACGGACAGCGCGGGCTTGCAGGCGCCTGACAGGGCGGCGACCCGCAGCACTCCGTTGCGTGGCGTGTGGCACGATCAGGAGGCAATAGCCGTACGCTATACTAAATTGACGTGACAGAATCATGGGATACGTCCAAATATCACGTCGGACCTCTTTTACCCGGCATACTGCGGCAACTCGACGTGTCATAGGCTCAACAAGTCGTTGAAAGGCCCCTGGAGAAATACCGAGGCATGCTGCCTCTAGAGCCGTTGATAACTGCGAAGGTTTTGCTGGTGCAGGATGTTTTACACTGATTGACCTCTCGCCCATGTTCCATAAACGTTCGAAAGGATTCATGCCGGGCGATCTGTGTAGCCAAGTCATTCACTCTAATTGTCTAGAATGTTCTTCAAATCAATCGCGAACATGTGTGGCCCAATGACATGGTGCAGTGTCATCCATAAAAATTCCATCGTTATTTGGGAACATTAAGTCCATGAATGGTTGCAAACAATCTCCAAGTAGCCGAACATAACTAATCAGTGATCGGTTCCATTTGATCAGAGGACACAGTTCATTCCATAAAACACAGCCACGTCATTATGGAGCGACCACCAGCTTACGCAGTGCTTAGTTGACACATTGGGTCCATAGTTTCTAGAGGCCTGCGTCACACTCCAACCCTACATCAGTTCTTGCCAAATCTTGACCTGTCTCTCCAGGCCATGGATTTCCAGTCGTCTAAGGTCCAACCGGTGTGGTCACAAGCCCAGCGTCGGTCGTCTGCTGCCGTAGCCTTTTAGAGCCGAATTTCACCGTTCTATCGTAACGAATACGTTCGCCGTACGTCCCATATTGATTTCTGCCGGTATTTCACGCAGTGTTGCTTGTATTTTAGCACTGACAACTCTACGGAAATGTCGATGCCGTGGGTCGCTCAGTGAAGGCCATTGGCCACTTCGTTGTCCACGGCGACAGGTAAAGCCTGAAATTTGGTATTCTCGACACACTCTTGACACTGTGGATATCGGAATATTGAAATCCCTAAAGATTTCCGAATGTTGCACGCGTCTAGTCCAAGTACCATTTCACCTTCCGAGACGGCTGATTCCCGACGTGCGACCTTAATCACGTTGGAAACCTTTTCACTGAGTGCAAATGACAGCTCCGCCAATGGACTGCCCTTTTACACCTTGTGTACGTTATATTGCCAGCATCTGTGTATGTGCATATCGCTGTCCCATGATTTTTGCACCCTCAGAGTATCGTACTTAATGAAAAACAATCATACACGCACTACGGTCATGTCGGTAAATATCTGCAAAATTTGAGGTTACGAGCCGCAGCTGAATTCAATTGTATATCAAATTACAAGCTTTTCCGTTAGTTCGACATCTACTGTGCAAATATAGTCCAAGAAAACCTCCAGGTCCTAATCCCAACGACCTGGGTTTTTCTGCCTAGTGTCATCTCAAAAGCGAAATGTACAGCACTCTCGTTTATAGAATGGGGAACTTCATCGGTGATTACTGTTGCCAACATTTACGATATCATGAAGGGGTGTTTGAAAGAATTCGTAGCTGACTGCAGGGACGAGAGCAGTAGTCTATCAAATGTGAGGACGAAAGTTGGCGGATCTCCTTTAACAAGAAATTGTGTACAGCATACTGTAAACACGTAAACTGGTAACAAAGTACTGTAATTCTATTTTAAGTAAGCTATAGATGAAATTTGAGCCACATTGTATGTGGACTTAATGGAAAAGTTTATATTTGAAATATTATGTTGGCGCATAACTTCATAGCGTTTTCCATAAGTTTAATAGACACAAACATGACAGTGACTTCAGTCATCAATAAAACACACATAAAAAAGTTTAGCGTCACCCCGGTTCCTAGAACTCCTGAAGATATACGTTGACTGTGGATATTGTATCACAGACACAGTCCCTTTGACAGTTCAGAGATGTCACTAAACCCGCCCAAAGATGTAAACATGAGCAGCGCCTATTGGACGGAGGGGTCTGACAGCCGATCAGTTCCAGTCATTCCACCAGGAAGGAAGTACACGGTTTGTTTTGTCTGTAGTTCAGCCATGCCTAGACGGTCAATACCGCGGTTCGATCGCGTCCGCACTGCTACTTTGTGCCAGGAAGGGCTCTCAAAAAGGGAAGTGTACAGGCGTCTCGGAGTGTACCAAAACGATGTTGTTCGGACGTGGAGGAGATACAGACAGACAGAAACTGTCGATGACATGCCCCGCTGAGGCCACCCAACGGCTACTACTGCAGTGGATGACCGCTACCTACGGATTATGCCTCGGAGGAACCCTAACAGCAACGCCACCATGTTGAATAATGCTTATCGTGCAGCCACAGGACGTCGTGTTACGACCCAAACTGTGCACAATACGCTTCATGATGCGCAACTACACTCCCGACGTTCATGGCGGGGCCCATCTTTGCAACGACGACAACATCCAGTTTGGTACAGATGGGCCCAACAACATGCCGAACGGACCGCTCAAGATTGGCATCACGTTCTCTTCACCGATGAGTGTCGCATATGCCTTCAACCAGACAATCGTCGGAGACGTGTTTGGAGGCAACCCGGTCAGGCTGAACGCCTTAGGCACATTGTCCGCCGAGTGGAGCAAGGTGGAGATTCCCTGCTATTTTGGTGTGGCATAATGTGGGGCCGACATACGCCGCTGGTGGTCTTGGAAGGCGCCTTAACGGCTGTAAGATATGTGAATGCCATCCTCCGACCGATAGTGCAACTATATCGGCAGCATATTGGCGAGGCAGTCGCCTTCATGGAGACAATTCGCATCCACATCGTGCACATCTTGTGAATGACTCCTTCAGGATAAAGACATTGCTCGACTAGAGTGGCCATCATGTTCTCCTGACATGAACCCTATCGAACATGCTTAGGACACACAGAAAAGGGTTGTTTATGGACGACGTGACCCACCAACCACTCTGGGGGCCTACACCGAATGGCCGTTGAGGAGTGAGACAATCTGGATCAGCAGTGCCTTGATAAACTTGTGGATAGTATGCCACGACGAATACGGGCATGCATCAAAGCAAGAGGACATGCTACTTGGTTTTATAGGTACTTGTGTATACAGCAGTCTGGACCACGATTTCTGAAGGCCTCGCTGTATGGTGGTACAACATGCAATGTGTTGTTTTCATTAGCAATAAAAAGGGCGGAAATGATGTTTATGTTGATCTCTATTCCAATTTTCTGTACAGGTTCTGTAACTCTCTGAACCGAGATGATAAAAACTTTTTTTGATGTGTGTATATTCTCGTTCACGATAACTTTTCGAATCCGCTGCTATAGTAATCACGTGGTTTTTAGGAAGATAACTCGTCAGACCATGTTCGGAGTGCATTTTCATCTGGAAAGGAAGTTCCTACAGGTTGTTCTATAGAGAGCGGAAAAGGAGAAAATCTGAGCAAGATCTGGTGAAGAAGCTGGGCGCGGAATAACATCCCAGTCCAACTTCTGTATAGTGTTTTTGACAATGCAGCAGAATGTGTGCGAGCGTTATCGTGGAGTAACATCAGTTAATGCATTCTTCCTGGTCGTTGTCCTTGGACTTCGTCTGCAACACGGCTCAGTTGTTGACAATAAATATCAGCAGTGATGGTTACATCTCAACGAAGCAATTCGTAGTACTGCACACCGTCGCTGTTCCACCAAATGCATAACACTATCTATTGTGGATGCGTACAGGTCTTTGTATGGTAGTTGCTGCTTTGTTTGGGCGCAACCATTCCCTCCTTTTTCTTGTGTTAGCATAAAGACACCATTTCTCGCCACCAATGAAGATACAGCATAGGAATACTCAATGTTGTTCACGAGCCAAATGATGACGAGCTAACGGATATGCACATATTACCACCCACTGGTTTGAGTGATTTTGTCTTATAGCACCCGCGTTTTGAACCTTTCCCATTGCCTGCAAATGTCCTACGATGGTGGAGTGTTCAGATTTCATCACATCTGCAAGTTATCGAGTACAATGTTGTGGGTGATAATGGATTAGTACGTTCAAACGATCTTCAAGAAAGCCTGAAAGTTTTCCTGTATGTGGAGAGTCACTAACGCCAAAGCGATACTCATTAAAGCGAGAAGACGATTTTCTTGCCGTGCTGTGTCCAGTGACATTATCTGAATACACGGCGCAAGTGTTTCTGGCTGCTTCCGCTGCTGTCATCCCTCTACTGAACTCAAACAGTAGAATATTTCAGAAATGTTTCGTTTCTCCACTTTGCACTCCATTTTCAGGCGTCCACAGATCCAGTCACTATCTGCAACTACAAAACGACAATTTGTGAACTCAACTAGCAAGACTGAACTAAAAACAAAAAAAAATCACAGTCGGTTATCAAACCCATAGCAACCGGAATACCAACATGCAGTACAAAATCGCCTCGAACTTATCCACCAACCTAAGCGCATTCCTATTATGACAACACTTCGTACTTAAGCCATTGGTGGCTAGCGGCCATACACTCGTACGTATCTTACAAATGGCTCCTCTGTGGATCAATATCTACTTGAAACATTTTGCGTTTATAAAGAAAACTGTTCGAAAACTACAAGACATGAGGAAAATAGACACATTTCAGTGAATGGGGCACTCAAGTTTCCAGCGGGTATTTCAGGTGCTCAATATGGGCATAGTCTGTGAGCTGGCGAACGTCAATACGTGTATGCAACCCAAAAAAGTCACTGCTGTAGGCGCTGTCCGAGAGGGCGCAACGGCAGCAGCCCGCTTTGGGACTCCGTTCACTGGCTTGCCTATCTGTACACACGAACTAATATACAGGGTGAGCACAAAGTCTTGCCCTGATTATATAACCTTACAACAGAATAACCGTTTGACATAATAAGTTACATTTGATGCCGTTACGTAGGTTAGTGTTACTGGTCTTTTTAAGACCACTTAGATTAGTAAACCTCAACGTGTGCTCCTTTGGTAGCTCGGAGAACGTCGAGGCGGTATTACAGTTCCCGCCAGGTGTTTCGTAACGTGTGTCCTGTCGCAGCACCCACAGTATCTTCTATCCTAGCCATCAGTTCGTCGACGTCAGCAGCTGGTGTGACGAAGACTCTGTCCTTGATGTAGCCCCAGAAAAAGAAGTAAAGGGGCGCAATGTCTGGAGAGCTGGGTGGCCAGGGTGTTCGACCGTTCCTTCCAATTCACCGATTGGACATTACTCCCCTCTCCAGACGTTACGTCCCTTGACTTTTTTTCTGGGGCTATATCAAGGACAGTGTCTTCGTCACACCAGTTGATGACGTCGACGAACTGAAGGTTAGGATACAATCTGGTGTGGGTACTGTGACAGAACATGACAGAACACATGTTACGAAACACCTGGCGGGAACTGGAATACCGCCTCGACATTCTCCGAGCTACCAAGGGAGCACACGTTGAGGTTTACTAACGTACGTCGTCTTTAAAAAAAAAAAAAAAAAAAAGGACAGTGAAATACGGTAGGGAGCTGCTGTTGAGTGTTAGTATACTGGAGCATAATTTTATTAATAACAGTAATAAAAAATAAACCACTTTGTTGACACATCAGGATTCTTAAGAAATATTTTCTGAAATCTTGACAAGAAATCCAAGGCTTAACACAGTTGTTTGATAAGATCAACAATGTGACGTTTAACAACATATTCCAAATTTCAGCTTTAGGAACCTACAGAAATGACTAACAGGCAATAAAAATTCGACATCCACTGGCAAGTAAAACAGATGGCATATAGTTAGGAAAAAACAAGCAAATCCAAGTAAATAGACTGATGACAAGTTCACGTAAAATACAGTCAGTTGTCGTGCAGACAAGGTGCCCATGTAGCGCCAAAACAACTTCTTCCTTTTGTTTACGAACAACACTCAACCTGGTTGGGCAGCTGATTTTTTAGGCTGTCACTTTAGTATGGTTAACAGAGAGAGAGAGAGCAACCACTTTAGGTTTAGCAGTTCTTTTACTCAGGACCCTTTCAGCTGAACTCACAGTATAAAACACATGTTTACTCAAGCTATCCTGTAATCTACACATTACTAATTACTAAGTTTATAGAAAAAATTACAACTTCAAAATACATTGGAGAAAATTTGGAAAAGATGAAGCGTGGTCAGAAACCACGTTAGATAGCGCCAGTTAACGAGCCCAAACACAGGCAAGAGGCTTCCACACCGCCAGTTTAATATTCAGAAATACACACTAAAATTACTTGATTTAGGTAACTTCTAAAGTTGAACAAAACTGCTTTACAGACGAGTATGGAGAACCAAGATGACAAATAAGGGAGTAGTCTTTTCATACATAAAATATAACTGTTTGGACCGTAATTGAATGCACTCCATAATTCCCAGGAAGTAGAAACGTAAGTCAACAACTTCCTGATCAATGGCTGCAATCGGTTGAGCATATCCACTAGTCGCCCTCGTATTCAGTCCTTTGGAGCTACCTGACAGGAAACCAACCCGGCGCCACAGGGGACGCAGGCTTCTTCCGGATGATCCACTTCCAAATACAAGTAGAGGCGGTTGCAACACACCGAAATAACTTGTACATGGACATTCTCCAATGATCGTGCCGATATAGAATATCATGTAATCCGTTCCGACTAAAATTGCAAATGGAGCAGCGAGCCAAGAATTTTACAAGACACGACGTCACGGCGCTTAATACTGACGTCGCCACACAATACGCTAGACACCCGATCACTGAGAGAGTGAGAGATAGAGCAATCGTCCCCATTGTTGCGTTTAAATCGATATAAACGTCACTGCGCTTCCCTCTGACAGTGGAAAATCGCTCTGACTCTGCCACCGTCAGTGATGCTGCCAACCGGGATCTATTGATACTGAATCGCGTCACGTTATAGCCGCATGGCACAGACAGCAAAACAGTTCCCAAGCGGAGAAAAAGAAATCTGCGGCAGGGCTGAGAATCGAGCACTTCACTGAGCAATCCGCCGCGAACACCGAGCAGCAACTGAGGCGATTGTAGGACCTAATTATACGCGGCAGTAAGGAGCGGATAATTTATGTGTTGTTCAGACACGCCTGCCTCCTATACCCGGGCCGCTGAAACATTGCCCTTGACGTTTGCGTATGAAGTTGGCAGCGTAACAGAGTAACAAGTGAAGAACGATAGGCGCTAGGCGTTCAGCGTGGGGCGCCAGCCAATCACAGCGCAGTGAGCACTGCTGTTACTCACGTGCTGTGACGTCAAAATTCCCGCGTTGCCGGCTTTGTTTAGTGAATGTGTATACAACGTGAATTGTGTGTTGTTTACCGCGTGTTTTCGTTGTACTGTGTGCTATATCGTTGTGACTTTTGTTACGTTGTGAGTTTACATACTTGGAAAATGCCACCGAAAAGACTTCGTTCACCTAGCGACAATCCTTTGCGTCGAGGGGTGCCGCTAAACAGCCAGGCACTGGAGTTACTACGCAGAACTCGTGAGTTTTACGAGCAGGAGAAAAACTACGTAAGCATTCATGGACAGCCATCAATTCCTGCCGACAAAGTGGTGGAACGTACGTCGAAAACTCTTGGTATTAGTGCAAGAACCGTAGTAAGTAAGGGAGTCTTACTACAAAACTTGGAAGATACTGAAGTGAGCCGTAATGATTCCGAGCTGTCTGGATCAAATAATACATTTTTATCAACCCCGGGAAAGAAGAAAAAGCGGCCTAGTCCTATCACAGATTCAGATTCTTTCCAGACTGATGCAATTCGTAGGAATGTTTCTGCTTATTACAGCAGAAAAGAGTATCCGACTGTAGCTAAGTTATTAATCTCTTTAAAAGAAAGTGAACTCTTCAGGAGTGGTAAAACATCACTAAAAATTGTGCTAAAAAATATGGGTTTCCGTTACAAAACGCTAGACGGACGCAAAGTACTGTTAGAGAGGGCACATATTGTTACCGCTGTAGCATTTTCTTGCACAAAATTGAGGGCAGAGACATTCATTCCATAATTTGGCTAGACGAAACGTGTGTTAATGCCGGGGAAGCTGTCAGTAAATGTTGGACGGATAACACACACAGCAGAAGCGGCCATCAGCCGACGGGAAGAGGAGCTAGATTAATTGTGGTCCATGCAGGCTCCTCCAGTGGTTTTGTCCCTGACGCACTTTTAGTTTTTAGATAAAAAAAAAAGACTGGTGATTACCATGAAGATACGGATCACACACGATTTGTTGAGTGGTTCAGGAACCTTTTAAAACAATTTCCTGTCCCTACAACAATTGTAATGGACAATGCTCCATATCATTCGGTGATACAGAACAAAGCCCCAACCACAAATGATCGGAAAGAAGTTATGGTGCAGTGGTTACAGGCTCGAAATATTGCAGCGGATATGAGTATGACAAAGGTTATGTTGTATTCTCTTGTTAAAGAAAATAAGCCTACGACACCTACATATGTAGTAGACGAAATTGCCAAGGAGCAGGGTCATACTGTAATAAGGCTGCCACCATATCACTGCCATTTCAAACCTATTGAGTTAATATGGAGTGATGTAAAAATGTATGTAAGGAACAACAACAAGTCCTTTACAATAACAGAGGTGGAAAAGCTGTTGCGTGAAGCTCTTGTGACTGTGGATGCAGCCTCATGGAGAAAAAAAGTAGAGCACGTCGAGAAGCTTATACGAGCAGCACAGACAATAGAAGGCATTATCAGTGGCCATGAACAATTAATGATTTGTCTTGCTGATGACGACCATGAGGACGGTTTTGGCGATGAATCGGACAACAGTGACGATGGCGAGCTGGATGGAATTGCAACATTATCAGAGGTACTTGAGGGTAACCCTGTATATACATTATGTGATCAAAAGTATCCGGACATTGAGCTGCCACCTACTGCCACGTTTTCCATATCAGCGACCACAGTAGTCATTAGACATCGTGAGAGAGCAGAATGGGGCGCTCCGCGGAACTCACGCACTTCGAACGTGGTCAGGTGATTAGATGTCACTTGTGTCATACGTCTGTACGCGAGATTTCCACACTCCTAAACATCCCTAGGTTCACTGGTTCCGATGTGATAGGGAAGTGGAAACTTGAAGGGACACGTACAGCACAAAAGCGTATAGGCCGACCTCGGCTGTTGACTGACAGAGACCGCCGACAGTTCAAGAGGGTCGTAATGTGTAATGACCATCACAAAGGAATCCCAAACTGGATCTGGATCCACTGCAAGTACTATGACAGTTAGGCGGGAAGGGAGAAAACTTGGATTTCATGGTCGAGCGGGTCCTCATAAGCCACACATCACGCCGGTAAGTGCCAAAAGACGACTCGCTCGGTGTAAGGAGAGTAAACATTGGATGATTGAACAATGGAAAAACGTTGCGTTGAGTGACGAATCACTGTGCACAATGTGGCGATCCGATGGCATGGTGTAGATATGGCCAATGCCTGGTGAACATCATCTGCCAGTTTGTGTTGTAGTGCCAACAGTAAAATTCGGATTCGGTGGTGTTATGGCGTGGTCGTGTTTTCATGGAGGGGGATTGTACGTCTTGTTGTTTTGCGTGGCACTATCACAGCTCAGGGCTACATTCATGTTTAAAGCACCTTCTTGCTTCCCACTGTTGAAGAGCAATTCGGGGATGGCGATTGCATCTTTCAACACGATCGAGTACCTGTTCATAATTCATGGCCTGTGGCGGAGTGGTTACACGACCATGACATCCCTGTAATGGTCTGGCCTGCACAGAGTCCTGACGTGAATCCTATAGAACACCTTTGGGGCCGGCCGCGGTGGTCTTGCGGTTCTGGCGCTGCAGTCCGGAACCGCGGCACTGCTACGGTCGCAGGTTCGAATCCTGCCTTGGGCATGGGTGCGTGTGATGTCCTTAGGTTAGTTAGGTTTAAGTAGTTCTAAGTTCTAGGGGACTTATGACCTAAGATGTTGAGTCCCATAGTGCTCAGAGCCATTTGAACCATTTTTTTTGAACACCTTTGGGATGTATTGGAACGCCGACTTCGTGCCAGGCCTCACAGACCGACATCGATACGTCTCCTCAGTGCAGCACTCCGTGAAGAATGGGCTGCCATTCCCCAAGATTGGACGTATGCCTGCGAGAGTGGAAGCTGTCATCAAGGCTAGTGTGGGCCAACACCATATTGAATTTCGCATTACCGATGGAGGGCGGATACTTTTGATCACGTAGTGTACGTGTTGAGTCACGTAAGACGAAACAATCCTTTTATTTCATGGGGAGGTCAAGATATCGAAACAAGGTTTTCGGCAAGTGATAATTCATAGTGGGACACGTAATTTTAGTCCTGACTTCCGTATGAATCGAGATATTGAGGTAGTTATGGTTTTTTTGTGGAAATATGTATTATTTTTAGCTGTATGTGAAAGCTCGAGTACAGCAACATAACGTAATGTTGACTAATCATGAAAGACAAAGCAGCAAGAACGCCTGTAGTTACCGTCAAGAGCCGTTCCGCCGTTATCTGTAGCGAGGAGATAAGCTTTCGCTACTGAGATAAACCGTTGTTTCCCCTTGGTCCTTCTATATACGACATCGATATGGGTCAGTTACGATTTTTTGTAAATGGAGCTATACGCTAACTTGAAGCTTACGCAAACCGTTTCAGATATGTGTATGCTCTCCTGTTTAAGAGAACAACTGTTGTGGAAAAGATTAAAAAGATGAAACGATGGAATTAGTACCAGATCAGCACTTGCCGGTATATAAACAGCCTTGTAACTTCAGCACGTTTCTCCGCTAATTTTGGAAATGGTTGCAATCCTGCCATTATATACCACTGTACTCTTTACAAGCGCTTTCCTCTGCCGGCGTATTGTCACAAATTGCCTACGGCAACGAGCACTATAAAGCTGTTATTATGTATATAGACACAACAGTTACGATAAAGGAATGTACTGGAGTACTGGTTATTATTCGTGTTTTACTCCCCCAATTAACAAATATCGATAAAACGAATAGCGATCTAGAATAATATGGAACATCTCTATCGAATGGACACTTAAAATACCGATTTAAAAATAATTTTGCTTCTAATGGGAAACAAACCGACGCTTTCCGCCGACGCTGGGTGTCCAATAAAATTCTTCATGAACAGGATTTGTTTGGAGCTAACTCCAGCTACACCTTGTGAAAACGAAATTCCGATTATCTCCCGGAACACCAGAAAAAGTTCGTCTGACGGCCCATAAGACAGAGCCTTCGCAGGCTTCTCCGTGTTTGCACCGTAACTTTACATACAAGTTGACACGCACTGTTACTGCATTTTTTTGCCTGCAGTGGCACCGTTCTGGAGTTGCTATCAGGCACCATCACTCTGGACGAGGGAGGCACCCGCCACTCCGTAACGTCCATCGTCATCCACCCGCAGTACGATGAGTCCGACTCCTGGGTCAACGATGTCGCAGTGCTTAGGGTGAGTATCAGGTACGAGGTGCATTCAAGTTCTAAGGCCTCCGATTTCTTTTCTCTGGACTGGAAAGAGATAGAAAATGAGGCCGCAATCATTGTCAATACGTCCCAGAGATGGCAGCACCGTACGGCAAATGGAATTTTACCGCCAGAGGCGAGAATGAGAACTGTTTTAAATACTTAAAATGGCGCCGTTTTCCTTACTTGAACAGCGTGCAATCATTCGTTTTCTGAATTTGCGTGGTGTGAAACCAATCGAAATTCATCGACAGTTGAAGGAGACATGTGGTGATGGAGTTATGGATGTGTCGAAAGTGCGTTCTTGGGTGCGACAGTTTAATGAAGGCAGAACACCGTGTGACAACAAACCGAAACAACCTTGGGCTCGCACAAGCCGGTCTGACGACATGATCGAGAAAGTGGAGAGAATTGTTTTGGGGGATCACCGAATGACTGTTGAACAGATCGCCTCCAGAGTTGGCACTTCTGTGGGTTCTGTGCACACAATCCTGCATGACGACCTGAAAATGCGAAAAGTGTCATCCAGGTGGGTGCCACGAATGCTGACGGACGACTACATGGCTGCCCGTGTGGCATGTTGCCAAGCAATGTTGACGCGCAACGACAGCATGAATGGGACTTTCTTTTCGTCGGTTGTGACAATGGATGAGACGTGGATGCCACTATTCAATCCAGAAACAAAGCGCCAGTCAGCTCAATGGAAGCACCCAGATTCACCGCCACCAAAAAAATTTCGAGTAACCGCCAGTGCTGAAAAAATGATGGTGTCCATGTTCTGGGACAGCGAGGGCGCAATCCTTACCCATTGCGTTCCAAAGGTCACTACGGAAACAGGTGCATCCTACGAAAATGTTTTGAAGAACAAATTCCTTCCTGCACTGCAACAAAAACGTCCGGGAAGGGCTGCGCGTGCGCTGTTTCACCAAGACAACGCACCCGCACATCGAGTAACGTTACGCAACAGTTTCTTCGTGATAACAGCTTTGAAGTGATTCCTCATGCTCTCTACTCACCTGACCTGGCTCCTAGTGACTTTTGGCTTTTTCCAACAATGAAAGACACTCTCCGTGGCTGCACATTCACCAGCTGTGCTGCTACTGCCTCAGCGATTTTCCAGTGGTCAAAACAGACTCCTAAAGAAGCCTTCACTGCTGCCATGGAATCATGGCGTCAGCGTTGTGAAAAATGTGTACGTCTGCAGGGATATTACGTCGAGAAGTAACGTCAGTTTCATCGATTTCAGGTGAGTAGTTAATTAGAAAAAAAATCGGAGGCCTTAGAACTTGAATGCACCTCATAGATCAATATGTCGAAAAGAAACCTAAAAATCAGGAGTTACGGCTCCGCAATCTTGAGCCAATGTTATCACATCTGTAGTTGTAAAGTGAAACTTATACCGAACGCCCCATAGTATTGTTACAAACACCAGCTACCATCAGCATTAGTTTCAGATTTAGACCAACTTTAGACTTTTCCATACATTACGATGTTTTGTTGCTGCGTATTTCCTGATATAATCTATCCGTCTTCCTCTAAGTCGCCATAGTGATTTTTTTCTTTTCTTGTCTTTTGGAATCTAGTTAAGAATTTAGTTGTTCCACCTATCTTTCATTCGTGTTCTTTCCTGTCCAACTCCAATTTCAACACAGCTAACAGATTATATTAGATATACTTTTCGTTCCAATAAATCTATAGTGACGAGATCATCCAGGATGTAGAACATGTCAGAAAAACAAGAATACACAGTAAATATTTACAAATAAAAATAAATATTCTAATGTAGCTTCTACAAATGCCAAGAGAAATGGTACCCATACGCCAACATAAACCTAAACAAATTCTCTTTCAGAAGGTAATAAATAAGTTGTCACAAATCGTTTGAGGTTCTAACTCATCCCAAAGCTGTTCATTTGTTTCCGTTTCGGAACCCTGGGCAAGTCAGTACATTTCAGGAATGTTACTCTCCACGAGCCATTGCATCGCTGCGCCTGCTTTGTGACAGGGTGCATTGTGCTGCTGATACGACCAACCATCGTACTCGAACTGTTTCTCTACTGCACGCAGTACACATTCCTGTAAAACGTGTTCGTATCCTTTCACATCAATCGTCTTCCTAATGGTACCACACCCTAACCACGAAAAACAATCCCATTATGATAGCACTACATCTTCCGTGCTGGTACTTCAAAAACTGGTTCAAATGGCTCTAAACGCTATGGGACTTAACATCTGTGGTCATCAGTCCCCTAGACTTAGAACGACTTAAACCTAACTAATCTAAGGATATCACACACAGCCATGCCCGAGGGAGGATTCGAACCTGCGACCGTAGCAGCAGCGCGGTTGCGGACTAAAGCGCCTAGAACCGCTCGACCACAGCGGCCTGCGCTGGTATCTTACTGCTAGCTTTACACATAGTGGTAGGTAACACTTCGATCGGATTGGTGGCTGGCCGATGTGGCCGAGCGGCTCTAGGCGCTTCAGTCTGGAGCCGTGCAACCGCTACGGTCGCAGGTTCCAATCCTGCCTCGGGCATGGATGTGTATGATGTCCTTAGGTTAGTTAGGTTTAAGTAGTTCTAAATTACAGGGGACTGATGACCACAGATGTTACGTCACGTAGTGCTGAGAGCCATTTGAACCATTTTTTTCGGATTGGTGGGGGGGGGGGGGGGGGGACAGTGTGTATCATCACTCTGTATCACTCGTCTCCAGTCATTCAGCGTCCAGTGGCATCGCTCTTTACACAACCTCAGGTACTGCTCAGCTTTGACGACAGAAGTGTGCGGCTTAGGAGGTGGTACTGGAGCATTGTACACCATTCTTTTTAACATCTTATACACAGTTATTTTGGATTGCTGATAGCGCTATGGAACTCACCAGACTTACTAGCTTTCCTTCCGTTAATTTCAACCGATTTTTTATAACCCCCGCTCCGGAATGTCGGTGGATCTTGTCCATATGAGCATGATGTTTGCCTACTCTAGGTTCAGCTACGATTCTTCGTTAACGTTTCCACTTTACAAGCACTTCACCGGCAGTCGACTTCGGCATTTTTAGAAGGGTTGGAATTCCCCCGATGAATTTGTTGCAGGTAAGCTCCAATGACAAGTCCGTGTGTGAAGTCACTGAGCTCTCTTGTCTGATCCACTCTGCTGTTACTGCTTATCTACTGGTAACACAATATTCTCCGTCTCCTTTTATACCGGCGGTTCCGTTTCTTGTGACATCTGGTGGTCACATCCGTATTACATAATGATGTCCAGATATTTATGGTTGAATAATAATAATGTTCCCATATTGTGACAATGCGAAAAAGAGGAAAAAATATACCACTCAGAATTAGAAAGTTCTTCACACTGTTAAGGGGACATTGTATGTCCTTAGCCGCCAATGTTAAATTATCGAAGTATTTGACCCATTAGCTTCGAAACTTTTTAAGAGACCAACTTACAATTTTCCTTAATTATTGAATGTACCTTTCTACATACACTGAACTAGGATTATTATCAAAATTGTATAATGGGACATGTTATCTTTTTTTTTTCGAACACTCAATTGCTTGACAGAATTTTGTAAATAAATGAACATAAAAACAAAACAACTCGGGATATTTTAATTACTCTAGTGCCATATGTGTTGAGTCTCACATTTGGCATGCTATGAAAATTTCATGTCTCTACCATTAGTACTTCTTTAGAAAATTTGTCATTTATTGCAAATAATGTTGTTCAGAGATATTGAGGTTTAAAACTTTTTTTATTACAAATTCTTATACAGACTTACATTTCTGCGTCTTTATGCACTAGAATTGCCCTGGCCCATAGTCTGTGTCTTCTTCCGTGACACAACAGCCCAGTGCTTGCCTCCTCCTTTTCTTTCTTGCTTCTTTTGTCATTTGCTGAGCAGCTAACTCTGGTTCGTGTACACGAAGCTCATCCACTTCCCGCAGTCCTTTAGCCGTGTTATGTCTAAATCTTATCCCTTAACTTCTCCCACCATTTAAAGTTATTACAGCATCAGACCCTGCTAACTTTAGAGTCATAAGGCCAACAAATACAGTTTTAGGCCCACTGCACCACTCGATATTACTGAAGGAGTCACTCGCATTCTGGGTCTTCCCATGTAAACGCTTCTTTAGTAGCTCAGGATTTGCAGGTTAATAATGACATTGTCCATAATATCATTACTTTTACGACTGCCACCCGTTTCTAAAGTTACTTTCCTTCTTGATGCACTAGGGGGCGTGGCCACTTCCGAAACATTATCGTGGTTTCCTTCACTGCTGGCACATGTGTTTTCTTGATAAGAAAATGCAGGTCCAACCTATCTGTTACTCGCAAATTTGATTACTTCTAGTTACTTTTATGCTTAGTCATTTTATTTACGTATAGAAAACAGTAGAAGTTAGCTTACTAGAAAAATAGCCGATAATCACACTACTTTCAACTAGTATCAGAAACAAAGGACTAATTTGTTAATTCATAATGCCAACATCTGAGACGTAGCAGTAGGCACAAAAAAAAGCAATTCACAGCGTTCTAGACTGTGCTGTATACTTCCCAAGATGTGACTGCTCAACAATCGCAGTCATACGTCAACGTTCAAAATATTTTCTGAAGGTCTCAGAATTGTCTGATTTTAATGTATTATATACCAAAATGTTCAGGAAAGTCCAAAGTACATTATGGAGTAGAAAACCTGCCTGCATAAGGGCCAGAGGTCTACCAATGTCCAGTTTGTGACACTCTTTCCCTTGAATAAATCATCCAATTTTCGTGAAATAGTGATCATTTATTTGTCTGTTCATGTTCATCACATCTACTGATGCCGCTTATTAATGGCTCTTGTGGTCACTGATGCCCGTCTGCGAGGCATGGTCCCCGCCCAGCTTAGTGCACGGGATGAAATTCGCAAAGACTTTATGTGCTGGTATCGACACGTTCCCTGTCTACTATCCTTGCTTGGTGAAATTGGGCGGCACTGTCTGTCATTCATCTGTCAGCAGCGAAAATTTACACTTTCCTATTTTCCGTCGATATCTTTGTGAATATCAGTTTGTGACCAGTTTGCATCACTCCTTCGTGGTGCGTCGTTTCTTTTGCCTTTGAATGTTATAATGCAAAATTGGTCATTGTTACTGGAGTTTTGACTACGAAAAATTGTAAAGTATGGTATTATGTCGTCCGCAAGAGTAAGGAGTATACATTTATAGGTTATCTACATTTTTACTGTATCTTGGTGTAACTGCAGGTGTGGATGCCGTTCCCGCTGAACAGTGAGACAGTGGCGCCGATCCAGCTGCCTGAGCAGGGAGAGGACACACCTGCCGGATCGCCAGTCACCGTGGTCGGTTGGGGGCGCCTTTCGGTGAGTACTTCCTTACTCTGCTCCTCTCTGTACTGGAAAATACTGGCAAAAGTGAGCGCTTTGTTCGTGTGTCCACAGTAGGCATGTAAGGCTACGCAATTTCTTCTTCCTTAACAACAGGCCAACGGTCTTGCTGCAGTGGCTACACCGGTCCCCGTCAAATCACCGAAGTTAAGCGCTGTCGGGCTAGGCTAGCACTTGGTGGGATGAGCATTCGGTCTGCCGACTGCTGTTGGCAAGCGGGGTGCACGCAGCCCTTGTGAGGCAAACTGAGGGGCTACTTGATTGAGAAGTAGCGGCTCCGGTCTCGTAAACTGACATACGGCCAGGAGAGCGGCGTGCTGACTATATGGCCCTCTATGTCCGCATCCAGTGACGTCTGTGGGCTGAGGATGACACGGCGGCCGATCGGTACCGTTGGGCCTTCATGGGCTGTTCGGGCGGAGGTTTTAACAACGACAGAAATAAAAGAACCTACGGATACGACGGCGAAAAGATTAAAAACAAAGACTAGCTCTCGTGCACTCTCACGAATCAGGTACTCTATTACATCTACATCATAGTCCCCAATCCACTTACCGGTGTGTGATGGAGGGTACTTCGGATACCACTAACTGATCCTCCCTTCCCTGTTCCATTCGTGAATGCTGCTTAGGACGAATGACTGTCCGTAAGGCGCTGTATTAGCTCTAATTTCTCGGATTTTTTCGTCGTGGTTATTTCGTGGGAAGTGCTCTCTTGAAATTTCAGTCGTAAACCTCTCCGTGATGCTCGATGCTTCTCTGGTAGCGACTGCCAATGGAGTTTGTTGAGCATCTCAGTAAAGCTGACTGAACGATTCCGTGGCGACACGCGCCGCTTTTCGTTGGACCTTCTCTACGTCCTGTATCAGTACTGTCTGGAAAGGATCCCAGATTAATGAATAAAGCTTTCTTTTTTTGGTGGGCCATTTATTCAGAATAGTTTTACACCCCCCCCCCCTCCCCCCCACTCTCATGATCGCTTTCGTAAATGAGCGGATAGTCAATATATTTAAAATAGTAACTTTATACAAGAACAGGTTTATAAGGATAGGACAAATGAGTGAATACTTATGGTGTAGTGATGATATAAATGTTAGACTTAAGTCGTCCAAGTAAGTTGGTGATTAGGCATTTCAATGATTGTTGTTGACATATGTCAACCCTTGGCTGGATTACGTATAACAATACGAGAGTTATACTTTGTATATCTTACTGTGTACTCTTCTTTAATAATTAGTTACTAGAGGAACTAAAAGTATTTTACATATGTGACGAACTGTTTTTACTGACAAAACCCTGTTTACTTTAATTTATTTAGCACTGTTATGTACTCGATCGTTATTTTACTAATGCAGGCCTATTAGAATTACATTATTTTAGACCTGGGTTACGACCATAAATGAGGCACCGACATTGAAATGGTTCATTTTGGTGGCATGTTAGTTACATATCTCTTCTTGGAATGAGTAGATTCACGAATTGACTCATATGTATTTATTTTACACCATTGATTACCTTTTAATATATTAACTGGGTTCCATACCATTCTTCCAGTTCCTCCTCGCTTGTATTTCGTGTCTTTATTATTGATATTGTTTAAGTAACCTATTTCACTTAGTTACTTTTGAGTGATAGCGGTACAGTGTTATGCAAACGTAACTCCTTTCCACCTTTCCCACCTTTCACTATTTATAAACAATGGAAGCATACCTTACATATGTCTGATTGGCAATGCATATTTTCCTTCCTGTTAGTTAAATTGTGCACACAAAGAAGGGTTTAGGGTATTATTATTTGCTTTTAACACAATTTTAGTACTATTTCATGCCTGTATTATTATCGCTAAGAGTAACGGTTTGTCAGCTAGACTTATATATACCCGCATTTTATTCAAATGTCTTGTATTGATCTGTAATGGAAACAACCGTGTATATATAACCTCATTTGTACTTGTTTGTACCATATGAATTGCTAATTTCAAGGTAAACTGCATCTTAACGAAAATGAGCGAAATGTAACTACTTTTAATCAAGTCATCCTTTATATAATATGTTTATAATGTGTTTATTTTGTACAATAGCTCAAAGACTACTGATGTCTCACATTGTTTGTTTTATATACGATGTGTTATATAGGACCTGAAGATGGCGTTGACTCAACGTCGAAACTAGTAGCCAAATAAAAATGAAATCTTAAGTACAGCTGGAGGAGTTTCATTTTTAATAAAAAAATAAAAATAATGAATAAAGGAAACGCTAGAACAAGCGGCTTGCATGCCACTTCCTTCTTGGATCAGTTACACTATCTTATCATTCTTCCCATGAATTTCAACTCTGGCATCTTATTTTCATACTTAAGGTCGCTCTGGATGATTACTCCTAGATATTTTACCGTAGTACTGTTTTCAGCTGTTTATCATCAGTAGTGGCTTTCTTTTCCAATGCATGTGCAATATGTTACATTTGTTTACGTTCAGGATCGACTGCCAAACCCTGCATCATTCATTAATCCTCTGAAGATCATTCTGGAGATCGACACCGTCTTCTGGCGTTGGTGCTTTGTTGGAGACAACGGCTTTATCTGCGTACAGTCTTAGAGAGCACGTGACGCTTTCTATTAGATCATTTATATACATTACAACCTATAACGGTAGTATCATACTTTCTTGGGATACTCTGGAAATTACCTTTGCACCTGCCGATGATGATGATGATGATGATGTTTGGTTTGTGTGGTGCTTAACTGTGCGGTAATCAGCGCCCGTACAAAGTCCCAATTTTACGCAGTCCAATTTTTACACAGTCCAATCTAGCCACTGTCACGAATGGTGATAACGAGGATGAAATGATGAGGACAACACAAACACCCAGTCCCCGCGCAGAGAAAATTCCCAAACCGGCCGGGAATCGAACTCGGGACCCCGTGATCCAGAGGCAGCAACGCTAGCCACTAAACCACGAGCTGCGGACTATAACTGTCAGCTTTATGGTATTAAGAGCGACGTGTTGACTTGTATTTGATCCAGTCGGAAATCTTGTCCAATACTTGGTAAGCTCGTACTTCCTCCACCAAAGAGCAGTGTAGGCGACGTTAGATGCCTTCTTGAAGTCAAGAGACACGGCATCAACATGAGCGCCGTTATCTACAGTGCTTCGAATCTCTTGGAGCAACGGAGAGGGCTGAGATTCTCAAGACCTTTGTTTGCGGAATCCATGTTGATTTTTATAGCGGAGATTTTCGTTCTCCAACTGCGTCATAGTTCTTGAGCATAATATATGTTCCATAATTCTACAACAGATTGACGTCAACGATATAGGAATTACGTGCATCTGCCCTTCTTGAAAACGTGAATGAACTGCGTTTTATTCCAGTCGCTACATAGATTATTATTGCTACATAATCACAGACAAGAATCAACATGACAGAAATTCTGTTATTGCCCATCTTTTTATAAAGTTTCAAATGGCTCTGAGCACTATAGGACTTAACATCGGAGGTCTTCAGTCCCCTAGAACTTAGAACTACTTAAACCTAACTAACCTAAGGACATCACACACATCCATGCCCGAGGCAGGATTCGAACCTGCGACCGTAGCAGTCGCGGGGTTCCGGACTGAAGCACCTAGAACCGCTCGGCCACCGCAGCCGGCTCATCTTTTTATAAGGGGGTTCTTTAAAAAAATGGTTCAAATGGCTCTGAGCAGTATGCGACTTAACTTCTGAGGTCATCAGTCGCCCAGAACTTAGAACTAATTAAACCTAACTAACCTAAGGACATCACACACATCCATGCCCGAGGCAAGATTCGAACCCGCGACCGTAGCGGTCGCTCGGTTCCAGACTGCAGCGCCTAGAACCGCACGGCCACTCGGCCGGCGGAGGTTCTTTGATTGCACCTGTAATGACACCAAAACAATTGCATAGTTTAATCCACCCGATGACAGCTGGTGCGACAAAATGTTATTACTCAGACAGTTTGTAGCTAATATGATCGCAGCTGAAATTATAATGTAAGATCTTGTTCGGTCGCTAAAGATAAGACAGTAAATGTAAGCAGTTAGAACTATGGTAACTGCGATAGAGTGATGTCCTGATGGGAAACTTTCTTCCGTAGTTCGACGGGAACATCTCGAACAGCCTGCAGAAGGTGGACATCGAGGTGTGGGACCGAGACCTGTGCTCGTTGCTCTTCGAGGACGGCTTTCAGTCTCCGGTCTACCTCACGCAGATCTGCGCTGCTGGCGTCGACGAACGGGGGTCGTCTTGTGACGTGAGTACAGCTCCAATCCAGTTTCAGGTAATCGTAGACGTGTACGGAGTTTTCAGCTGCGTACATTGTACAGTTGGTGGTATTCGCGTTGAGAACATTCAACCAGTGAACCTAATCGTAGAAGTATTGCACATACTGACTGGAGATCTGCCTGGATTGTCTACATTAACCTAGGACAATATACCCGGTGTCCCTCCTAAGAGCCGCCAGGCAGATATTTTCATTTTTGTTTTTGCAATGTGCTGCAGGAGTCAGTTCAGTTAAATGCTACTCATCATGCCTTCCATGCGACGCCAAGTGTCAACAGAAAGCGTCGATTGTGTTCCTGTTAAAAACGAAATGTTTTTAAAGCGTTATTTTACGTGCCCATTCGATAGATCTGTCCGAAATTAGTCTAATGCGATATTTGTTTCATCTGTTTGTATTAACAGGGACAGTAAAACACAATGGATGACGAGTACTACAGCAACGACTGAGTAGCGCTGCTGCATGGCGATAGGTCAGCATGGGGCGAGGCGATTACTGTCGTTGCTGGAGTTCTCGTCATTCATCGTGTTTTCTTGTCCCTGTTAATGCAGACAGATGAAACGAATATCGCACTAGACTAATTTGGGAGCGATCTCTCGAATGGGCGCTTAAAAGTCCGCTTTAACCTTTATTTGTGACGGGAAACAAACCGATGATTTGGCGTGCACTGGTCGTTTTATTATATTTTAATTAATTAATTAATTTACTTAAGAAATTTGCTTAAGAAAATTCCCTGCTTCTTATTTATTTCTGGTATTTTTAGGTATGATTTCCAGTGGTTTTATTTAGGTTTTAGCTTCAGTCTTTTAAAAGTTAAAGAATATAAACCTTTGGTTTTTAATACCACAGGAGAGCTAGATATGTGTCCCACAGCGTCGATCTCGCTGACACTCATCGTCGGAACTGCTCCACCTGAAATCTTTAAAATGTTTATTTCACTACGAAGATCGTTCGGCCCAGCTAGGTGCTATGTTGTATGATGCTTATGGATTCATGAGTCTAACTTTTTTTATCAACGAAACATTTACTGCTTCTGAGATATTCTCTCGAAGAATATTGACCGTGAAAAGATGCAAGCTCGCGCCATCATTCCACACTGCACCTCCGATCGATCTACGTCTCGTGATATTTGAAGAATGTTTGTCAAATCTTTTATAAATTGATAAATGAACACCTTGAATGAGCATTATTTTCTTGAATTTGTTTATTGTGCCATCGACTAACTAAACATTCACAATGGAGCTTAACAGCGCCGCGCAACAATAGCAAAATCTCTCAAAAATTAAACATTGTCGAGCTCTGTAATCGCTTCACACAGAATCCTCCAATATATGTCTTTGGTTACCTGTTCCACAGAGATGCGTCCGTAGCACGGAAAGTCCAATCCTCGCAGATAGTTTATACTACTCTTACAATAGCAAAGTCTCTTAAAAATTAAACATTTCCGAGCTCTGTAATCGCTTCACACAGAGTCCTTCAATATATATCTTTGGTTATTTATTCCAGGTGCCCATTCGTTACATCGGTCCCAAATTAGTGTAGTACGATATTTGTTTCATCTGTTTGTATTAACAGGGACGGTAAAACACGATGGTTGACGGGTACTCCAACAACGACTGAGCAGCGACGCTGCATGGCGACAGGTCAGCATGGGTCGAGCCGGCTACTGTCGTTGCTGGAGGTCTTTCGAATGGGCACGTAAAAGTCCGCTTTTAACTTTATTTGTGACGGCAAACCAATCGACGATTTGGCGTCGCACTGGCCATCGCATGAAAGACGTGATGAGCAACTTTGCTGGGTTCTCACAGGATTCTGTGGACGCTGTGGAGTTTCGTCTCGAGTTACGGCTGGAACGCACCTTTTGAAAACCTTAATCATCATGTTATCTCAAGAGATTTCAGCAGGAACACTTCAGGAAATGCCCCTCCCGTCTCGTAGGAGAGACACCATGTGTATTACTAAACGCCTAACTCGGGGCACAATCCCAGGTGCAGGTTGCCTACGTAATGGATTACACGGACCACAAGCACTTTGTTATCAATAATTCTTACAGTTATTGACCGAATTTAAAAATTTAAAATTCTGTCATAATCTTCTCATTAAAAGATAACAATATTTTGTAAAGGTTTAACACCATTTAAAGAATTTCAGTTATAAACTGCGTACATGTCTTGAAACAACACAGTTCATGGCACGCGAATAGTTAGAGAGTATTCATCCAGTATTTGAGAGCTCTTAGCGACTTAAAACGAACTTAACACACTATTTCACACATCTACGAAAGTTTTTCTCGCTGACACCCACCCACAAAACGAGGAAAGGTAAAAAAGTTTTTATTGCTTACTGTATTTTCGCTGTTTATGTAGTAAAACTAAACCGTTTGAAATGGCCATTAAGTTTACTGCTTCTCCGCTATTAACTCTACACGCAACATACACTGAGGTGAAAAAAGTCATGGGATAGCGATACGCACATATACAGATGGCGGTAGTAGCGCTAACATAAGATATGAAAAGGCTAGCGCCATTGGCGGTGGTGTCACTTGTACTTACGTGATTCATGTGAAAAGATTTTCGGCATGCTTATGGCCGCACGACGGGAACTAACATACTTTGAATGTGGAATAGTAGCTGAAGCTAGACGCATTGGATATTTCATTTTGGAAATCATTAGGGAACTCAGTATTCCGAGATCCACAGTGTCAAGAGTATGCCTAAAGAATCATATTCCAGGCATTACCTCGCACCACGGACAACGCGGTGGCCGACAGCCTTCACTTAACGACCGAAAGCAGTGGCGTTTGCGTAGAGTTGTCGGTGCTAACAGACAAGTAATACTGCCAGAAAGCAATGTGAAATGTACGACGAACGTATCCGTTACGACAATAAGGGTGAAATCTGGCGATAATGGGCTACGGCAAAAGACCACCGACGCGAGTGTCTTTGGTAACTGCAAGACATCGCTTCCAGCGCGTCTCCAGGGGCTTGTCATCATATAAATTGGATCCTAGACGACTGGAAAACCATGGTCTGGTCAGATGACTTCCGATTTCAGTTGGTAAATGCTGAAGATAGGACTCGAGTGTGTCGCAGACTCCATAAGCCATAGACTCAAGTTGTCAACAAGGCACTGTGTAAGCTAGTGGTGGCTCCATAATGGTGTAGGCTGTGTTTACATGAAACTTTGTCCCCTGGTGCAACTGAAACGATCGATAACTGGAAATGGTTATGTTCGGCTACTTGGAAACCATTCATGGACTTGAAGAACATTCAGGACGATTCGAGCGAATGATATGGTCACCCAGATCGCACGACGTTAGTCCCATCGAACATTTATGGTAATCGAGAGGTCAGTTCGTCCACAAAATCCTGCACCGGCAACACTTCCGCAATTATGGAGGGCTATAAGGGCAGCATGGCTTAATGTATATACAGGAGACTTAAACCAGTGACTTGTTGATTCCATTGCACGTCGAGCTGCTGCACTACGCTGCGCGAAACGAGGCCCGGCACGATATTACGAGGTCTTCTCTCACCTCAATGTATTTTGCAAGGAGTAGCCGCACGTACCACTGAATCTACCTGCACGATTTGGGATATATGACGTTTTACGCGTAGGAGTTGGATACTTTAATTAATAGAGGGTGGGGGTGTACTGCAAAGATCTAATAGACAGACCAGAAAAATATTTAGTCTCTTTCATCCTTGCGTTATGGAACGCCACTAGAAGCTTTCGGAACAACAGCGATTCGTTGTGAATGGACTGTAGAGTATTTTGGATGTAGGACGCTTTGTCCAACTACTCTTGCAACAATTTGCCTGGGTCGGCCGAATTGACACACTGCCCAGCGTTTCTTAATTCTTCAGTGCGTAATACCCTTTATATCGTCCACTTTCATCGTCGAACTCATGGTATCCTTCAACAGTATACTTGTTACGCAACAGCCTGTAAATGGACTATTCGCGACAAATTAAGTTTATTTACCCCTCAAAAAGTTATTTCAGAATTCATCCAGAAGGTTGTTTGTTGTTGTGGTCTTCAATCCTGAGACTGGTTTGATGCAGCTCTCCATGCTATCCTATCCTGTGCAAGCTTCTTCATCTCCCAGTACTTACTGCAACCTAGATTCTTCTGAATCTGCTTAGTGTATTCATCTCTTGGTCTCCCTCTACGATTTTTGCCCTCCACGCTGCCCTCCAATGCTAAATTTGTGATCCCTTGATGATCCAGTAGGTGCTGAAATAAATTTAAATAATAATATTATCAAATAGTATTTTTTAAATTTAAATTTTAAGTACGCGAATGGTACTGGTTATTATTTTCGCAGATATACTTAATATCAGGGTTAATAAATTTTCATATATCATGACAGGTTCAGCATCAGATCTGTTGCATTATTTATTTTTTATCGACACCTAAATTGAGAACCCTGTTTCGCACGTAGTTGTAGTTGAAAAGCCTAGAAGCACCAACACCTGGTTTTGCTACAATTGACGATATTCATCTTCTAAACGACCTCAGAATGTCCATAGCAACAGTAATTCAAGTACTTCTTCTTCAACGAATAAGATTTCAGTTCACTAAAGTTCTGTATTCCTACACTGATATGACAAAGTAGTGTATTGACAATAAATGAGTTTTAAATTAACACTGTATTTTGATATTTAATCCGCCGACCGTTTGGTAAATAAGGGTTTAAAATTTTTTTCAAACCTTTCAAATGGTTCAAATGGCTCTGAGCACTATGGGACTTAACTTCTGAGGTCATCAGTCCACTATAACTTAGAACTACTTAAACCTAGCTACCTAAGGACATCACAAAGATCCATGCCCGAGGCAGGATTAGAACCTGCGATCGTAGCGGTCGCGCGGTTCCAGACTGTAGCGCCTAGAACCGCTCGGCCACCACGGCCGGCCAAATCTTTCAGTTGCTAAATAATTGCATTAATAAATGCTTCTGTCACTTCGACCCCTTCCTCTACTAAGAATAGTGGTGTTGTACGTACTGTTGCTTCCAGGGCGACTCTGGAGGCACCCTGCTGCTTGAGGGCGTCGTCGTGGGTCTGGTGTCGTGGTCCTACCGCTGCGCCACCCCTCCCTACCCCACAGTCTACACCAGGGTCTCCAGCTACGTCGATTGGATCGGCCAGCAGATCAGCGTCGGACGTACGGCTCCAGGCCTTCACTGAGCGAGATAACACAGATAATTTCAGTGCCCAGCTCATCTGAAACAAATACAGAAATCAACAAGAGTATTAGCTGGTTGGAGCAACAATAAACTACAATTTTTACCGAACAAAAAGAACCGTTTGAATTTTCCTGAGTAACTGCTCATTCTGAATCCGCGTAGACGCATTCCGTTAGAAATGTGTTGAGCAAGTTTACGAATGTTCCTACTTCATACCTGCTACACTCACACACACAGTTCTGGTAACTTGGTGCATAGCGGTGTCAGTTGAAGACGTTCTAGCAAACACCCATTATTTCAGTTCAGCCAAGCCCAGCCTGTCTTGAACAAAAAGAATGGTTAAGTGGTGTACAGAATGGCTGAAGGAAAAGCAAGGTTATTCTGTATTAGTTCGTTGCAAGAACTGAGGAACAGCTTAATGAGTGTTATAATTATTTACTAATGGACGATTTGAAATTTCTTTCATTACTTTAGCAAATGGCCAAGAAGTAAGTGACGGTTATGAGAAAAGGCATGAAAGACTAATTTGAGTTATGAGGACCTAGTATTTTCCGCTCCAGTACCAGACGATTTCTTTCAAAATGGTTCAAATGGCTCTGAGCACTATGGGACTCAACATCTGTGGTCATAAGTCCCCTAGAACTTAGAACTACTTAAACCTAACTAACCTAAGGACATCACACACATCCATGCCCGAGGCAGGATTCGAACCTGCGACCGTAGCAGTCGCGCGGTTCCTGACTGTGCGGCTAGAACCGCTAGACCACCGCGGCCGGCGACGATTTCTTCTGATATTGTTTATTTTGGACACTACTATTTGTTTATCGGTGTCGGATTCAATGTACTTCATTGTCTCTATTAACTAACTTACACCGCTTGTTTGTCTTCGCAATCTTAATAATTTATGTGACTAACGGGATGTTCCAAAACACATTAATCGAATCTCACAAGACTGCATCTGCTACATGAACGAAGGCAGAAACTTGAGGTAATTTGCAACTTTCTACAAAGCTTTTTATTTTCAAAAGAACCATCGGCTTTTACAAGGGTACATCTTTCACATGCATGCGTATAGAACCTTGGAGAATTTTTTACAATGACGTTTAGAATCAGTTTTCATTTGCCATTCACAAATGTTGAATGTGCCCTCCATCAGCATAACGACCAACAACAAGATATATCTGGGGTGCTGTTACTATGTGGCATTGCAGTTCACTCTTAGTTGATGGAAGGGGAGGCACAGAGAAGTGTCTTTCACAAGCCGCCACAAAAAAACACCCACCTTGAGATCAGACGACAGTCCAGCGCAATAGTGCACTGCGTTAACTGTACGGCCTTTATGACTGACCCAAGTTAGAGGCAGCTCACTGCTAAAGCCACCAACACACGCACCAACTGACCGGCCGACAAACCGGAGTGTGCAGACGCTTTGGCCAACCAACCGATACACTTTTCTTGTCGGGATGTCGGTCGGGAAGGACCACTCGACAGCCGGCATCCACCACTCCAGCCAGCTCAAACAACCACTCCACCCAACAAATTTTCGAATGAAACAAGTTTACTCTTACCAGTCATTGTTTATTTATGTCCATGACGCGTTTCGAAGCTTTTTAAACCCCCATCATCAGGTGGGAACACACTTCTTACTATGGCATATGTGTGTCTTTTGTTACGATTTTGGAGGAACCTGTGGCACTGTCTTCAGCGGTCACAGGTTCCTGTCGTAAACATCACATGTGAACTGTCATATTTTGTAAACAAATATGGCATGAACTAGTAGTAGTAGTAGTTCAAGACGCCATCTTTGTTTACAGAATATGACCGTTTACATGTGATGTTTTATGACAGTGAAAGTAACCTGTGACCACTGGAGACAGTGAAAAAAGTTACTCCAGAATCGTAACAAAAGACACCGATATGTCATACTAAGAAATGTATTCCCTCCTGATGACGGAGGTTTAAAAACCTTCGAAACGTTTTGTTAACATAAATAAACAGTGACTGGTAACAGTAAACTCTTTGTTTAATTCGATGTCAGTAACGGTCATGGTAAAGCCCAACCTAAAATGTTAACGCCAACAAATTTTGCCGTGTTTAGCGCTGTCCTACCAACCACACGACAGACGGTCGTCTTTTGCCACTGCGACGCTGTAATCGCCGAGCAACATCGGTGTGGACTTGTGGAGGCTGCCGCGAAACTGATCGGTCGGTCGGTTAGTGGACCCTAAATTTGTGCGTGTGTAGATGCCTTAAGGAGTGTTCCTACACTCCGCGCCAGGTATCTGAAGGTGTGGCGACCATAAGAATGTAACTGCCGGAGGGCATGCGCGGAGAGGTACTGTTCACCGCTAATGTATGTGGCTGCGTTCAGGTCGCAACGTCTGTCCGTTGTGTGTTTTTCCGTGTTTGTGTTACGAAATTATTCCATCTGTTAGTACATACTTCAACAAAAATGAAAGGCCGGAAACTGACTAGTCGGTTCGGAAGATTGTACATAAAATTTTATTGATTATGGAAGGTGAGCGCACTCAGGGAAGTTCAACTGAGAGACAAAGTGCCCACAGATGTTTCGTGTAGCAGTCTCCAGAAAATTAAAAGGGAAGCGAGGTTATCGGAATCTGGCGGAAGACGGAGAATTGTAACTTCAGATAAAAAACGCAAATGCAAAAGAATTATGGACATTGATACTTTTGATGAGACCATTGTTAAGAGGACTGTTTACAACTTTTATTGTCCGAGAAACGAGTGGCTACAGTGGATGGAGTTAAACAAAATTTGAAAGAAAGACGAACGGAAAAAATTTTGTTACATGATTATCCATTTTTTCTGGTTTCTTCTTTATCTCTTCCTAAAACCTCTTAATTCTTTCACTGTCTTCCTGTTTCCTTTGCTCTGTCCATATTTTGCCGGTTTCCTTCCTTTCCTTTACTTGAGATTTCGTGTCCATCATTTTTTTTCCTGAATTTGTCTCTGCCGGCCGTGTGGCCGAGTGGTTCCAGGCGCTTCAGCCCGGAACCGCGCGACTGCTACGGTCGCAGGTTCGAATCCTGCCCCGGGCATGAACGTGTGTGATGTCCTTAGGTTAGTCACGTTTAAGCATTTCTTAGTTCTGGGGGACTGATGACCTCAGATATTAAATCCCACAGTGCTCAGAGCCATTTGAACCATTTTTGAATTTGTCTCTTTCATGTATAATATCAATGTTGACCTCTGCTTGATTTAGGTCTTCTTCTATTTCTTGAAAGCAATTGATTTATTTGATTGAACTGTTTACTACATCAAAAAACCTCTATGTAAGTCTGTTGCTGTTAATCGTACATATGTGTCCATAGAATGTTACTCCATGTTTTCTTACCGTTTCTCCGTATTCATATAATTCTTTGGTTGGTCTCTTCATCCACATCATCTCTGTGTACTGCTTCAACAATTTTTTGGAAAATTTTTCGATCTACTTTTTTTTGTCTCTGTGATGCCTGATGCTCAGTTTCTGGCCGTTTCTGATGCGTAGAGTGCTTCTGGTAGTATAACTGTAATGTAGTGCCTGAGTTTAGACTCTCTTGAAATATTTATTTTGTTGTGGTGTGGCCATGTGCGCTTTTACGGTTTCTTAAGTTTTTCTGTTCTTTTTTTATATTGGATGCCTTGTTTGATCCTCCTGTTTGTACATATTCCCCAAGGTATTTGAATTTTTCCACTCTGTTAAACTTTCCATATTTTGTGTACATGGCTTGGTGGTTGTTGTTCTTTCTCTCCATGTATTGCGTCTTCTCATACGATATCTGTAGACTTATTTTCGAAGAGACTTCTTTTGAGTATTCCAGTGCTTCTTTAGACGTTTTAATTTTTTACTTCTTTACTACTAACTTAATTCTATTCGCCACACAGTTTGTATACAGTTCCCACATACACCACTGACTGTGCGTGCGTAATTTTATCGTTGTACGAGACATAGTTCAGGGGATATAATGTGATAAACGTTTAGATTTGTGCAAAACTAGCTTTTGCTCGAAATGACACGCAGTAAAATCACTGCATCACACATAACGTTTCAGTTTATTGCATCGTTACTACTAACTCTATTCGCAACATAGTATCTACACATATCACAGAATGTACCTGCAATCTATATCATTGTGCGATACATACCTCGGGACATATGACGTTATAAACCCTGATGAGTGATGAACTAGCTTATACCGAAAATGGAGCACAAAACACGCTGTTCATATTCGTTCAGTGTTGCATAATGAGAGCACTTAGTGACTTCCAAAAAACTTCAAGCATAATTTTAAATATTTCCTAAACCTTTTCTCGCTTACATGCTCAAAAGCAAATATTTATCACATCTTCTCATTTGTAATCAGACGTTTGAAGCTGCTTCATACATGGGAATACAACTCTGTAAATAATTGGGGGCTTGGTGTTTGAACATGTACAAAATTAATTCGTTGAAACGACAGGCGTCACCGTAAAACTCGCCATACACACACATGAGAAATGGTTGTCGGCACGAGTTCTCTTCAATGCATCCGAACATTAACATAAACGCTAACGCATTGTGTGGCATGTGCACTATACTGGAATATATGTTAGGATTTTGTATGTCCGTCCTACTGATGGAAGGTTTGTGAGACTTCGGCCGTTCATTTTGTAACAAAATAAAACACCTGCAGCCGTCCTTTCGATGTTATTTACCTTCAGGCCTTCAGCCCCTCAGTATTAGTTAAGGCCTGAAGATGTGTGCTGATCACCGAAAGTGTCTTCTGTGTAATAAAATAACATCGAAAGGACGGAAACAGGTGTTTCGTTTTATTACACATACATTAGGTTGGTGGACAAGTTCGTAGCGCTTTTGTTTTGCTTTTTGATATTCAAATTGCCGTAGGTTTGTATATCGACTGACATTTTTTAATTTTAGTTCTCTCTTGCTATTTCAGTTTATATATTGTCATTTTGTAATCTGCAGACAGTGACTGTAGCTGTGGACGCTAGGAAATGGAATGCCAAGTGGAGAAATCAGAACATTTCTACATATTCTTCTGTCTGAGTTCAAAAGAGGGGTGCCAGCAGCAGAGACAGGCAGAAACATTTGCGTCGTGTATGCGGATAATGTCACTGGACAAAGCACGACAAGACAATCATTTTCTCTCTATAAGGAGGATCGTTTTGATACTAGTGACTCTCCACGTTCAGAAAGACCTTCGGAGTGTGATGAAGACAGTTTAAACGCATTAATCCACAAGGATCCAGGACACTTTACTCGAGAGCTGGCAAATGTGATGAAATGTGATCATCCACCATCGTGTGACGTTTACATGCAATGGGGAATATTAAAAGATCTGGTGTATGGGTAATGGATGCTCTTAGCCAAAATCACAAAAATCAATGTGTGGAGCGTGAACAACACCGACCATTGCAATGCTGTATCGTTACCGGTGACAAGAAATGATGTCTTTATGCTAACATAAAGAAAAGAAAGGAATGGTTGAGCCCCGAAAGAAGCAGCAATTCCCCATTCAATGACTTGCGCGCACCCCAAAAGATAACGTTATGCATCTGGTGGAAGAGCGCCGATGGGGTGCACTCGAATTGCCTTCCTGCGGTGCAACCATCACTGCTGGCGTTTATTGTCAACAACTGAGACGTCTTGCAGATTCAATTCAAGAACAACGACCAGGAAGACTGCGTGAAGTGATGCTACTCCACGATAATACTCGGCCACATTCTGATAGACTGACAAAAAACGCTATACAGGAGTTGGGTTGGGAAGTCATTCCGCACCAGATCTTGCGCCTTGAGATTTTCACCTTTTCCGCTCTCTAACGAACATCCTTCAAGGAACTTCCTTTCCACATGAAAATTCGTTACTAACACAGCTCGACGTGTTCTTCGCCTGAAAACCACGTGGTTTCTAAAGTCGCGGAATGGAAAAGTTACTCCAGAGGTGGCAGACTGTTGTAAATAGTGAAGGAGCATATTCTCTTATGTGTATCCGTCGTTTTTATTAAACTTACGGAAAAGCTCTACGACCTTGTGCACCAACCTAATACAACATTTTTTTGATTCTTGGACTATGTATAAAACCCAAATTTGTAAATGATAATCTAAACAGGTGTTCTTTAATGTTGAAGATTATGTTCTCTTATTGTATTACATTAGAAAATGATTTGTTTATAGGGTCGATTTTATAAATAGTATTGCGGTATATACACCCATGATCTA
The DNA here is from genome assembly GCF_021461395.2 of Schistocerca americana. Lineage (NCBI taxonomy): Eukaryota > Metazoa > Arthropoda > Insecta > Orthoptera > Acrididae > Schistocerca > Schistocerca americana. The sequence goes on along the minus strand of NC_060119.1, from coordinate 1,157,118,993 downwards.
GGAGTAGCGTATTTACTAGCAATCAAAATCTCTTGGCCTGCGGTTTCGATCGCAGCCAGTGCTTAATTTCTGAATAAAAACCATGAGAGATTGCGACCAAAAACTCCTAGTATAAGGAGCCACCCTCGTTCCGCCAACGGCCTTGTCAAAGAGGGTGGACCGGCGGACAGAGGTCCATGGCACTCTCCTGCTCTCAGACTGGGAAACTGCCTCAAAAGCAGGTGAATCAGAAGTGATTGACGTCATGAAGATACAAAATGCAACGGATTCAATTGCATTAAAGACACAGGACATGTGACCTGTAGCAGGAAAAGTGACATAAGGATCTCTTCGTTGCCAAAAGACTGCAGGACTGCCACGTTCATATGATGTGGCGACCCAGAAATAACTTTCCACAGTGTTACATGTTCTAGCTGTTTATAAATATGAGAAAAAATTGTGTCTAAGCTTTAGGGAAACACGGGTAGTATATGAAGGGGTGTGAAAGGTAATGCCTCCGATTTTTTTATGTGAAAACCCTTAAAGATTTTTAAATACAACAAACATTATTAACGTTTTAGATATTTATTCTTCATGTATACGTATTTATTCCTCAACAGAGTCACCCTGGCGACGAACACATTTCTCCAAACGAGAGATCAATTTGTTGATACCATCACTGTAGAATGTTTGACTTTTTGACTGAACCACAACCTCATCTCTGCTTGCATTGCTTCATCACTATCGAAGTGAAGTCCTCAAAGCTGTTCTTTAAGTTTTGTAAACAGATGAAAATAATCGATGACATTGAACCCAAGGCGTTGCAGATGTCGCAGTTCTCAAGTGTGGTCTAGCTTTGTTAGACTAAAGGAGAGGCCGCTCCATGTGTGGGCGAACTCATCGGCGGTTTGAAATTTTACTACGCGTACTGCTTCTCACGCACCACATAGTTATGTTACACACCGCCGTTTTACAAGCTACAATTTGGAGCTCTCTAGCGGCAAAGAGCTGCAAACCTGTGGGTACGATGAATGGAGATGTACGGTGTTAATAACGTTTGTTCTATTTAAGAAGCTCTAAAGATTTGACATAAAAAATTCAGAGACATTACTTTTAAGCACGCCCTCGTACAACACACACTGCTCTCAGAAACAATCTGAAAAGTTTGTAAGGGTATTGCATAGTAGTTTGTGCTGAGAAATAATTGTTAATAAAAAAATCGATAAGTTGCGCCGTTCACAAGTTAATTGGCATTGAAGTTAGCCAATCTGGCGGTTGCGCGTGAAAATTTAAGCTCTCCGCCAACCACGATTAATTTCAGTTGTTCTCATAACGTAGACGATAGAGTAGGAGACTGTTCAGAACTTGGCCCGGGTTCGATCCTTATTACTGTCCCATATTCAGTTTATGAATCGCTCTATTTTTCGGTTTTAGGAAACCAAACGCTGAACACGTTTGGCGACACCGTCTCTGGCATTCAGTTTGAATTTGCAAGCACAACGGTCTGATTGGCTAACGTCTGGGCTAATTAACTCGGAAGCGGCACAACTTTTGTGTTAACTATTATATCTCTGCAGAATCTGCTCCGGAACCACCGTTACAAGCTTTTCAGACTCTTTCTGACAACACTGTATATAAGAACACAGCACGAAAAATAAGAATGGAAGACCAAGAGCGAACTATTCGATTGAGAAGGGATGCAGTTTTTCTCGCCAACAGTTAAATGTTTGCATCGAAGAAGCAATGAAGGAAATAAAAGAACTTAAAGAGTGGGTTAAAATTCATGGTGAGAGCACATCAGTGACAAGATTTGCTGATGACTTGGCAATATTCATTGAGAGTTAGTTCTATGTTCGATGAACAATGTGAACGACACTTCTATCGAGATAATGTACATTAAGTCAGTTTACAAGATCTGTATACGTAATTAGTGTCAACATTAATGAACACGTTATTTTTAGCCCTACTCATGAAGCTATACTTAAAACCAACTTTTTTGTGACCTTTGAATATGACCTTTTCAAAGAAGGAAGTAAAAAGCGCAAACAATGTTTCAAAAATTGAAAACTGTCAGAAATGCCAACAGCACTCTCAAAATATATCTAACAATCATCATCTAAGAAAAAAAAACTCCACAGATATACAAACAACAAAAATAGATAACTATCAGGCACATCACTGGACAGGGACGTAAAACATGATCATGGTAAACGAAACATGCTAGAATATGAGGAAATTGAGGCAAAACTTCGTCCAAGCTGGCTTGAAACTATAAACGTATAACAAACAGGTCTACGCTTAGTGGCACAATTCATTCATCCAAATACATACAAAATATGCTACCCGACTGTTTAGCAGACGGATTGTACGATCCTCCAGACCGAAAATCTACCATCTGACGAAAGCGAACCCTCCAATCTCTTATAGTGACAAGTACGCGCAGAGGATAGGACTTAAATGTGGGAAAAGGTTACAAGCACCTAAGGAGACCACACGGATGCGTCTACTGCGACCCCAGAGATACTACACCGAAATACATTGCACATACTAGATATCCACTATGAAGGTCGTACGATTAAACTGTACGAGGAGTACTGTACTTAATGCAGAACTTGGCAGGCTAATGAACGAAGTACAGGCGGACTTCACCTGTCTACAGGAAGCCTGTAAGCGTAGTGCTAGAATACCTTATCTCCCAAGGCTCTATACGATAATCACATGGGAAAGAGATGTCAAAGCAGTAATCTTCGCGGCAAACACACAGATCACCCAACCAAAGACTGCACAGCTCTGTACAGAATACATTGAAATATCTGAAATCACACTGGGACGGGAAGCATCAATATATACACATTACTCTATGATGTCGAGCCATTTGCAGACTGAACAAGGGAGGAAGAACGTTTCTCTAGGGGAAAGAATTACTCTTACTCACGGGTGCAGACGTCCGCTCAACACTGCGGTATGCTGAAAGGCAAGATGCCAAATGAAAAACTGTAGACGATGTAATAAACGAGTGTAACATTTTGGTGTAAACATGGAAGGGCAATCACCGGCATACGAGGGTTGAATGAAAAGTAATGCCTCCACCTTCGTTAATTGGGTTTGGATGGGAATATTTTAATAAATCAAACGCAGAAATAAACCTTAGAATGTGATCTTTAGTTACCAATATTCTCTTTTCCACATAATCACCAGCCAATTGTATACATTTCAGCCAACTATGAACAAGTTTCTTGAAAACATCGCGGAAGAAGTCGACACTCGGTTTCCGCAACCAAAGTCTCACTGTTCTCTCAGCGTCTTTATCAGAAGCATAATGATGTCCCCGCAGATACTCTGTCATTATCGGGAACAGATGGAAGTCAGGCGGCGCTAAATCTGGACTGTATTGAGGAGCTCCTGGCAAATTTCAGGTGTGTGCGCTTTCATTTGAGGAGTCAGCATCCGGGGTACCGATAGCGCACAGACCTTTCGATAGCCAAGCAAAGCAATAATGGACCCACACGTTCTTGTGAAATGCCGATTGTGCTTACAGTTTCTCTCTGAGTGATACGACGATCGTCCTGAATCAATCTGTCAGCATTTTGTTTGTGAAACTCGGTGGTTGCTGTCACAGGACATCCAACTCTTTGTTTGTCACACAAGTCAGATGTTCCCGCCTCAACATCTTTAAACTGACACGCCCAACGACGCACAGTACTCACATCAACATAATCACCACAAAAATTCAATGACTGCACGACATGAACTGCAGCGCGTCTCCTAGGTTCGTGACCACATCAATTGGACCCTAGATGATCTGTCAGCCGTGGCATGGCAGATGAATCCTGATTTCAGTAGGTAAGGACTGATGGTATGGTTCAAGAGTGGCGGAGAAACCAATGAAGCCATTGACCCAAAAAGTCGACAAGGCAATGTGGAAGCTGGTGGTGGCTCCATAATGGTGTTGGCTGTGTTTTCTTGGAATGGACTGCGTCCTCTGTTCCAGATGAAACGATCAGTGACTGGAAATGGTTAGGCTACTTGGAGTTTATTTGCGGCCATTGATGGTGTTTCATATTCCCGAAAAATCGCGGAATTTTTATGGACGACAGTGCGCAGTGTCAGGACATACTCGACAGTCCGAACGAATGATTTGGTCACCCAGGTCGCCCGACGTGAATCGCATCGAACATTTATGGGACGTAATCGAGTGGTCAGTTCGTGAATAAACTCTTGCTCCGGTAACTCTTTCGCAATTATGGAGGGCTATTAGAGGCAGCTAGGCTCAAAATTTCTGCAGGGGATATCCAACGGCTTGTTGATTCTATGCTACGCCAAGTCGATGCACTACGCCAGACAAATGGAGGTCCGACAAAATATGAGGAGGTATCGCTTCTCACCTCAGTGTGTTGTTGAAATGCAGGATGCTATCCTTTAGCTAATGGATACATGATTAGTGTAATACACGTCACTAATTGGTAAGTTTTGGACAATGCAACCCACAATGATCACAATGCAATAATAATAGAGTAAGTCACATAAAAATACACCAGTAGACGCACTTAACAACACCAGTGATGGATACTAAGTAGAGATAACAGCCAAACGTTAAATTGCACGATTGAAGACTTCTCATTACTTACACTGAAGCGCGAAAGAAACTGGTATAGACTATGCATATTCAAATATACAGATATGTAAACAGGCAGAATACGGCTCAGTGGTCGGCAACGCATACATAAGACAACAAGTGTCTAGCGCAGTTGTTAGATCGGTTACTGTTGCTACAATGGCAGGTCATCAAGATTTAAGTGAGTTTGAACGTGGTGTTATAGTCAGCGCACGAGCAGTGGGACACAGCATCACCGAGGTAGCGATGAATTGGGGATTTTCCCATACCACCATTTCATGAGTGCACCGCGAATATCAGGAATTGAGCAAAACATCAGATCTCCGACATCGCTGCGGTCGGAAAAAGATCCTGCAAGAACTGGAATAACGACGACTGAAGAGAATAGTTCAACGTGACAGAAGTGCGACCTTATGGAAATTGCTGCAGATTTCAATGCTGAGCCATCGGTAAGTGTCAGCGTGCGAATCATTCATCGAAACATCATCGATATGGGCTTTCGGAGCCGAAAGCCCACTCGTGTACCCTTGATGACTGCACGGCACAGAGCTTTACACCTTGCCTGGACCCGTCAACACCGACATTGGACTGTTGATGATTGGAAACGTGTTGCCTGGTCGGACGAGTGTCGTTTCAAATTGGATCGAGCGGATGGAATTGTATGGGTATGGAGACAACCTCATAAATCCATGGGCCCTGCATGTCAGCATGGGACTGTCGAAGCTGGTAGAGGCTCTGTAATGGTGTGGAGCGTGTGCAGTTGGAGTGGATAGGTACGACTCTGACAGGTGACACGTGAGCAAGCATCCTGTCTGAACACCTGCATCCGTTCATGTCTATTGTGCATTCCGACGGACTTGGGCAATTTCAGCAGGACAATTCGACACCCTACACGTCCAGAATTGCTACAGAGTGGTTCTAGTAACACCCTTCTGAGTTTAAACACTTCCGTTGGTTACCAAACTCCTCAGACACGAACATTATTCAGTATATCTGAGATGCCTCGTAACGTGCTGCTCAGAAGAGATCTCCATCCCTTCGTACTCTTACGGATTTATGGACAGCCCTGCAGGATTCATGGTGTCAGTTCCCTCCAGCACTACTTCAGACATTAGTCGAGTCCATGCCACGACGCGTTGCGTCACTTCTGCGTGCTCTCGGGGGCCGTAAATGATGTTAGGGAGATGTACCAGTCTCTCTGGCATTTCAGTGTACTACCCATGATGCACACGTAGGAACTAACGTACTACAAGGGCTCAAACTGTAGCAGTCCCACAAAATAACAATAGAAGAAAATAGAAACTACTGCGGCCTCCATCGCTTGTGAGACTAAAAAGGTTTTACGTAAAAACAGACAATACTATCAGAGACAGCATACAGCGCAAACAACGATGCCAAAATGATGACAAGGAAGACGGAAGACGACTGGGACAATTTTGTCGGAATGAATCTTCAAAATGAGACCAACGGTAACGTCAGCACTAAAGCGGCCAGGCGATGCAACAATACGGGACTGGAGGTGAGCAGCTGAACATCTACTCATATTGAGCAAGCTCTTTCCGGAAGATGACCATACATACGCCCAACAACATCACGCGGACATTCGTAGGCAAATGAATAATATTTAATAAAACGATGGAGTCACCACCCCGTTCGCTCCGAAGCATGTTGCGCTGGCAGTCGTGAAACTTAAAGACAGGAAAGCTCCGAGGTCAAATGGTGCACACTCTGAAAACATGAAACATGCCGTACCACAGATTATTCGTTTTTTTTTTTTTTAACGGACTCACTTAATGATGAATTGCAACAAGGAATAATACGCACCAGTGGGAGTCAGAAAATGCAGTGATCTTTAAAAACTCCGAGGACAGAGACCCAACTGACCCCACGACGTACAGACCAATCTGCCTTCTAAACATGCTGACTAAGGTTCAAGAGAGGCTGCTGCGTGTCAGACTACAAACACACAGGTGGCGCCATGGCCCCAGGTCACACCAGTACGATTTCAAGCCACGGAAATCAATAAACGAAGCAGACAATCGGGTATTAGAGATAATTCAAAACGTGCAAGACATATGTGCTGCTGCAGTGTTAGCTGATATCACTGGCGCTTGCGACAACAATTGGTGGCCTGCGCTATTCGCAAGGTTAAGAGACATGCAAGTTCCAGCTGCACTATGTATCAGCCTACGTGTTTGGTTGTTGTAAACATAGGGTTGTGAGCAGCCACCCAAAGGCTGTACACAACATCACCAAAGGCTACCCACAGGGATCGATATGTGGGCCCATATTCTGGGATACTGTCATCGAGCCGCTCTTAAACAACTTAAACGGAGATGAAAGAGTAAATGGGGTAGCAGCATATCCTGACAAGCTACTGGTCATGGTGTCTATGAACTCCATAGCACAATTAAAGAATAAAACCACATAACTTCTCGAGAGAGTGAGTGACCACGAACTCACGATTGCAGCATATAAAACAGTAACTTATTACTTAAACAAAAATACAAAAAAAAATCAGACTAACAAGATACGTGGGTATACATATCGATGAAAAACTGCCATTTAAAGACCGCACAAGACTTATTATACACAACGGAAAGAAACTGATGCATAAATTGGCAAGACTGAATGCGACACAATGCGGACTACTGCTAAAAATATTATGCACATATCACATTGCCCTGTTCTAGTCTATCGTATGTTTCGTGGCGAGTGCCTGGGGGCATCGACTGTGCCTGACGACATACTACAGTCTTGTGAGGCGAGGGCAAAGAAGCATACCACTTAGGATATCGGAGGCGTTTGACACACGGTCGGTTCATGCACTGTACGTGCTGTTGCCATCGTGTCCCAGTAACGTCACCATCTGTCAAAGAGTGGCAGCATACTGACTGCAAATGGTGAAACGAAACTGCTACTCATAAAAGAAAAATTAATTAATTAATTAACTTGCTTTTTGACTTTTTTGTCTTTGACACAGATGAGACAGGTACTGCATTCAAAAAGCTCTCTTTTGAATTTTTTGCCTAGATGCATTCATTATAAATTTTTTACCCGTCTAAAATAAAAGAAATCTGTGCAAAAAATTGACTATTGATAAATATGTTTTCGTTCTGGCTGCTGTAAGGAGAGAACGGGTTAGGTACAGGACGAGTTGGCGGTCTGAGGTTTCCGCTTCTCCAGTTCTCAAGGAACGGAGATGTGTTAGCGTTAGAGAAAACTGCTACAGCTCCTAATGAAGACTCCGTCTCTCTCTTGGCCACAAAGGTACTCACAGTCACCGTTAAGATTTTCTGGAAAACGCTTTCAAGTTAAGAAGGTTGAACAAACGGTGGCAGTCTGGTATCTTCTGACTGACAAACTGGTCACTTAGAGTACATGCTGAACACACAAGCTGACAGCGAAAATTGCGCGTCGCTCAGACCGTGATAGTAGCAGATTCTCCCAGCATTGCTAATTCGCAAAGAAATCACTGTGCACTGCATTTCAAAACATACTAAGAGTTTTTTTGAAGGTCCGGGGATCCAACATCGAATAAAACGATGTTTACCTTTTTCACAAATTCAATTTTTATTCTTGATAATCGCGATTACATGTTGGCCTCTGCACTTCACATTAATTCTATATGCGAACTTATCTCCAACAAAAAAAACACAATGTCCAATCGGCATTACTTATTTCCAACAATTACAAGAAAACATAGATGCTCCTCTTTTTTCAGCAAAGCTCCTTATCGTCAGAGCAAAGAGCGTTGTATCAAATTCCGGAGCGCATCTTCGATAGTACTCGCAGCCGGAATATTACAATCGTATTACATTACGTAGGAACATTACAAGGATTAGACCCGTGCCCTTGCGTACGGGACTACAAGCCCCACCGCCACACCTTCACTTGCCCATGTTAGGCACAATTCTTCTGCCTGACTCATGTAGTACTATCACCGTCAGAGGGTGGTACGGGACTACAAGTCCCACCGCCACACCTCCAAAGTGAATTGCAGTGACGGAGTCACTGCCCTGTGGAAATTTACTGCCTCACCAACACAGTTGGACCGCAATAGACCGGTGATGCTGTATTGTAACATATCACCCCGGACTACAAGTCCATTAAAAAAAAAAAAAAAAAAAAAAAAGGATTAGCGTGAGAAGGTACTTGATGTTAAGGTGAAAGAATTACAGAGAAGGGTAATTTTAAGGATTGGTGGGATGACATGCGGCAAAGAAGCGTAACTGGAATGGTTGGTAGATTGTCACTTGGCAAAGAGGAAAGGATATTAATGATAGGCGATGGGCAAACTGAAATGCATAACTCTTTCGAAACAAATGAAACAGGACAGTGTAACGTTTCAAATCAGTTTGTGTTTTATAATCGTAAAGGCCTTCACATTATATAATCTTGAATAACTTTCGCTTAGCGTCTTGGCAGTTCCGTATTTCCTGTAGCAAACGCGCTGTTTTCGTGTCACGTGACTTTCACACTTTCCAATTGGCTGAGGACAGACTTCATATGTTTGACATAACAGATTTTGCCAAACTCGTTTCCCTGTATTCTGCTGCCTAATTTTGAAAGGTTTTATGAGTGATTGTATGTGCTTTTGAAAAGGCATATAAAAAAAAAAGGTTCAAATGGCTCTGAGCACTATGGGACTTAACATCTGTGGTCATCAGTCCCCTAGAACTTAGAACTACTTAAACCTAACTAACCTAAGGACATCACACACATCCATGCCCGAGGCAGGATTCGAACCTGCGAGCGTAGCGGTCGCGCGGCTCCGGACTGAGCGCCTAGAACCGCTAGACCACCGCGGCCGGCAAAGGCATATCATGAGATATAATTTATTGAGATAGCATTGTGGGAAGCGAGGCACTGAAGTAACCTTTATGAGTGTGTCACTCACACTTCTCTTACAGTTAAATTTTCCGTTGTTTGTCACACAGAGCAGGATGCGAAATGACTGATGCACACAGATCAAGAAGTTACCATAATAGACTGGTGCATGTAGCACAATGGTCAAGTGTGACAGTTTTTCATCAAACATTCAGAAGTTAGCTGGATACAGCTCATAATATGTACACATCATAGAACTGAAAAACATGTTACAACATTTCAAGGTAACTGAAATGCAGAGATCGGTATGTTTCCATGAAGTATAAAATCCAGACTAAAATTTAAAAGAATTCATACCGTGTAATGCCTTTGTAGTACCTGTATCATGGCAGATCTTGCTCTGCACCGCTTACACTTCTTGCAAAAGAAGTTTGTTTGAGATACGGGTATATGGTGTTCCCGTAAGTACTCACAGCAAGCAGATTGTAACTTTGACGCAGTCTGTCCAGCCATGGCTGGTGAGCGACGAAGACCTAGTAATAAATGGTAATAAATGATATATTATCATTTTAGTATAAACTTACCCAGGAAATTAGAGATGAAGTTAAGATGCTGTTGAAATGCAATTTTTATCACAGTATCTGAACGCCAAAAACAAAAGTATCGAAGTACCATTGTTGATTTGCCTGAGAATTACTCATGGTACACAAGTATTAAGATGTCTATAGTGTAATAACCAAACATAGCACATTTAGAAAAATAAACACACAAACATCAATCAGTTAATTATTCTCAAACACGTAAATATATAACATATTCAAAAAGATTAAACTCACTGAATGGTGAGGAAAAACGCAAGTGTCTTGTGTGTGCAACAAATTTGAGGAAAATGTGCTTGTAAGGAAGCTACTTGTAAGATTTAGTGGACTAAACAAAGTACAGTCAAATACAAATTCAGTGCACATTGTCCAGAGAAGAACAAAATCAAATGAAATTTTACTGTTTCATTTCTGAGTAGATCTACTGTACCTATTCTAAGTTTTAGTTTAGAAATATCATTTTTTATGCTTTTTCACTTGAAAGATGGGATCGTCTGTCAGTTATTGTTTGACCCTGCTTTGAAAATATGCGCTCACATGGGACAGAGGTGACCATAATACAAAGACGTCATTTCATTATTTCAAACAGCGTAGAAAACAACACATGATTTTCTTTCCACAACAGCAATGGATCTTGTGATTCGTGTATCAGTGGCATCTTCATATATTTATCAAGCTCGACTATATTTGCAGCACTTCGATTGTCTACACTTTGGATCAAGCCTCATACTGCTTGGTCCAAATCTTGCCAAAAATTGCCACTGCTAGAGTTGAATGTGCTGACAACAACTGGTTTGGCTGGTGGTGGATTGTTTGTAGAACACTGAGTGGTTTCCTGTCATATTGCACAGAACTTGTTCATTATGGCGTATTTTGTTTCTTTTAATTGATGCACAGTTTTTGGAAATCCATGCTACCTGAAGCGAGGATCCAATAATGTTGCTTCACAAGCAATTGCTTTATCTGCAAACTTTTGAACGAGATGGGTACAGATTCCATACTCAAGGTTACCAACTACTGTATTAGTGGCTTGATTGCTGTAATCTGAGTTTTTCAGTCTCAGACAATGACTTTGTAAACTTTTGCTTAATAAGACAACTTTTGACAAGGTTACATTTCTTTCTATGCTAATTTCTGTTGTGACTTCTTCAAAAGGAGATAGTATTTCACAAGATTTTTCAGTAACTGAATAGTCTTCAATGGACAGTTTTGTTTGTGAATCCACACTGAGCATGGTGAGGGTGCTTTGCAAAGGCTCTTTGATTTTCAAAAGCCTGTCAAACATTTCATACGTGGAATTCCATCTCATAGGGCAATCTTGTTTCGGTGTTAAAATAGGGAAGCCCATTTGTTTCTGAATATTGTGTAATTTTTCAAGTGCTTGAGGACTTCTTTTGAAAAAGTCCATTATTGACTTCACTTTTGCCCTTGTGTCTGTAAATGGTTCAAGGTGTGTTTGGACAATTAAATTCAGTGTATGTGAAAAACAAGATACAAGCCACCATTTGCACATCATCACTGCCTTCACCACATTAGGTGCATTATCTGTAGTGCAAGCTACAGTTTTATTGGAAATACCCCAAGTTGAATTCACATTTTTTAATTCACAGGAAATGTTTCTTGCTGTATGCTTGTCATAGAATGTAAAACTAAATAACAGATATGACTTCAGATTGTATTTTTCATCAATGAAGTGAGCAGTCACTGCAATTTAATTCTCATTTTTGACGGATGTCCATCCATCAGTCATAATGCACATGTAGGATGCAGTTTGCAAAGCAGATCTTACTCACACTAGTGTGTTGTCGAACACTTGAGGGAGTAAAATGTTGGAGAGTGTTTCTAAACCCTACACTCTCAGCCACATTAAATGGAAGATATTCTTTAACAACAAGTCACAAAATCAGTTCGTCTATTTTGGCTGATTTGGATGAAGGCACTGGTCTCAATGCAAATCCACTAATCTTTGTTTGTCTAATGCACCTACCCAGAATTGAACCGGTGGAAGTGCTGGCTTGCACAGATTGTTCGTCTTGGCGCACAGGGGCTGAAATGGCAGATTCCTAAACAGTTGCTGTGAAAACTGAACTGGCTTCGCCACTGCCCAGATTCATAAAAACTGGTTTCGAACGAGTTCCACTTAAAGTAACTGTTGGATGCTTGTGTCCCAAGCGTCTGTTTAAGCAAGAAGTTGAACTGCTTTTAAACGACAACACTGCTGAGCACAAATTACATTTAATGTTCTCAGAATTCATCTTCATAAAATAATCCCACACCGGGCTTCTTAACGCCATAGCATCAGACAAGAACCAACACGAACGGAACTGGAGGCGGGAACAAACTGCAGAAACAACAGATATGCTACTGGGATTGCCACATTTCGTTACTATGGATAATATACCCGTCCTGCTAATTTCCACGCACACAAAAGGAATCTAGGTTCACTAATAAGGCCACGTAATTCGAATAAATAACAATATATAAAAGAAAAAAAATGTTGTCCCTCAAGGTGTTTTGAACCATTAATATAAATCCACCATGCTTCTCAACCCTTCTCGTTCACCATTTCTTTAATATAAACAGCGCCCGTACAAAGCTCCAATTTTTACGCAGTCCAGTCTTTACGCAAGGTCATTTCATGGGGAAAGATTCTATACCTTTCACTTTTTAAATCGCCCTCTTCAAAATGTATTGTTGTCGGTTGCATTATCGCCGTCTTTTTTTGTTCTTGACTCTTATTGACCCACGTGGTTTCCTAGACCGCGCCTCGTGAACTTCGTACCAGTTTCCTCCAGTACAGTACAAAATGTGTTCGCTGGAACGTGTCAGTTTTAATGATCCAAAGTTTTGGTAAATTGTCAGTTGACGGCTGGAGGAAGATGTCAGGCATAAAAATCAAGAAATAGACGAAGAAGACGACGATTTTACAAAAACCAATGATCACAAGAGGAAAATTTTCAGGACAATTCTGGTTGGGATCTTACTGCTACTCCAATAAAATATATAAAGTGTTAATTAAAATAAAATGTGTTGTGAGTGGTGATAAAGAGAATCGTAGATTCCATCACAGACTTTGTTTTTGCACCTGTCGAGGACAGCTTGTAAGTGTAAATTTAAACACTATAATTTAATTTTATGTGAATATTAACTTGCTGCATAGATACTACAATTTATATGAATGTGAAATTTAGTTCTATAACAGTACCTTTATGAGCACTACTTAAAAAACCAGACAAAAGTATGTTAGTTTGTGTGATAAAAAGTAAAGTACAGGAGACTTTATTTAGGGCAATACGACCAACAAGACGTATTTGAGCAACACTTAAATAATTGTGAAAATAAATTTTAAATAAATTGAGTGAAAAATTTCGAGTGATTTTTCTCCTTACATCTCGGCTTAAACGTGTGGGTCCCAGAGACCATACGTCATGGCATGTGTAAAAGTAAAGTCGCCTCGTGAGTTAAGGAATACTGCAACACAGTTGCAATCAGAGGCCTAAGACCAAGGTCTGAGTATGACGACAACGGACAAATTATACGACAACCGGATAAATGGTATGAACTGAACAGTATACTTGACGATGTGTCACAAACCTTATACGGGGCATGTAGAAAGGCGACCATACACAGTCATCTGAGTAGACACACAAGAAACCTGATGACAGAACCCATGGAATGACAAACAAAGTCACAGACTCAGACGCCGGTGCCGATAGAAAAAAGGGAATACATATCAATACATAAGATAATATTAACAATTATAGATTTAGAACTATCATTACTGATCCGTATAGCTACCATCTGTATAACTCTTGCACAAAATAAGAAAAAAAGGTACAGTTAGTTTTAGTAACAGTTAACAGATAGTAAAAACATACACACAAATAAGTTCACATTATTTTAAGATAGTAAACATAAAAGGTAACTAACCTAGATGTAGGATCACGCCATCTGAGGGCGAGAGGCTAACAATATTGCTGAGGTCCTCGGCCTTGGATAGCGAGCAGGAGAAGATAATGTGATGGCTGCCCAGGACGGAGGGGGGTCAATGTCTTTCTGTCGTTCTCCATCCATCGGTCATGGCATTCTATAAATCGAAACTTATCCCTGTCTTCCTATAGTTTTAATACATAAATTGTTGATTTAAAGCATTTCCATTTCCTAATTTGTTTTGAGTTTATGAGTATTTAAAGCTGTAACAAGATTGAAGCCTTATTATGAGTGCGGAGCCGTCAGCATGGATTGGCAGGAAGGCGGAAGCCACATGTTTGTTTGCGTGGAAGGGCTTGGCGGATTGATGGGCAACTTGAGAGGTGGTTTGCATGTGGGGTTTACTTCCAAAGAACTTTAAAACAAGAAAAATATGACAATGACTAAATTGCTTGCTGGCGAAGTGGTGAGCATGGGGCCACTGCTATTCCTGTCTGTGGAATAGGCAGGCAAACAATTGTCCGCTAGTACTGTGTCAGAACGACAGCGTTCGGTGACTGTATTGTGTTTAATGGTTTAATGTGATTTAGCATTCTGATTAATCTTGGGTGTTGCCGATCACGCAGGCCATTCTACCTCGTTATTAAGTAGTGGAGTTAGTGTTCTTGTAACCTTCTTCTTTGAACAACTTTTCTTCTAAGGCGGGCCGCTTAACTGCTAGGCAAGTAACTAACATTTAATGTGATTAAGTTGCTAATCCTCCGGCCATGAACGATGGACCTTGCCGTTGGTGGGGAGGTTTGCGTGCCTCAGCGATACAGACAACCGTACCGTAGGTGCAACCACAACGGAGGGGTATCTGTTGAGAGGCCAGACAAACGCTTGGTGCCTGAAGAGGGGCAGCAGCCTTTTCAGTAGTTGCAGGGGCAACAGTCTGGATGATTGACTGATCTGGCCTTGTAACACTAACCAAAACAGCCTCGCTGTGCTGGTACTGCGAACGGTTGAAAGCAAGGGGAAACTACAGCCGTAATATTTCCCGAGGGAATGCAGCTTTACTGTATGATTAAATGATGATAGCGTCCTCTTGGGTAAAATATTCCAGAGGTAAAATAGTCCCCCATTTGGATCTCCGGGCGGGGACTACTCAGGACGACGTCGTTATCAGGAGAAAGAAAACTGGCGTTCTACGGATCGGAGCGTGGAATGTCAGATCACTTAATCGGGCAGGTAGGTTAGAAAATTTAAAAAGGGAAATGGATAGGTTAAAGATAGATATAGTGGGAATTGGTGAAGTTCGGTGGCAGGAGAACAAGACTTTTGGTCAGGCGAATACAGGATTATAAATACAAAGTCAGATAGGGGTAATGCAGGAGTAGGTTTAATAATGAATAAAAAATAGGAATGCGGGTACGCTACTACAAACAGCATAGTGAACGCAAGATAGACACGCCAAGATAGACACGAAACCCACGCCTACTACAGTAGTACAAGTTTATATGCAAAGTAGCTCTGCAGATGACGAAGAAATTGAAAAACTGTATGACGAAATAAAAGAAATTATTCAGATAGTGAAGGGAGACGAAAATTTAACAGTCATGGGTGACTGGAATTCGGTAGTAGGAAATGGGAGAGAAGGAAACATAGTTGGTGAATATGGATTGGGGCTAAGAAATGAAAGAGGAAGCCGCCTGGTAGAATTTTGCACAGAGCACAACTTAATCATAGCTAACACTTGGTTCAAGAATCGTAAAAGAAGGTTGTATACATGGAAGAAGCCTGGAGATACTGACAGATTTAAGATAGATTATATAATGGTATGACAGAGATTTAGGAACCAGGTTTTAAGTTGTAAGACATTTCCAGGGGCAGATGTGGACTCTGACCACAATCTATTGGTTATGAACTGTAGATTAAAACTGAAGAAACTGCAAAAAGGTGGGAATTTAAGGAGATGGGACCTGGATAAACTGAGTAAACCAGAGGTTGTACAGAGTTTCAGGGAGAGCATAAGGAAACAAATGGCAGGAATGGGAGAAAGAAATACAGTAGAAGAAGAATAGGTAGCTTTGAGGGATGAAGTAGTGAAGGAAGCAGAGGATCAAGTAGGTAAAAAGACGAGGGATAGTAGAAATCCTTGGGTAACAGAAGAAATATTGAATTTAATTGATGAAAGGAAAAAATATAAAAACGCAGTAAATGAAGCAGGCAAAAAAGGAATACAAACGTCTAAAAAATGAGATCGACAGGAAGTGCAAAATGGCTAAGCAGGCATGGCTAGAGGATAAATGTAAGGATGTAGAGGCTTATCTCACTAAGGGTAAGATAGATGCTGCCTACAGGAAAATTAAAGAGACCTTTGGAGAAAAGAGAACCACTTGTATGAATATTAAGAGGTATCATGGAAACCCAGTTCTAAGCAAAGAAGGGAAAGCAGAAAGGTGGAAGGAGTATATAGAGGGTCTATACAAGGGCGATGTACTTGAGGACAATATTATGGAAATGGAAGAGGATGTAGATGAAGATGAAATGGGAGATATGATACTGCGTGAAGAGTTTGACAGACCACTGAGAGACCTGAGTCGAAACAAGGCCGCGGGAGTAGACAACATTCCATTAGAACTACTGACGGCCTTAGGAGAGCCAGTCCTGACAAAACTCTACCATCTGGTGAGCAAGATGTATGAGACAGGCGAAGTACCCTCAGACTTCAAGAAGAATATAATAATTCCAATCCCAAAGAAAGCAGGTGTTGACAGGTGTGAAAATTACCGAACTATCAGTTTAATAAGTCACGGCTGCAAAATACTAACGCGAATTCTTTACAGACGAATAGAAAAACTAGTAGAAGCCGACCTCGGGGAAGATCAGTTTGGATTCCGTAGAAATATTGGAACACGTGAGGCAATACTGACCCTACGACTTATCTTAGAAGCTAGATTAAGGAAAGGCAAATCTATGTTTCTAGCATTTGTAAACTTAGAGAAAGCTTTTGACAATGTTGACTGGAATACTCTCTTTCAAATTCTAAAGGTGGCAGGGGTAAAATACAGGGAGCGAAAGGCTATTTACAATTTGTACAGAAACCAGATGGCAGTTATACGAGTCGAGGGGCATGAAAGGGAAGCTGTGGTTGGGAAGGGAGTGAGACAGGGTTGTAGTCTCTCCCCGATGTTATTCAATCTGTATATTGAGCAAGCAGTGAAGGAAACAAAAGAAAAATTCGGAATAGGTATTAAAATCCACGGAGAAGAAATAAAAACTTTAAGGTTCGCAGATGACATTTTAATTCTGTCAGAAACGGCAAAGGACTTGGAAGAGCAGTTGAACGGAATGGACAGTGTCTTGAAAGGAGGATATAAGATGAACATCAACAAAAGCAAAACGAGGATAATGGAATGTAGTCGAATTAAGTCGACTGATGCTGAGGGAATTAGATTAGGAAATGAGACACTTAAAGTAGTAAAGGAGTTTTGCTATTTGGGGAGCAAAATAACTGATGATGGTCGAAGTAGAGAGGATATAAAATGTAGACTGGCAATGGGAAGGAAAGCGTTTCTGAAGAAGAGAAATTTGTTAACATCGAGTATAGATTTAAGTGTCAGGAAATCGTTTCTGGAAGTATTTGTATGGAGTGTAGCCATGTATGGAAGTGAAACATGGACGATAAATAGTTTAGACAAGAAGAGAATAGAAGCTTTCCAAATGTGGTGCTACAGAAGAATGCTGAAGATTAGATGGGTAGATCGCATAACTAATGAGGAGGTGTTGAATAGGATTGGGGAGAAGTTTGTGGCACAACTTGACTAGAAGAAGGGATCGGTTGGTAGGACATGTTCTGATGCATCAATGGATCTCCAGTTTAGTATTGGAGGGCAGCGTAGAGGGTAAAAATCGTAGAGGGAGACCAAGAGATGAATACACCAAGCAGATTCAGAAGGACGTAGGTTGCAGTAGGTACTGGGAGATGAAGAAGCTTGCACAGGATAGAGTAGCATGGAGAGCTGCATCAAACCAGTCTCAGGACTGAAGACCACAACAACAAAAACAAGTTGCTAATAAAAAAAGTCTGTTGAAAATTTTGGCATATTAACCTGTCCCTTAAATCATTGCCTACAGCTACGGCCGTGTTGGTTTCAAATGTAAATCCAGCAGTTATCCTGTTATTGTTTAGCGACGATACTAGGCGAGCTCGGCCATTATCCTTTAATATTTAGATGTTGGCGTGCTTGCTCTGTTCGATGTTAAATTTAAAATTTTCTGAAGTCGTTCTTGAGAACCTAATTTGATTCTGCAAGAGGCTTAAATCTTATAATTGCTTTTTTCGGCCTCGTTCTGTTTATGCTTCTACTGCATTTCGATGTGCTTTCAGGGGCGATTCTAGAAGTCGGTTAAGAGCGGGGAGGGGGGAGGGCTAAAGTTGGGGGGGGGGGGGGAGGTAGGGTGTTTGGGCGAATGGAATAGCGCTGATCAAATGGAGATTTGGGGTCCCCCACCGACAAATTGGTAAAATTTGGTGTGGCTTAAAGTAGTTTTTGGTAACTGTTTTGGAGTTCAGGGCAAAAAAAAAACTATTTTAACATGGTAGATTTTTAAATTACATAAACCATACTACAGGTCAACTTCCAACAAATAAGTTTTCATTAATTTTCTGGACACACAAGATGAGATGAATGTAAAAACTTGAACTTGAGATGAATATAAAAAAAACTTCAGCAACAAACTTCACTGGATATTTCCGTCTTCTGTCCAATTTGTCATGCTCATTCGTCTCTGTTTCTTGTTACTGAATATGTCAATGATATTTTCAATGTCTATATCTCTTTCTTTATGGATATTTGCAAAATCCAATCCATCTCAACTGCCCCATTATGTTACGTAAATAAGTCTTTTTCGTATCAAAGTAGAGAAGCTTCGTTAGTGAGTGCTTGTGGTGACAGGAATAGTCCGAAATATTTGAAGTAAAACATATACATTTGGGAAAATTTGCTTGTCACAGTTCTTTAGAGGTTCAGTTGCTGTTTCAGATCTTTTACTTTCATTAATCCACTTTTTATTCCATTGTTTCAGATTTTCCTGTTGTTAAAGCGAAGAACTCTCGAAAAACTGTTCATATTTCTCGGATACCTGTATCACTTCATCCTCACTGCATTTTAAACAGCATGCAGGAATGAGGGCTTCAAGTGATAACATGGTGCAAAAATGTTGGGGAAATCTTGTTTCTAGCTCGCCAATGAAACGATCCACAACGGGTAAAAATACTGTTCGCCTGAAGTTTTCCTCGGCGTTTTAAGCAGGAACTTTGTCTCTTTTGGTTTGTGTTGAAATAGTTCTTGACATTGCTATTACACTTCCAATGTCTTCTGCCAGTTTAATAGCGTCTACAAAAATACTTCCGAATTATATTTCCGCATCCATCCTTAGATTGTTGAACACCTAGAGCACATCATTCACATGATTTAAGGAAGTTGTTAAATGCATTTTAGGAGTTTGGAGCTGTTCGCTTAGTCTTAGAGTTAAAGAGAAGCAATATGCTGTATTTGCTAAAGCTACTACGAAGTCGCTCTTCGGACAGCAGAACTAAACATACAAGCTTTACCAGCTATTTCTGCGTTGGTTTCACGACTACTTGAAAGTTCGTCAAACAAGGTCACGACCGGGACAAATAGCTCCTTGAGAGTAATAAGGCCGGCCGGAGTGGCCGTGCGGTTCTAGGCGCTACAGTCTGGAACCGAGCGACCGCTACGGTCGCAGGTTCGAATCCTTCCTCGGGCAGGGATGTGTGTGATGTCCTTAGGTTAGTTAGGTTTAATTAGTTCTAGGCGACTGATGACCTCAGAAGTTAAGTCGCATAGTACTCAGAGCCATTTTGAACCAAAGTAATAAGGGTATCGTATCTTTCCACCCATCTTGTTGGACACATTGCCTTCAACTATGTTTTCTTCGGCCCTGTGAACGGTAGTCGTGGTATAGCTTGCTCTAAGAAATTTTTTCTGTTTTCCGAGGCAGACAAGAATTCTGAAACTGATCCCACAATTCCCATCGTATTTCTAACTGTTGGTGTATCGCAAGTGTTAGAAAAGCACAAGTTCAAAGAGTGGGTAAAACAGTGGGTAGAAATAGCCAACGGTTGTTTACTTGAACTCCTTTGAATTTCCTAGCCATGTTTGAGTCGCCATCGTAGTCCTGTCCACAAAGATATTGATAGCTCAACCCCAGTATCTTGAGTTCTTTATCGATCGCTTCTCTAATCTAAGTGCCAGTAGTTGACTTAAGCTCAGTAAACCCCACAAAGTGTACCTAATACAAAATGTCATCTGTTCCTTAGTGGTGAGATCAGTTGTTTCATCACACATAATGCTAAAATTTTAGCCTTTTTCACATCCCTCGATATTGAGGAGCGAATACTCTCACCAATACAATGTATGACTTCATTTTGTACTGTATTACTTATTACAGAACTGTTTCGGCCACATTTACTGAAAAGAGCTCAGTTGGTAGAGCACTTGCCCGCGAAAGGCAAAGGTCCCGAGTTCGAGTCTCGGTCGGGCACACAGTTTTAATCTGCCAGGAAGTTTCATATCAGCGCACACTCCGCTGCAGAGTGAAAATCTCATTTTGGAAACATCCCCCAGGCTGTGGCTAAGCCATGTCTCCGCTATATCCTTTCTTTCAGAAGTGCTAGTTCTGCAAGGGTCGCAGGAGAGCTTCTGCAAAGTTTGGATGGTAGGAGACGAGATACTGGTAGAAGTAAAGCTGTGAGTACCGGGCGTGAGTCGTGCTTCGGCAGCTCAGTTGGTAGAGCACTTGCCCGCGAAAGGCAAAGGTCCCGAGTTCGAGTCTCGGTCGGGCACACAGTTTTAATCTGCCAGGAAGTTTCATATCAGCGCACACTCCGCTGCAGAGTGAAAATCTCATTCTGGAAACATCCCCCAGGCTGTGGCTAAGCCATGTCTCCGCTATACCCTTTCTTTCAGGAGTGCTAGTTCTGCAAGGTTCGCAGGAGAGCTTCTGCAAAGTTTGGAAGGTAGGAGACGAGATACTGGCAGAAGTAAAGCTGTGAGTACCGGGCGTCAGTCGTGCTTCGGCAGCTCAGTCGGTAGAGCACTTGCCCGCGAAAGGCAAAGGTCCCGAGTTCGAGTCTCGGTCGGGCACACAGTTTTAATCTGCCAGGAAGTTTCACAACAGCAACACTTTTTTTACTTGATTCCATAGAAAACTTATGGTAATTTGTGTTTTCATGATGACGAAGATCTTCCGTAGCCCTTTTGTATTTGACCAATGGTTCTTTTACCAGTGTTTTCAAAGCCTATAAAAATAAATTACAATGTCTTCGGTAAATAATAAAGTAAAGAAAAAAATAGTGCAAACACCAAACCTTGTAAGCTCTCCAAATGTTAGCAACATAGAAATTTTTGCTGGAAACCAAGCCTGAAAACAATTTGAATAATTATGTTTTTATATCTGTAGTGATTCCCATTAAAAATGACACCTCCAAGTTATTTATGGTTTTTACCAAGCCAGGTAAAAGTATCAATTATTTAGAATAATGGAAAGCTGTAATAAGCACATTGGAGCCGATTCCGGCACCTGAAGGAGAAAACAGAACACATGCAGCACAAAATCCACCACGTAACATTTTACTGTATGAAAGCTAGTTGTTCTGGCTGATCCATTCATGCTTAAATCTTCAGTTTTGCTTCCCTTGTAATTGAGTGGGAAAAGAAAAGTTTACAGGAGGCTTTCAAGTATTCTTTAAAGACTTAAGCTTCTCATCGTCATATGAGGCGCTTTTTACAGCTCCTTCTACAGCATATGGGTCATAACATGTTTCAGTCCTTTCTGGTCTTTCTCCCTGTGAATTAAATGTCAGTATTATGTACAAGTGGCTTAACATAAAAGTATATAGCATTATTTACACACATATATATATATAATTTTTATGATCATTAAAAAGTCACCATTTGTCTTCCAAAACATTAACACTACCCCATATTCCTCGGTCTTGCCCCTTCCACCAACACACATTCGTATAGGCGCCCGTGGTAGACAGTACTGAAATGGTCTTATGTATTGACATGCTTAATGAAGGTACTAACTGCAGCAATTCCGTACAGTAATGACAAGGAAAAAAGACTCAGAACAGTGAAGCAGTAAAGAATAAGAAGCAGACAACAATGGCTACTTGAGACAGTGTTTCAGTTATCTAATGTTACCGGCAGCCTGCAAAAAGTGACTACTGGTCGAAGTCTCCCGACTTCTACCAATTCAGGACTAGGGAATAGGACTGTCAAGATACAGTTTACACATTGTAAATCTATTTATTTGTGAAACTGATCCGTGAACGGTATTTATGAGTCCAAAGATACGTAACATCTAAGTATCTCTCAATTTAGTGGTCGTTGCCTGGAAGTTTTGTTTACAAATGTTCCCACAGTAAGGCTTCAAAATTTAACACGACATTAGCGATCTATGTTGATGAAGATTGTTGGTTGGTTCCGCTCAGTGCCGTCAATCGGTCGCAATCAGATTAATAACAGCAAAACCAGGAATGATTGCGCATCACATTACTTACTACAGGCTTATAAGCTTTCTTCTAGTAGTCTGAAAAGCTTTTAGAAACGTCTGAAATGCTTTCACGTGTTTATAGCTATTATTGAAATTTAGTAGATTTTGTTTAGAAAGGAAGCTTTGAATAATTTTGTCGATATTATTAATACCAAAAATACGTATGGGCAGTTTTAGTACATAAATACAACAATAAAGTGTTATTTTTCAGTACAAATTAATTAAACAATGCTGGTTTGTGCAAAAAATATTGTACCTCATTATAGGTGAATGGCGTCTTTAAGAAACATCATTTGTAATGTTTTCAACCAGTCATATTCTTACCATTAGTTATCGATTAAACATAATATCGCTAATATTACTTAATTAAACTACTGAAAAAATCCCGTGGCCGAACGGTTCTAGGTGCCTCAGTCCAGAACCGCGCTGCTGCTACGGTCGCACGTTCGAATCCTGCCTCGGTCATGGGCGTGCGTGCTGTCCTTAGGTTAGTTACGTTTAAGCAGTTCCAAGTCTAGGGGAGTGATGACGTCAGATGTTAGGTCCCATAGTGCTTAGAGCCGTTTCTTCTGAAAAAAATCCCGAGAACATGAAGGTAGTATTATTTAAAATTAAGAATATGTAGCCCTTCCCAATTGTTTTGTGTTCTAGAAATTGTAGACTGTAGATGCAATAGGTGTAAGTAGGCTGTTCAGGTTTTTATGTTGGTAACGCCACGTAGCGCTCTGTATGATAATCACTGACTGTAATGTGTGCAGTCTGTGGCTGGTTTGCATTGTTGGAATATTTACTATTGTAGTGTTGCGCTGTTGAGTGTGAACAGCGCGTAACGTTGCGCAGTTGGAGGTGAGCCGCCAGCAATGGTGGATGTGGGGAGAGACATGGCGGAGTTTTGAGAGCAGATGATCTGGACGTGTGTCCATCAGAGACAGTAAATTTGTAAGACTGTATGTCATGAAATGCTATATATATATATATATATATAATGACTTTTGAACACTATTAAGGTAAATACATTGTTTGTTCTCTATCAAAATCTTTCATTTGCTAACTATGCCTATCAGTAGTTAGTGACGAACCGGTTTCAGGCTCTGTCTCAGGCTGATACTGATCTTCGGCCTGACATGGCTGCTTGTCCTGTTCCAGAGGTTGCCCCTCAGTCTGCAAGATCCGGGCAGTCGCAGAGGGTGGGCTTACTGGTAGTTGGGAGCTCCAACGTCAGGCGCGTAATGGGGCCCCTTAGGGAAATGGCAGCAAGAAAGGGGAAGAAAACCAATGTGCACTCCGTGTGCATACCGGGGGGAGTCATTCCAGATGTGGAAAGGGTCCTTCCGGATGCCATGAAGGGTACAGGGTGCACCCATCTGCAGGTGGTCGCTCATGTCGGCACCAATGATGTGTGTCGCTATGGATCGGAGGAAATCCTCTCTGGCTTTCGGCGGCTATCTGATTTGGTGAAGACTGCCAGTCTCGCTAGCGGGATGAAAGCAGAGCTCACCATCTGCAGCATCGTCGACAGGACTGACTGCGGACCTTTGGTACAGAGCCGAGTGGAGGGTCTGAATCAGAGGCTGAGACGGTTCTGCGACCGTGTGGGCTGCAGATTCCTCGACTTGCGCCATAGGGTGGTGGGGTTTCGGGTTCCGCTGGATAGGTCAGGAGTCCACTACACGCAACAAGCGGCTACACGGGTAGCAGGGGTTGTGTGGCGTGGGCTGGGCGGTTTTTTAGGTTAGATGGCCTTGGGCAAGTACAGAAAGGGCAACAGCCTCAACGGGTGCGGGGCAACGTCAGGACATGCGGGGACCAAGCAGCAATCGGTATTGTAATTGTCAACTGTCGAAGCTGCGTTGGTAAAGTACCGGAACTTCAAGCGCTGATAGAATGCACCGAAGCTGAAATCGTTATAGGTACAGAAAGCTGGCTTAAGCCAGAGATAAATTCTGCCGAAATTTTTACAAAGGTACAGACGGTGTTTAGAAAGGATAGATTGCATGCAACCGGTGGTGGAGTGTTCATCGCTGTTAGTAGTAGTTTATCCTGTAGTGAAGTAGAAGTGGATAGTTCCTGTGAATTATTATGGGTGGAGGTTACACTAAACAACCAAACTAGGTTAATAATTGGCTCCTTTTACCGACCTCCCGACTCAGCAGCATTAGTGGCAGAACAACTGAGAGAAAATTTGGAATACATTTCACATAAATTTTCTCAGCATGTTATGGTCTTAGGTGGAGACTTCAATTTACCAGATATAGACTGGGACACTCAGATGTTTAGGACGGGTGGTAGGGACAGAGCATCGAGTGACATTATACTGAGTGCACTATCCGAAAGTTACCTCGAGCAATTAAACAGAGAACCGACTCGTGGAGATAACATATTGGACCTACTGATAACAAACAGACCCGAACTTTTCGAATCTGTATGTACAGAACAGGGAATCAGTGATCATAAGGCCGTTGCAGCATCCCTGAATATGGAAGTTAATAGGAATATAAAAAAAGGGAGGAAGGTTTATCTGTTTAGCAAGAGTAATAGAAGGCAGATTTCAGACTACCTAACAGATCAAAACGAAAATTTCTGTTCCGACACTGACAATGTTGAGTGTTTATGGAAAAAGTTCAAGGCAATCGTAAAATGCGTTTTAGACAGGTACGTGCCGAGTAAAACTGTGAGGGACGGGAAAAACCCACCGTGGTACAACAACAAAGTTAGGAAACTACTGCGAAAGCAAAGAGAGCTCCACTCCAAGTTTAAACGCAGCCAAAACCTCTCAGACAAACAGAAGCTAAACGATGTCAAAGTTAGCGTAAGGAGGGCTATGCGTGAAGCGTTCATTGAATTCGAAAGTAAAATTCTATGTACCGACTTGACAGAAAATCCTAGGAAGTTCTGGTCTTACGTTAAATCAGTAAGTGGCTCGAAACAGCATATCCAGACACTACGGGATGATGATGGCATTGAAACAGAGGATGACACGCGTAAAGCTGAAATACTAAACACCTTTTTCCAAAGCTGTTTCACAGAGGAAGACCGCACTGCAGTTCCTTCTCTAAATCCTCGCACAAACGAAAAAATGGCTGACATCGAAATAAGTGTCCAAGGAATAGAAAAGCAACTGGAATCACTCAATAGAGGAAAGTCCACTGGACCTGACGGGATACCAATTCGATTCTACACAGAGTACGCGAAAGAACTTGCCCCCCTTCTAACAACCGTGTACCGCAAGTCTCTAGAGGAACGGAGGGTTCCAAATGATTGGAAAAGAGCACAGATAGTCCCAGTCTTCAAGAAGGGTCGTCGAGCAAATGCGCAAAACTATAGACCTATATCTCTTACGTCGATCTCTTGTAGAATTTTAGAACATGTTTTTTGCTCGCGTATCATGTCATTTCTGGAAACCCAGAATCTACTATGTAGGAATCAACATGGATTCCGGAAACAGCGATCGTGTGAGACCCAACTCGCCTTATTTGTTCATGAGACCCAGAAAATATTAGATACAGGCTCCCAGGTAGATGCTATTTTTCTTGACTTCCGGAAGGCGTTCGATACAGTTCCACACTGTCGCCTGATAAACAAAGTAAGAGCCTACGGAATATCAGACCAGCTGTGTGGCTGGATTGAAGAGTTTTTAGCAAACAGAACACAGCATGTTGTTATCAATGGAGAGACGTCTACAGACGTTAAAGTAACCTCTGGCGTGCCACAGGGGAGTGTTATGGGACCATTGCTTTTCACAATATATATAAATGACTTAGTAGATAGTGTCGGAAGTTCCATGCGGCTTTTCGCGGATGATGCTGTAGTATACAGAGAAGTTGCTGCATTAGAAAATTGTAGCGAAATACAGGAAGATCTGCAGCGGATAGGCACTTGGTGCAGGGAGTGGCAACTGACCCTTAACATAGACAAATGTAATGTATTGCGAATACATAGAAAGAAGGATCCTTTATTGTATGATTATATGATAGCGGAACAAACACTGGTAGCAGTTACTTCTGTAAAATATCTGGGAGTATGCGTACGGAACGATTTGAAGTGGAATGATCATATAAAATTAATTGTTGGTAAGGCGGGTACCAGGTTGAGATTCATTGGGAGAGTGCTTAGAAAATGTAGTCCATCAACAAAGGAGGTGGCTTACAAAACACTCGTTCGACCTATACTAGAGTATTGCTCATCAGTGTGGGATCCGTACCAGGTCGGGTTGACGGAGGAGATAGAGAAGATCCAAAGAAGAGCGGCGCGTTTCGTCACTGGGTTATTTGGTAACCGTGATAGCGTTACGGAGATGTTTAATAAACTCAAGTGGCAGACTCTGCAAGAGAGGCGCTCTGCATCGCGGTGTAGCTTGCTCGCCAGGTTTCGAGAGGGTGCGTTTCTGGATGAGGTATCGAATATATTGCTTCCCCCTACTTATACCTCCCGAGGAGATCACGAATGTAAAATTAGAGAGATTAGAGCGCGCACGGAGGCTTTCAGACAGTCGTTCTTCCCGCGAACCATACGCGACTGGAACAGGAAAGGGAGGTAATGACAGTGGCACGTAAAGTGCCCTCCGCCACACACCGTTGGGTGGCTTGCGGAGTATCAATGTAGATGTAGATGTAGATGTAGACTTCAGTAGTTAGAATCTTTTATTCAGCTGGCAGTATTGGCGCACGCTGTATTGCAGTAGTTTGAGTAACGAAGGTTTTTGAGAGGTAAGTGATTCATGAAAGGTATAGGTTATTGTTAGTCAGGGCCATTCTTTTGTAGGGATTTTTGAAAGTCAGATTGCGTTGCGCTAAAAATATTGTATGTCAGTTTAGTGATGATCAGAATAAGAGAGAAATGTCTGAGTACGTTCAGTTTTGCTCAGCTGTTTGAAAATCAAATAACGTAAGAGGTTTATCAGCACAGTAATTCACTAATTTTTCTAAGGGGATGTTTCAAAGGCTGTGACGGTTCCAATTCTGTAGCGCAAGCAATATCAAATTCCTTACGAGGGTTTTTGGCTCTACTCTCAAGTTTTCCAAAATAATCCGTTAGCATGCGATTCGTTGCAGAAACGTCTTTAATCACATCTCTCCAATCAATAATGCAGTATTATTTCAGAAGAAATTGACACTACTCATTCACACACCTCAATAATGTCAATAATCGTGAGCGGAAGACAAGTGTTCGCTGACAGCGCGTGGAAGAGCTGGAACTAGTGTCGGGAGAACCAACTGTTTTTAAGAATTGATTGGTCATCAGACCCATGGCATCCTTCGAAGATGGCAGCTGGAGCACTCTTCGAAGGATGCCATGGGTCTGATGATGGTCATGTGATATGACCGAAACCGATCACCTATGTTCTTGTAGCATACATGGTGCGATCAAGACTGAATTTTAAAAAGAAAATTCTATAAAAAATTTTTTGATCGCTGCTCCAAAAATGTTTATTAAAAATCAAATGGCTCCAAGCACTATGGGACTTAACATCTGAGGTCATCACTCCCCTAGACTTAGAGCTACTTAAACCTAACTAACCTAAGGACATCACACACAGCCATGCCCGAAGCTGGATTCAAACCTGCGACCGCAGCAGCAGCGCGGTTCCGGACTGAAGGACCTAGAGTCGTTCGGCCACAGCGGCCGGCACCTCAAAAACAAAACACCGCGATGAAAACACCATGAAAGAAACACTCGAAGAAATACGAAATCTTTATTAGAGCATGCAGCTTTATATATTTTCTCTACACTAGTCAACCACTCAGCAAAATGCAAATTAAAGGTCTTCTGTGAATGAACTGTGCTGAAAGAATGTACTAAACCCTTGAAGCAGTACTTGGCCGCCGGCCGGGGTGGCCGAGCGGTTCTAAGCACTGCAGTCTGGAACCGCGCGACCGCTACGGTCGCAGGTTCGAATCCTCTGCCTCGGGCATGGATGTGTGTGATGTCCTTAGGTTAGTTAGGTTTAAGTAGTTCTAAGTTTTAGGGGACTGATGACGTCAGGCGTTAAGTCCCATAGTGCTCAGAGCCATTTGAACCAAGTACTTGGCTGCTGGCGATCTGCACGTGCAGTTGCTCCGTGAGAAGAAGAGAGTAGCGAAATGAAAAGCCCTCCAACCTGACTGAAGTAATTGTGCGTGTAACAATTCAGTGATATCAGAGTGAGCTATGTATTTTGGGCGGCAACACTACTGGATGACCCAAGAAACGTGTGTGTGTGTGTGTGTGTGTGTGTGTGTGTGTGTGTGTGCGTGCGTTACTTATTTTTTTAAGTTTTGTGCTGCAACAGACACTGCACCCTATCAAATAAGCATTCTGAGTTCTGCGGCCGCTTCTTGACATATCCCCTGGGAGATATGTTTCGCAGCAAGCGGCCGTATGGCAACCTAATGTTTCTTTAGCACCAATGGATGGCGTTCTCAAAGCATTATCCTCTGTCACTACTCGTGGACTGCGTCGTCTGTCGTTATCAGCTTAAACACCGAGAAGCTTTACAGGGATGCAATGATACATGTCAGGAAAAGATGGATTAGCTACTTACTCTACTGATGGATGGATCCGATAACAGAACAAATCGCTAAATGTAGTTTTACACTGGTGATACAAGCACTTTTATTCAAGAATAAAATTACATGTTTGCTTGATCGATGAGAACTTTCTTAGGCTCTTTTAAGGATAACTTAACAGTGATAAGACCCCTAATAAGACAATTTCATCTACGGTTCATATCTGGCTGTGGTGGTTGTCGTTATAAAAGACGCTGTTGGTGTCTGTGTTGTAGCCACGTTAAGAACACCATGCCGCAGACAGCGTTGCTACTGTTGCTCCTAGCAGCGTCCGTGGCGTGTGCTCCAGGTGAGATCTGCATTTATTTACTTTCGTATGTAGTCCCTGTGACTCACTCTTAATGTGAGTAGAGGAAAATCCTTTCTTTATTGTTCTATGTATTAAGAATTCTTCGATTTACGTATGGGGTACGAACAATCAGGTGCGGATCCAAGAAGTGTGGGTGTGTGTGGTTGGGAACAAGGTCCCTCACCTCCAAACCACACCCCTCCATCCCTCCCCACAAAAAGAAAGTTCACTAAAGGCATTCATGTTTTTATGTATAACCGTTTGCAAATTTCTCAGCCAAGTTTCGGGGAGTAAAATAACATGAGCACTAACAGTCTGTTCGAACAGTCCACGGGTATACTGCCGGTCCATAGTCTCCAATGGGCACAATATTTCGGCGATCAGACGTGTCTCCATCGTCAGATGCGCTGACAAACTGAGCTCCCGAAATATTGTGCCCGTTGAACACTATGGACTGGCAGTAGACCCGTGGACTGTTTGAGCAAGAAATACACCGGGAGAAACTATAGAATCACACTAACGCTCTATGTTTAACCCAGGGTACTCTGTTTGAATTCTATACAAACACGAGAGGCAATACTGGCCGTACGACTTCTCTTAGAAAGCAAGCTGAGGACAGGCAAACCTACGTTTACAGCATTTGTAGATTTAGAGAAAGTTGTTGGTAATACTCACCGGAATACACTCTTTAAATTTCTGAAGGTAGCAGGCGTAAAATACAGGGAGCGAAACGCTATTTACCACTTGTACAGAAACCTGACGTCAGTTCTAAGAGTCGAGGGGCATGAAAGGGAAGCAGTGGTTGAGAGGGTAGTGAGACAGTGTTGTAGCCTATCGCTGATGTTATTCAGTCTGTATATTGAGCAAGCAGTAAAGGATGCAAAAGAAAAATCTGAAGCTGAAATTAAAGTCCCGATGAGGTTGTAATTGTGTCAGAGACAGCAAAGGAGTTGGAAGTGCAGTTGAACAGAATGGACAGTGGCTTGAAAGCCGCATAAAAGATGAACATCACAAAAGGAAAACAAGGGAAATGGAATGTAGACGAAATAAACCAGGTAGTGATGATGGAATTGGACTAGGTAACGAGTAGTAGGTGAGTTTGTTATTTGGGAAACAAAATAACTGATGATGGCCGAAATAGAGAGAATATAAAATGTAGAAAAGAAAAGAATTTCTGAAGAACAGAAATTTCTTAACATCGAATGCAGATTTAAGGGCTAGGAAGTCTTTTGTGAAGGTGTTTGTCTGGAATATAACCTTGCACGGAAGTGAAATGTGAGCGATAAGCAATAAGAAGACAATGGAAGCATCTGAAATGTGCTGCTACAGAAGAACGATGAAGATTACTAAGGTAGATCTTGCAACTAATGTGGAAGTACTGAACAGAATTGGAACGAAGACAAATTTGTGGCACAACTTGTCTAAGGGATCGATAGGTAGCTCAAGTTCGAAGACTGCTGAGTTACGTAATGCAGTTGCCTGCAACTCCAAGTGCTATCTGAAGGCATTTTGCAAACCGGACAGATCAGTCTGGCCAGTATAATCTGCTCCATGTCGGGAAATGTTGTAATTTTGTCTGTGTGGATCTCGACTTTCCAGATTCTTTGTTCAGGCAGATACTGGCGGGCATTCGTTAAGTGTAATGCCTAAGGTAGCCTGGAGATACCGTGATGAGCAGCCAATGGTCGCGGCCCGGGCTCATCTTGAAAAATATCAGGCGAATATCACCTCGTGCACTTTGTAAGGTAATATGGAGTAAAGTACTTTCACGTGAAGATTGTGTTCGTCTCATTATTGTGGAATGGAGATAAGGCGAGGGCAGTGAGTCCTCCAGAAGTAAGTTATCAGAGGCTTGCAAGTGAACAGCGTACAGGATAGCCCCAGATCGGTGATCGTGTTCGCTTCAAGGGGGATAACTTACCTAAGCCGGTGTGGGGGCTGGGTGTCATCGATCAGCTGTTTCCCAGCCTCGACTAGTGAATGCGTAGGGTGTCATTGAAAACTGCGATTGGTAGATTAGAAAGGCCTGTTAGTGAAAGTGTGTGCCCTGCCCAACAGATAACGAGTGGTGGGTCCCCTCTCAATTGCGTGGTGGTACACGTTGAACGCCTATCGCCAGCTTGCTTTTTGCAGAAAAAAAATCTCAGCTCTTAATCGCAGCTTCAGAACTTGTATATGCTTTTTTGTATTGATTTCCTAAATTTCATACGCAGTATGACAGTAATATTTTTGTTTTTATGCACTAACATTTATGTTAGTACCCTCCATGTTTCATACGCAGTGTATCGATAACATTTTGTCGGTTTTGTGTATCCTAATTGTTAATATATTTAATTTTAATATGCCTAAATATTTTGTTCAGTTCTATTTTTATTGTTTTCCCTGTTTGGAACTTATGCTTCCATTTGTTGCTTGTTAAATTCATGTTTAACTTGTAAAATGAGAAGACTCATTTTAGAGTGGGCGTATGTTAAGTTCCTTAACTCACGTGCCACTCCATGTGCCATCTAGCGGCATTTTGCAAACCGGGCAGGTCAGTCTCTCCAGTATAATATGCTCCCTGTCTGGAAATGTTGAAACTTTGTGTGTGGAAACCTGGACTTTCCAGGTCCTTTGTTGACGCGCTCGCAGGTACTGCCGAGCATCCGATGAGAACAGATGCTTCAGGCAGCCTGGAGACACTGCAGCAAGTAGTGTCAAGACGACGTTGTGTTCCGGCTGGAGACTCCAACATGAAAATCATTAATCATTACGCCACAAAAGTTTGCGGAGCTACATCAAGATGTTTGAACTTGTAAGGAAGTGGGATAAACTTTATAATAAGAAGGAGAACTTGGAAATTGGAAATTTCTGGTAAGGTCTTATGGGACCAAACTGCTGAGGTCATCGGTCCTTAAGCTTACAAACTATTTAATCTAACTAACTTACGCTAAGGACGACCCACACACCCATGCCCGAAGAAGGACTCGAACCTCCGACGGGGGAAGCCGCGCGGACAGTGACATGCGGCTGGGGGAAGTTGCTGAGCGCCCTCGCTTTTCTGCTGAGATGCGGGAATGAAGGTATATTACCTAAATTGGCTAAAACTGTTCATTACCTCGGGACAAAAATGGCCAACAACAATAAGAAGCGTGCTGGTTTTGCCTTAGTGAGGGAGCGCGTTCGTTTTACACGAAGACAACTGGATTTCATAGCCATGGATTTATTTTATTGGCCTCTGGAAGTTTCGGCGTTGCTGTCTGCTGCATCCTGAGATTTGGTTGACATTTCGTCCTGGGCGATATCAGATTGGGTTTATGCAAACGCCGTCAGTAGGCGATCTTTTAGATGTCTACAGGAGGGATGATGGGATATTAGGACACAGCGTTTATGGTAAGCCCACGCATATGGACCGATGTCTTCACGCATCAAGTTGTCATTCATCGTAACAACGCAATGGGGTCCTACGTGGATTGCTAAAAATAGATTATGCCATCTCAGATGCAGATTCAGTCAATAAAATTCTTCTGGGTTTGTTGTTGCTACGAAAGATCGGCTTAATACCTTCTCTACGGAGAATTTTGCCCAGACGTTCACTAACCCCTTGTATGTATAGTACCAGGCCCGTGTTCCGTGCTTCGTTCTGCATTTCCCTGTTGCCCTCCTCCTTTGACGCCATAGTTTTATGTATCATCCTCATGTCTTAGCCATTGGCTCCAAAAATGGACCTGAGGTTCTGTAGTTCGGCATTAAGATTGTAGCCATCGCTGATCCTGTAGGCTCTCTTAGTTAAAGTTTGCAGGGCCGATTTCTTTTGCGTAGGATGATGGTGGGAGGATGCATGCAGGTACGTATCCGTGTTCGTGGGCTTTCTATAAAGTTTGTGTCCAAGCTTCGTTCTTTTCCATCTCCATGGTAAAGTGAATTTTTCTATGCTGCTGATTGAGATAATGGTGGAAATTCAGAAGCTCTTCTTCTCCGTGTGGCCAGATGAGGAAGGTGTCGTCAACGTATTCTGGGCGTAATGGTGCGGACTGGTGTGCTGTTTCTTCGAATGCCTTCATAAAAAGACGTGTTGCAACAGTCGCCGAAACGTTGGAATATTATAGTTGACAATGCTGCCTCAAACCCAGAAGAATTTTATTGACTGTGACAACGGCCGCGGAAGCCTACGTATACATCAGACGCAGATTGTTTAAGATAAGAACTGGATCAACTGAAAGCTGTGTTCAAGCAGAATGGTTATACCGACAATCAGATTCGTCGTTCTCCAGATTGGACCCTCGCGGGAACCAACAGAAGACACAAGAAAATCGGTGGCATTTCTACCTTTCGCGGGAAATAGGAAGAATTTTAAAGATATTTGATATTAAAAGTGTATTCCGTCCACCAGTTAAGACTAGAACTCTGCTGGGATCAGTGAAGGATGGTTTGGGTTTGAGGAAGCCAGGTGTCTACAGAATTCCCTGCGTTTGCAGGAAAGCCTATAATGGACAAACGGTTCGTAAGGTCCAGGATCGATGGGCGGAGCACAATCGCCGCATGCGTTTGTTTCAGCCAGAGAAATCTGGTCTTAGTGAAGGACATAAAATGTTGTACGACGAGACAAGTGGTTTCCCTTGCATAGCGTTATTGGAATTGTGTAGTGAAAGAAGCTATTGAAGTCCGGCTGTCTGACGATATCATAACGGAGGTACGGGGTATCCGTTAATTAAGAGCTGGAAACCTGTTTTGTTTGACATTAAAAGACAATGGTCTTTGTTTCGGTCTTCAAAAGCAGTCAATAGTGTTCGTTACCGATTTATCGTTTCCGCGAGTTTTCACCACAAGAGCGTTGTTGTCGCTACAGGACAGATATGTTCGCGCACGCGCGGTGGACCTACGGGCGGTGTATGCAGGAGCTGCCGCCAGTTCTGGCGAGATGTCAGCCAGGCGGACCGCCGAAATAATAATGACGTTACGTTACGGCTGGAGCCCGACATCAATATCATTACCCTGTGCACTTTTAAGGTAATAATTAATAAAGTATTTTCATGTAATGGTTGTTTTCGTCTCATCATTTTGGAGTGGAAATAACTGGGGAGTGGGAGGGGGGGGGGGGGGGGGCAATGAGTTCTCTTGTACTACACACTCCAAACTTAAACGCACCAGTGCAAGACCAGAGGCCTGCAAGTGAACTGCGTAGTCCTGCGGCGTCACCGACTGCAGGAAACCTCCCTGGCGAGAGGAGACGTTGACCTGGCCCCACCTGCTTATTGAGTCCGCAGGTAGGACCAATAGGTCAGAGCAGGCTGAATGTCAGGCAGAATGGGAGAGACCCCACACTGAGGAGGAAAATAACGGAGACCGATTTTCTCAAACGTAGACACTCGCTAAATTGTAGACTGCTGATCAACGTTCACTATAGAAGAGCTTAGTGAAACACTGATACTGAAGTAAAATTTAGGTCTTGACGCTGTCGCAGTTGTGAGAGTTTGTAGCTATTATAGTTCTTAAATTAATTGCACGACACATGGGAATTCATGTTTTGGACGAATACTTTCTTGAAATTCCGTATGTCTCCGAATTGCGGTTTCTCAGAAGTCAAATTAAAGGACAGTACTAAGTCCTGATCTAAATGAATTATTATTTATGTATGGACCATGTTGGCTCACACAGTGTTTTCAGATCAATTTTCCTGATCTTCCGTATTCTCCATGCATTACTGTTTACGTATGGACCACTTTGAATCACACAGTGCTTTTAGATTAGTTTTTCTCATCTTCAATAGGGGTTTCATTCTCTATCCGTTTGCTGCATGCTTCCTTCAGTCCACCTTGTTCCTGTTTATTATTTTATTTTTTTATTTTATTTATTTTTTGCGACCTTGTTCTCAGACTATACTGCCCAACAGTTTACCTTCTGACTGGACAGTTTACTGTCTACTACTTCCACTCCTTCTATCTCGGTCTTTTTAACTTGTTGAATCCATGGTATATTCTTCAGAAAACAGCGTTGTGCGTAAAAGTGTACTGTGAAAAACACTAGTGATGCAGAACAACTAAAAGTTAGACCAAAATTATCTGTGTTTAAATCATAAAAACATCAACGATGTGCTACCAGAGGGCATTTCCCGATGTAAGCCTGAAATCAAGCGAAAATCACAACTACCGATGATGCTTCACCTCAATAAAGCGAAACGCGTCTGGTGAAAAATATCACGCATTTTTTAGTTGCAACGACTGAACAAAAATACTCTCAAGAACCATGGTATATTCATGTGATATAATGTCGTGTGTATACCTTGTTGTGGTCACTATTTCAAAATGGCGACAATGTTTCAGTCTTTTATTTTCTAACGTCTGAATCCAGGTTTAGCAACTTGTTACTGCTTAAGATTTCAGTCTGTATCCACCCTCCGTTTCCTCCTGGCCCAAGAGTTGTCCTCTTAATCCTTCGACCTTCCTTCAGGTTGTTTTCCAGATCGCTGTTTCTGTTGAGAATTGAAGTTCCGCTTACATACAGAACTTCAAGTTTGGTCGCCGTGTTGTAGTGTCTAACCTTAGTATGTATAAACATACACTTCTTGTAGGCTTCACGTTTTCCCCCATACGCTCTCTTGAGTTTCTGCAGCCGATCATTCCGTGCTTCCTTCTCTAGTCCCATTGGTTCTACGATCTCACCGAAATAGTTGAAGTGTCTGAACGTCTTCATCTTCCCGTACTTCGTGTTTAGTTTCTGAACGGTAAATTTGGTGCAAATGAACTCAGATCTGCAGGTCAGCCTTTCACCGCATTGTTTGAATTCCGTGAATTTACTGTGCGCTAGAATTACTAAATCGCCTGCGAAAG